>NC_135993.1:4952375-5252375 GCF_053455715.1 Rhinoraja longicauda
TGGCGCGGAAACGGGCCCTTTGACCCACCGAGTCCGCGCCAACCAGCGGTCACTGACCTGCACACACTAGGGACAATCTTGCAACTTACCGAAACCAAGCAGCCTGCAACCCTGTCCGTCTTTGGAGTGTGGGAGGAAACCGGAGCACCCGGAGAAAACCCACGCAGGTCACGGGGAGAACGTGCAAACTCCGTGCAGACAGTAGCTGTCGTCAAGATCGAACCCGGGTCTCTAGCGCTACAAGGCAGCAACTCTACCGCTGCGCCCTCTTAAGTACGCTCCTGTCTCCTAAACTCTTCCAGGGATACACTCGATCCCAGCTGCCCGTATTTAGCAACCTTGCCCGCCCGACCTCCCGCATTGGAATAAATGCAACTCTGCCCGACGGTTCACCCTCGCTTCCTGCCGCGCTCCGGCCTCTCCGGTCCACCGGACTTGCCTTTATCTCCTGCCTTGCCAACTTCCAGCCTCTCATCTTAGCCCCTCGAGCCCTGAGATAGAGCTCTAGTGGCTAGTGAAATCAAGGGATATGGGGAGAAGGCAGGCACGGGTTACTGAGTGTGGATGATCAACCATGATCACAATGAATGGCGGTGTTGGCTCGAAGGGCCAAATGGCCTCCTCCTGCACCTATTTTCTATGTTTCTATGATCCCGACCCCCTGCCTAATTTTATCGACTTGCTTGAGGCCCTAGTGAGACCGCACCTGGAGTATTGTGTGCAGTTTTGATCTCCAAATTTGAGGAAGAATATTCTTGCTATTGAGGGCGTGCAGCGTAGGTTTACTAGGTTAATTCCGGAATGGCGGGACTGTCGTATGTTGAAAGACTGGAGTGGCTAGGCTTGTATACGCTGGAATTTAGAAGGATGAGAGGGGATCTTATCGAAACATATAAAATTATTAAGGGGTTGGACACGTTAGAGGCAGGAAACATGTTCCCAATGTTGGGGGGAGTCCAGAACCAGGGGCCACATTTTAAGAATAAGGGGTAGTCCATTTAGAACGGAGATGAGGAAAATCTTTTTCAGTCAGAGAGTTGTAAATCTGTGGAATTCACTGTCTCAGAAGGCAGTGGAGGCCAAGTCTCTGAATACATTCAAGAGCGAGCTAGATAGAGCTCTTAAGGATAGAGGAGTCAGGGGGTATGGGGAGAAGGCAGGAACGGGGTACTGATTGAGAATGATCAGCCGTGATCACATTGAATGGCGGTGCTGGCTCGAAGGGCCGAATGGCCTCCTCCTGCACCTATTGTCTATTGATTCCTTTTGTGGCTCAGAGTTGGGTTTGGTTTGATGCCATCTCCGAGATATCCCTGGCACCTTAAAGGTGGTGTGGAAACGAGAGCTATTGTGACAGTCTTCAAACAGAAGTCCAAGAGTCTTCGTCTCCTTATTTAGCTGTCTACAACGTCGATTCCCCTTGTTAAATAAATAATAATTGGAGGCAGTCCAGAAGGGATTAACGAGGCTAATTCCAAGGATGACATTGTTGTCCTTGCACAGTTGGCTAAGAAAAAGATAGATCTGGGTCCTTCGGGGCTTAAAAAGAAGGAGGGGGAAGCATTAGCCTGAGGACAGCACAAATTAAAATACAATAAAAACACAAAGTTGGAGGGATGGAGTGGGGGGCGAAGGGAAGGGGGGAGGGGAGGGGGAGGGGGTTGTCGGGAGGGGAGGGAGGGGGGAGGAGGGTGGAGGGGGGAGGAGAGGGTACTGCACCAATGCAGGAGAGGTTTGGGCTCAGTGGGTCCACTTGGTCGAGTCAAAACTAATCGTGTAGATGAAAGTACATCATTGGGCACCTGATAATTCATTGAGTTAGGCCCATGAAAGTATATCATTGGGCACCTGATAATTTCATTTCATTTCATTTCATATTTCATATATACAGCGCAGAAACAGGCCTTTTCGGCCCACCAAGTCCACGCCGCCCAGCGATCCCCGCACTATTAACACTATCCTACACACACACTAGGGACAATTTTTACATTTACCCAGCCAATTAACCTACATACCTGTACGTCTTTGGAGTGTGGGAGGAAACCGAAGATCTCGGAGAAAACCCACGCAGGTCACGGGGAGAACGTACAAACTCCTTACAGTACAGCACCCGTAGTCAGGATCGAACCTGGGTCTCCGGCGCTGCATTCGCTGTAAAGCAGCAACTCTACCGCTGCGCCACCGTGCCGGCCCACAACACCTCGGGAAGGCTGAACATTTAGTTCTGGCCCCGCAGAATCACCCCCCCTCAATACCTGCTACCGACAGAATATATATTTGGGGAGGTAGTTGCAAGACAAGGAGATGGCCATTGAAAACTGCAGTGCCATTGAGACTTTAGGCTTTAGAGATACAGCGTGGAAACAGGCCCTTCGGCCCACTGAGTCCGTGCTGACCAGCGATCACATCGTACACTTACGCTATCCCACACACTAGGGACAATTTACTATTTACAGAAGGCAATTAACCTACAAACCTGCACGTCTTTGGAGTGTGGGAGGAAACCAGAGCACCTGGAGAAAACCCACACAGTCACGGGGAGAACGTACAAACCCGGGTTCGATCCTGACTACAGGTGCTGTCTGTACGGAGACAGACACAGTAATATAATTAGTGACAATGCCAATAAATTAATCATCAGTAAATTAATCATCAGGTTTAGTTTAGTTTAGGGATACAGCGCGGAAACAGGCCCTTCAGCCCACCGAGTCTGTGCCGACCAGCGATCCCCGTATACTAACCCTAACCCTACACACACACTAGGGACAATTTGCAATTTTTGACCAATGCCAATTAGCCTAAAAACCTGTACGTCTTTGGAGTGTGGGAGGAAATTGAAGCATCCGGAGAAAACCCACGCGGTCACAGGGAGAACGTACAAACTCCGTACAGACAAGTCAGGATCGAACCCCGGGTGTCTGGCACTGTGAGGCAGCAACTCTACCCACTGCGCCAGTGTTAGTGTATGGGATGATCGCCGGTCGATGGGTCTGTATCTCTAGTCTGAATTCTAAACCTGTTTTGGATAGCATGCGTGACAATAGTAAACCTAAACCTAAACCACTTTGTGTTTGTGGGAGATCAAGTGCCGGGGCAGTATTGTTTCGGAGTAAGAGGCTGCTGATTTAAGATGAGGAAGAATATCTTCGGAGATGGCAATAAAATTGGTTTTGGTCCAGTTTAGTACAGTTTTGGTCTCCTAATCTGAGGAAAGACTTTCTTGCCATAGAGGGAGTACAGAGAAGGTTCACCAGATTGATTCCTGGGATCGCAGGACTTTCATATGAAGAAAGACTGGATAGTCTCGGCTTGTACTCGCTGGAATTTAGAAGATTGAGGGGGGATCTTATAGAAACTTACAAAATTCTTAAGGGGTTGGACGGGCTAGATGCAGGAAGATTGTTCCCGATGTTGGGGAAGTCCAGAACAAGGGGTCACAGTTTAAGGATAAGGGGGAAGTCTTTTAGGACCGAGATGAGAAAGTTTTTTTTCACACAGAGAGCGGTGAATCTGTGGAATTCTCTTCCACCGAAGGCAGCACAGAAGATAAGAGGGAGTTAGATGTGGCCCTTGTGGCTAAAGGGATCAGGGGGTATGGAGAGAAGGCAGGTACAGGTTACTGAGCTGGATGATCAGCCATGATCATATTGAATGACGGTGCGTACAGGCTCGAAGGGCCGAATGGCCTACTCCTGCACCTATTTTCTATGTTTCTATGTGCCGCCCATAATCTTCTCAGGAGGTTGATGAGCTTTCTTTGAGATGGCGCCAATGTGCTGTGCCCAGGACAGACCTTCAGAGGATTTAATGTGTGGGAAGGAACTGCAGGTGTTGGTTTCGACCGAAGATAGACACAAAGAGCTGGAGTAACTCAACGGGACATAAAGACAATAGACAATAGACAATAGGTGCAGGAGTAGGCCATTCAGCCCTTCGAGCCAGCACCGCCATTCAATGCGATCATGGCTGATCACTCTCAATCAGTACCCCGTTCCTGCCTTCTCCCCATACCCCCTCACTCCGCTATCCTTAAGAGCTCTATCCAGCTCTCTCTTGAAAGCATCCAACGAACTGGCCTCCACTGCCTTCTGAGGCAGAGAATTCCACACCTTCACCACTCTCTGACTGAAAAAGTTCTTCCTCATCTCCGTTCTAAATGGCCTACCCCTTATTCTTAAACTGTGGCCCCTTGTTCTGGACTCCCCCAACATTGGGAACATGTTTCCTGCCTCTAATGTGTCCAATCCCCTAATTATCTTATACGTTTCAATAAGATCCCCCCTCATCCTTCTATTACCCATCGAAGCCTCCAGTGGGTACCTTCGATGGAGGGGAGGTCAGCACCCGTGATGGACCGGGACAGTGTGAAGCACTTTATGCAGTCTGTGCCAAACATGATGGCAAGTTAAAACACCCCCTCCCCTTCCACCCCCTCCCCACCCCCCACCTCGAGACTTTGCCTGAGAGACTGTCCCAGTCAGGCAACACCGTGGGTGAAGAGTGAAGACTGCAGACATGGCCTTACAGAGCAGGGGGCACGATGCCATCTCCATGTCGGAGCCACTGTGTGTCTTTGGGCACACAGTGGACAACTATGGCAGCGTCGCAGGCCAAGCCTTTTAAGGCAGGCCACTGGAAAGTAGGCCTTCCCTTGTATGGTGAGGAGCGCGGCTGGAATGAGCAGGAGTGGAGCAGATGGCAGCCAAGTGCTTACGCAGCACATCAAGAGCAACGACAAAACCGTGTGGGAATCAAGGAAGTGCAGATACCGGTTCACACAACAACAAAAAAAGGCACGGCGTGCTGGAGTAACCGTGCGCTGGTAATAGAAAACATCGAAACATAGACAATAGGCGCAGGAGGAGGCCATTCGACCCTTCGAGCCAGCACCGCCATTCATTGTGATCATGGTTGATCATCCACAATCAGTAACCCGTGCCTGCCTTCTCCCCATATCCCTTGATTCCACTAGCCCCTAGAGTTCTATCTAACTCTCTCTTAAATCCATCCGGTGAATCGGCCTCCACTGCCTTCTGTGGCAGAGAATCCCACACATTCACAACTCTGGGTGCAAAAGTTGCTTCTCACCTCAGTTTTAAATAGCCTCCCCTTTATTCTTAGACTGTGTGTGGCCCCTGGTTCTGGACTCCCCCAACATTGGGAACATTTTTCCTGCATCTAGTTTGTCCAGTCCTTTTAGAATTGTATATACATCTCTATAAGATCCCCTCTCATCCTTCTAAACTCCAGTGAACACAAGCCTATAAGTCAAGTCAATTTTATTTGTACAGCACATTTAAAAACAACCCACATTGACCAAAGTGCTGTAAATCAGTTCAGGTACTAAGAACGAACATACAATGGCACACAAACATAACAGCACATACATAAACAGTTCACAGCGCCCCCTCAGAGGGCCTCAAACGCTAGGGAGTAGAAATAGGGTTTGAGCCTGGACTTAAAGGAGTCGATGGAGGGGGCAGTTCTGATGGGGAGAGGGATGCTGTTCCACAGTCTAGGAGCTGCAACCGCAAAAGCGCGGTCACCCCTGAGCTTAAGCCTAGACCGCGGGATAGTGAGTAGCCCCAAGTCGGCCGACCTGAGGGACCTGGAGATAGAGTGGTGGGTTAGAAGATTTTTTATATGGGGGGGGGCAGCCCGTTTAGGGCTTTATATGTGAATAGGAGGGGCTTGAAGTTGATTCTGTACTGTACTGGGAGCCAGTGGAGAGAGGCCAGAATCGGGGTGATGTGGTTCCTTTTACGGGCACCCGTCAGGAGTCTCGCTGCGGCGTTTTGGACCAGTTGCAGGCGGGACAGGGAAGATTGGCTGATCCCAGTGTATAGGGAGTTGCAGTAGTCTAGGCGGGAGGAAATGAATGCGGGGATGATTTTTTCAATGTCGTCAAATTGGAGGAATGGTTTGACACTACTATCAGGTAGTGTCCTGGCAAGCAGGGCCGGCTAGCCTGCCGCCAACTGGGGTCACGCACGCTGCAGTTTGAGGACCACCAAGAGCTGCCTAGCAGGGGGGCCGCCGAGAACGAAGGACCCGATGGGGCGCTGCCGAGATCTGAGAGGGACCTGGCTGTCCGGAGACCCGGGTTCGATCCCGACTTTGGTTGCTGTCCGTACGGAGTTTGTACGTTCTCCCCGTGACCTGCGTGGGTTTTCTCCGAGATCTCCGAAATTCCAGTGTATACAAGCCTAATTGCTCCAGCCTTTCAACATACGACAGTCCCGCCATTCCGGGAATCAACCTAGTGAACGTACGCTGCACGCCCTCAATAGCAAGAATATCCTTCCTCAAATTTGGAGACCAAAACTGCACACAGTACTCCAGGTGCGGTCTCACCAGGGCCCGGTACAACTGTAGAAGGACCTCTTTGCTCCTATACTCAACTCCTCTTGTTACGAAGGCCAACATTCCATTGGCTTTCTTCACTGCCTGCTGTACCTGCATGCTTCCTTTCATTGACTGATGCACTGGGACACCCAGATCTCGTTGAACATCCCCTCTTCCTAACTTGACACCATTCAGATAATAATCTGCCTTTCTATTCTTACTTCCAAAGTGAATAACCTCACACTTATCTACATTAAACTGCATCTGCCATGTATCCGCCCACTCACACAACCTGTCCAAGTCACCCTGCAGCCTTATTGCATCTTCCTCACAATTCACACTACCCCCCAGCTTAGTATCATCTGCAAATTTGCTAATGGTACTTTTAATCCCTTCGTCTAAGTCATTAATGTATATCGTAAATAGCTGGGGTCCCAGCACCGAACCTTGCGGTACCCCACTGGTCACTGCCTCCCATTCCGAAAGGGACAGGCAGCATCGCTGGAGAAAAGGAATAGGTGACGTTTCAGGTCGAGACCTTTCTTCAGACTAAGTCCCGAAAGGTCACCTATCCCTTTTCTCCGGAGATGCAGTCTGACCTGCTGAGTTGGTCCAGCGTTTTGTGTCTATCAGAGGAGTTAATGCCGAGGATCTTGAGACTTTCCCTGACTCTGCACTGCAGCCCCCAGCCATTTGCTGAACCTTGTACCCGATGTGCATCCAAGGCACTCTCCTCATTGCCCCTGCGTTCATTCTAAGCGTGAACGTGAATAATTCAGCAGCGTTCAGTTCAGAGCAGATGTTTGGCAGTAACCCCCGAGGAGAAAATGAAAGAGGAACAGAAGGAAGGGATACCCATGAAGGTTTAACGATGTGGTTCTGGCTGCTCTGCTGCAGATCGGTATATTTGAGGTTAAAGTTATCAAGTTACAGAGCACAGAAACCACCCCCCTTGTCCCAACTCAGCCAAGGTGACCCGCGTAAGCTGGTTCCATTTGCCCAGTAGACACACACTGCTGGAGTAACTCAGCGGGTTAGGCAGTATCCCTGGAGAACAGCGGTAGAGTTGCTGCCTCACAGCCCCAGGGACCCGGGTTCGATCCGGTCCTGATCCAGTCCGCACGTTCTTCCCGTGACCCGCGCGGGTTTTCTCCGGGTGCTCTGGTTTCCTCCCACACTCCAGGTTTGTAGGTTGGCAGTATCTCTGGAGAGAAGGAATGACGTTTCGGATCGAGACCCTTCTTCAGACTGAAGAACTGTGGGTTAATTGGCTTCGGTTTCATTGTAAGTTGTCCCGAGTGTGTGTAGGATAGTGTTGGTGTGCGGGGATCGCTGGTCGGCGGGGACTTCGTTGGCCGAAAGACCCATTACCACACTGTGTCTCTAAACTAAACTATAATCTAAAGTCGGCAGCATCTCTGGGGAAAATGGAGAGGTGATTTTGGGTTGGGACCCTTCTTCTTACTACTATCCACCTCATTGGTGGCCCTCGGACTATCTTTGATCGGAATTGCTGGCTTTACCTCGCACTAAACGTTATTCCCTTATCATGTATCTGTAAATGGCCCGATTGTAATCATGTATTGTCTTTCCGCTGGCTGGTTAGCGCGCAACAAAAGCTTTTCACTGTACCTCCTCGGTACACGTGACAATAAACTCAACTAAAGTAAACTCAGCTAAAGCTAATCCTCTTTTTCTGGAGCTGTGTTGGACTCTGTGTTTTGACTTCTCTCTGACACCACTGTCCTATGAGGTTGTCAGGGGGTAATGTTTAGATCAGTTCAGAGTTTAGTCTATTGTCACATGTACCGAGGTACAGTGAAAAGCTTTTGTTGCGTGCTAACCAGTCAGCAGAAAGACAATGCATGATTACAATCGAACCATTAATACTATATAGATACATGATATGGGAATAACAATTGATATTTTTTTTAAGGCATGCATATTGTTACGGCAGAGATAGATAAATTCTCGATTAGTACGGGTGTCAGGGGTTATGGGGAGAAGGTTATGTCTGTACGGAGTTTGTACGTTCTCCCCGTGACCTGCGTGGGTTTTCTCCGAGATCTTCGGTTTCCTCCCACACTCCAAAGACGTTAATTGGCTTGGTAAATGTAAAAATTGTCCCTGGTGGGTGTAGGATAGTGTTAGTGTGCGGGGATCGCTGGGCGGTACGGACCCGGTGGGCCGAAAGGGCCTGTTTCCACGCTGTATCTCTAAACTCTAAACTCTAAAAGTCTAAAATAATAATATAATAATAATAATAATAATATTCATTTATTGTCGTTGCAACGAGTACAACGAAATTAAAAAAATAGCAATCCTGACGGTGCGTAAAAACATATATGCAATAAATGCAAAACAAATAAATACAAATATATTAAATACAAAAGTTTTAACAGTGTGGCCTAGTGCAGAAAGTAGTGTTCAGTTCTCGTATGGCCCTGGGGTAAAAACTGTTCTTAAGTCTGTTTGTTCGGGATTTGATCGACCTGAAACGTCGACCAGAGGGCAGAAGAACAAACAGACGGTGGCCGGGGTGGGATGGATCTTTTATTATTTCGCCTGCTCTACTGAGGCAGCGTAGGCTGAACAGGTGCTCCAGGGAGGGCAGTGAGCAGCCGATGATCTTCTGGGCCGTCGTGATGACCCTCTGAAGGGCCTTCCTGTCCTTTTCTGAGCAGCTGGCATACCATGTGGTTATACAGTATGCCAGCACACTCTCGATGGAGCAGCGATAGAAGGACATCATGAGCTTCTCCTGCAGGTTGGTTTTCCTGAGGATCCTCAGGAAGTGGAGTCTCTGCTGTGCCTTCTTCACTGTGGTGATGGTGTTGGTAGACCAGGTAAGATCCTCTGCGATGTGCGTACCCAGGAACCTGAAAGCGGGTACCCTTTCCACACAGACCCCATTGATGTAGAGTGGGTCGTGTTCTGCACTGGTTTTCCTGTAGTCTATTATAAGTTCCTTTGTGTTGGAGGAGTTCAGGACAAGATTGTTCACTGAACACCATGCTGCCAGCCTTTGGATTTCATCCCTGTAGGCTGTCTCATCTCCTCCTGAGATGAGTCCAACCACAGTCGTGTCATCCGCGAACTTGATGATGGTGTTGGTGGGATGGGTGGGGGCGCAGTCGTGAGTGTAGAGGGAGTAAAGGATGGGGCTCAACACGCAGTCCTGTGGTGAGCCGGTGCTCAGTGTAATGGTGGAGGAGAGGTGAGGGCCTATTTTGACGGTCTGGGGGCGGTTGGTCAGGAAGTCCTTGATCCATTGGCAGATGGTTTGGGAAAATCCAAGGTCAGAAAGTTTGGTGACCAGTCTGCTCGGGATGACCGTGTTAAAGGCAGAGCTGAAGTCTAGGAAAAGCATCCTCACATAGCTCCCCTGGTGTTCAAGGTGGGTCAGTGCAGTGTGAAGAGCAGTGGCGATGGCATCCCCTGTAGACCTATTTGCTCTGTAGGCAAACTGGTACGGGTCGAAAGGCAGGAGAATGGGGTTAGGAGGGAGAGATAGATCAACCATGATTGAATGGCGGAGTAGACTTGATGGGCCGAATGGCCTAATTCTGCCCCTACAACTTATGAACTTTGTTAATTTTTTTTTTCTTTTCTTCCAGGAATTCATTAGGGAGCTGGTAACAAAACTGCAGGGACTGCACAAGGTGCAAGTGCAGAAGGGTGGATTGGAGGAACCTAAAAGGCAATAGGACGGTGAACAGGGGAACCAGCCTCTGAGACAAGCTCACTTGCCAAACCACTCGCAAGGTTCTTACAGATTTGAAGTGAAGTAAAACTGTTCCCGGAACAAACACCTCCCACCAATCCGAAATAAGCTTTTGAAGGAGATTATTTTGCCAAATATATTGTGTGTTGTTTAATGCTGCTTTGTTCTTTAGATTAAAGTTTACAATCACTCTGTGATTGTTTTTTTTTAATCCGCGTGTCCCTAAAACTAGTTACCTCCTGGAGTTCAGGCCTCTTAAGACACTATGGGCTGCACTTGTTCTGTGAGTTTAGTTCATCGTCACGTGTAGTACAGTGAAAAGCTTTTGTTGCGTGCTAACCAGTCAGCGGAAAGACAAAACACGATTACAATCGAGCCGTCCACAGTGGACAGATACAGGATAAAGGGATAAGATAAAGCCAGTAAAGTAGATGTGGAGAGCATGTTTATAATAATAATAATAATAATAATGCATTACATTTATATAGCGCTTTTCATACACTCAAAGACGCTTTACAGGGATTTAGAGAACATAGGGAAGTGAATAAATAGATAAATAAGTAAACGAACAGAGAAAGGAGACAGAAGGTGAGGTGACCTTCAGTGGTTGAAGGCAGTACTGAACAGGTGAGACTTCAGTGATGTTTTGAATGTGGTGAGTGTGGAGGAGTCTCTGACGGTTTGGGGTAGTGAGTTCCATAGGGTGGGGGCAGCGATGGAGAAAGCCCTGTCCCCCCAGGATCTGAGTTCGGTCCGGATGTGGGGGGATAGGAGATTGGCAGCAGCAGAGCGGAAGGTGCAGGTGGGAGTGTGCCTGTGGGGGAGGTCGGTCAGGTAGGATGGGGCCAGGTTATGGAGGGCTTTGTAGGTCATCAGGAGGATTTTGTACTAGGCCTAGAGGTCATAGCCTCAGAATTAAAGGACGTTCCTTTATGAAGGAGACGAGGAGGAATTTCTTTCGTCAGAAGGCGGTGAATCTGTGGAATTCTTTGCCACATGAAGGCAGTGGAGGCCAAGTCAGTGGATATTTTTAAGGCAGAAATAGATAGATTCTTGATTAGTACGGGTGTCAGGGGTTATGGGGAGAAGGCGGGAGAATGGGGTTAGGAGGGAGAGATAGATCAGCCACGATTGAATGGCGGAGTAGACTTTATGGGCCGAATGGCCTAATTCAGCTCCTATGACCTATGACCTTTTGACCCGTTTAGTAAGTCTGTCACCCAGCCCTGTATAGGGGAAAGGCTGGGGACAATCAGCCACGAACTCTAACTTCAAGTAACCCTTGCTTCCCCCCAATTCTCCATCCCTCCCCCTTCCCAGTCCTGTGACCAGTTTGACTGACTCTGTCTACATTTTATCTCTGTTTGCATTGTTGTTACCTTCTCCCAGCTAACCTACATCTCCCTTGATCTCCATCCTCTTTGTCCTGTTTTCACACCTTACAATACAACACAATATACCTTTATTGTCATTGTACAGGGGTACAACGAGATTGGGAATGCGCCTCCCATACGATGCAATAATTTAATTAGCTAGTCAGTATTAATTTAAACAACCCAATGAAACAAACAGTTTTAAAACAGAATAAAGTGCAAGTAGATCTGTGCCGGTTCGCTGTGCGATGTGACCATCCGGCTCAGCAGGACCGGTTCATGGCAGCTATGGCCCTGGGGATGAAGCTGTTCCTGAGTCTGGAGGTGCGGGCGTAGAAGGCCTTGTATCGTCTGCCCGATGGTAGAAGTTCGAACAGACTGTTGCAGGGGTGTGAAGAGTCTTTGTGGATGCTGGTGGCTTTTCTGAGGCATCGTGTGTTGTAGATGCCCTCCAAGGCTGGTAGCTGTGTTCCAATGGTCCTCTGAGCTCTATGGACTACCCGCTGAAGAGCTTTCCTCTCTGCATCTGTGCAGCTGAGATGCCTTTTTTGAATGACAATAAAGGCAATTAATTCAGATACCACACTGGGATGCCACACTTCCTTATCGATGTATCCCCCCTCTTCCCTGACATCAGTCTGAAGAAGGCTCTCGACTCGAAAGGTCACCCATTCCTTCTCTCCAGAGATGCTGCCTGTCCCGCTGAGTTACTCCAGCATTTTGCGTCCATCTTTGGTGTAAACCAGCATCTGCAGTTCGTTCCTCTAAGGACATTCAGCCCTTGCAGTTCACCCACAGCCACCAGGGGCGCTGGCTTCCACCAGCAATCTGCCAGCAACAGCCTAGGAGCAGATGGTGGTGTAGAGGTTAAGTAATTGGACCAGCAGCCAGAGTTCTGGAGCACTGCCCGATAGTTGGGGGTTCAAATCTGACCGCAGCAGATGTGGAATTTTGGCCCAAGCAATAAAATGAATCAAGAAACTTTCCTAACAGTAACCACTAAAGTGCCTAAACACATCTGGTGCACTAACATTCTTCAAGGAGGGAAAGCCAAAGGAAGAGGAATCGTCGTCATCTGTCCATTTCTCTTCAAAGGGGCGTCACGGTGGCGCAGCGGTAGAGTTGCTGCCTCACAGCGCCAGAGACCCGGGTTCGATCCTGACTACGGGTGCTGTCTGTACGGAGTTTGTACGTTCTCCCCGTGACCTGCGTGGGTTTTCTCCGGGTGCTCCGGTTTCCTACCGCACTCCAGAGACAGGCAGGTTTGTTGGTTAATCAGCTTCGATAAAGATTGTAAATTGTCCCTCGTGTGTAGGATAGTACTAGTGTGCAGGGATCACTGGTCGGCGTGGACCCGGTGGGCCGAAGGGCCTGTTTCCACGCAGTCAAGTCAAGTCAAGTCAATTTTATTTGTATAGCACATTTAAAAACAACCCACGTTGACCAAAGTGCTGCACATCTGATTAGGAAAAATCTCTAAACTAAATTAAACTAAGATGCTGGAAGGCGGCACGGTGGCGCAGTGGTAGAGTTGCTGCCTTACAGCGAATGCAGCGCCGGAGACTCAGGTTCGATCCTGACTACGGGCGCCGTCTGTACGGAGTTTGTACGTTCTCCCCCGTGACCTGCGTGGGTTTTCTCCAAGATCTTCGGTTTCCTCCCACACTCCAAAGACGTACAGGTGTGTAGGTTAATTGGCTGGGCAAATGTAAAAAAAATAAAAAATTGTCCCTAGTGGGTGTAGGATAGTGTTAGTGTGCGGGGATCGCTGGGCGGCACGGACCCGGTGGGCCGAAGGGCATGTTTCCGCGCTGTATCTCTAAATCTAAATACTGGGGTAACTCAGCGGGTCAGGCAACATCTTTGGAGAGAAGGACTGGGTGACGTTTTGGGTTGAGACCTTTCTTCAGACCCGACCCGAAACATCACCCATTCCTTCTTTCCAGAGATGCTGCCTGACCCGCTGAGTTACTCCAGCATTTTGTGTCTACCTTCAATTTGAACTAGCATCTGCAGTTCTTACCTAGACATAATCTGAGTTGCTGCCTGACCCCCTGAGTCCCTCCAGCACTTTGTGTTTCGAGTCAAGTCGTGATTATCATCAGACACAAGCATGGTGAGGTATAGGTGCAATGATAATCTTGGTTGCAGCAGCCTCTCAGGTACTGGAACAGCACAAAAACACATAAATTATAGGAGCGGAATTAGGCCATTTGGCCCATCGAGTGGGGCACACCAATCAGGACGGCACGGTGGCCCAGCGGTAGAGCAGATGCCTTACTGTGCCAGAGACCCGGGTTGCCTACTTCCTCACTCCCAAATAAGGGACAAAGGGTGACGTCACCGCCCCACGTGACCTCACCCAGCCAGCGGCCACGTGCTCCCGCTCCACCAATGGCGGCCGCCATTGGTGGAGCGGGAGCACGTGGCCGCTGGCTGGGTGCGGTCACGTGGGGCGCGGGGCGGTCACGTCACCCTTTGTCCCTTATTTGGGAGTGAGGAAGTTGGCAACCCTACTAACACGGGACAAGGGCGGTCCCGTACGGGACAAACGATTTCAGCCCAAAATACGGGATGTCCCGGGTAATACGGGACAGTTGGCAACCCTACCGGAGACCCGGGTTCGATCCTGACTACAGGTGCTGTCTGTACGGAGTTTGCACGTTCTCCCCATATGGAGTAAGTGACGAAGATTGGAGGTGAATGGTGAGAAAAGGGTGTCAGATAAGGAGAGAAGAGGAGTTAAATAGAAAGCCAAAGGGAGGTATCTAGGTGGAAAGAGATGTTTGAGTTTAGAGTTTAGAGGTACAGCAGACGTTTAGAGGGGCAGAAACAGGCCCTTCGGCCCACCGGGTCCGCGCCGCCCAGCGATCCCTGCACATTAACTCTATCCTACACCCACTAGGGACAATTTTTTACATTTACCAAGCCAATTAACCTACAAACCAGCACGTCTTTGGAGTGTGGAAGGAAACCGAAGATCTCGGAGAAAACCCACGCAAGTCACGGGGAGAACGTACAAACTCCGTACAGACGGCGCCCGTAGTCGGGATGGAACCCGGGTCTCCGGCGCTGCATTCGCTGTAAGGCAGCAACTCTACCGCTGCGCCACTGTGCCGCTTGAGGTGGGACGAGGAGGAAGAGAAGGAGTAAAAGGGGAATGAGGGACTTGGAGATAAGAAACGTATGTGTGAAGGAGGTAACCCAATCATTTGGTCTTAAGGTTATAAGTGATAGGAGCAGAATTAGGCCATTCGGCCCACTGTCTACTCTGCCATTCAATCATGGCTGATCTATCTCTCCCTCCTAACCCCATTCTCCTGCCTTCTCCCCATAACCCCTGACACCCGCACTAATCAAGAATCTAACTCTGCCTTAAAAATATCCACTGACTTGGCCTCCACAGCCTTCTGTGGCAAAGAATTCCACAGGTTCACCACCCTCTGACTAAAAAAAATTCTCCTCATCTCCTTCCTAAAAGAAAGTCCTTTAATTCTGAGGCTATGACCTCTAGTTCTAGACTCTCCCACTAGTGGAAACATCCACTCCCCATCCACTCTATCCAGGCCTTTCACTATTCGGTAAGTTTCAATGAGGTCCCCCCTCATTCTTCTAAACTCCAGCGAGTACAGGCCCAGTGCCGATAAACCCTCATCATAGGTTAACCCACTCGTTCCTGGGATCATTCTTGTAAACCTCCTCTGGACCCTCTCCAGAGCCAGCACATCCTCAGATTTGCGGCCCATTGTTTGGAAAAGGACTGGACAAGCTAGACGCGGGAAAAATGTTCCCAATGTCGGGGGAGTCCAGAACCAGGGGCCACACACAGTCGAAGAATAAAAGGGAGGCCATTTTAAAACTGAGGTGAGAAAAAACCTTTTCACCCAGAGAGTTGTGAATTTGTGGAATTCTCTGCCACAGAGGGCAGTGGAGGCCGATTCACTGGATGAATTTAAAAGAGAGTTAGATTGAGCTGGAGGGGCTAGCGGAATCAAGGGATATGGGGAGAAGGCAGGCACGGGTTAGTGATTGTGGATGATCAGCCATGATCACAATGAATGGCGGTGTTGGCTCGAAGGGCAAAATGGCCTCCTCCTGCACCTATTTGCTATGTTTGTATGTAATCTGACCTTTGATTAGGAGGTGAGTTGGGACTGTTCAAGGCATCTAGTCCACTGCACACGTCATGTCATTCACATCTCTTCAAACCACAGTTTCCTCCTCTGGCTTCTCTATTTCCGTAACAGGATTTCCCCCAAGAAAACTACTGGTGATTTACAGCCTTTAAATATGTTTTCACTTGTTCCGTTACTGGCAATTACTCACGTCGGCTGATGTAACAGCACCTACCAAACCCGTATCCTCTCACCCAGGGCAAGGGGCAGAGGGCTTTAGACTTTAGAGATGCAGCGCGCAAACGGGCCCTTCAGCCCACCGAGTCTCCGCCAACCAGCGATCACCTTGTACTATCCCACGCACAATCGAGGGACACTTTACAGTTTTACCGAAGCCAATTAACCGACAAACTTGCGCGTCTTTGGAGTGTTGGAGGAAACCGGAGCACCCGGAGAAAACCCACGCGGTCACCGGGAGAACGTGCAAACTCCGTAAAGCCAGCACCCGTAGTCAGGATCAAACCTGGGTCTCTGGCGCTGTAGATTTAGATTTAGATTTAGATTTAGAGATACAGTGCGGAAACAGGCCCTTCGGCCCACCGGGTCCGCGCCGCCCAGCGATCCCCGCACATTAACACTATCCTACACACACACACCAGGGACAATTTTTACATTTGCCCAGCCAATTAACCAACAAACCTGTACGTCTTTGGAGTGTGGGAGGAAACCGAAGATCTCGGAGAAAACCCACGCAGGTCACGGGGAGAACGTACAAACTCCGTACAGACGGCGCCCGTAGTCAGGATCGAACCTGAGTCTCCGGCGCTGCATGGCGGCAACTCTACCGCTGCGCCACCGTGCCGCCCCCAAGAGGCACCATCTCACACATCGTCCTGACTGGGAAATGTGCCACCACTTTTTCAATGTGTAGACGCAAGGAACTGCAGGTGTGGTTTACAAAAAAAGTCACAAAATGCTGGAGTAACTCAGCGGGTCAGGCAGCATCTCTGGAAAAAAGGAATGGGTGACGTTTCGGGTCGAGACCCTTCTTCAGACTGAGAGTCAGGGGAGAGGGAATCTAGAGGTATGAAAAGGTATGGAACAAATAAGAACAAAGAAATAGTTTAGTTTAAGGTATTTATTCACAAAGTGCTGGAGTAACTCAGCAGGTCGGGCAGCATCTCGGGAGAGAAGGAATGGGTGACGTTTCGGGATTCCTTCTCTCCCGAGATGCTGCCTGACCTGCTGAGTTACTCCAGCACTTTGTGAATAAATACCTTCGATTTGTACCAGCATCTGCAGTTATTTTCTTATACAGTTTAGTTTAAGGATTAGTTTAGAGATACAGTGAGGAAACAGGCCCATTGCCCCACGTCGACCTGTGATCACCCTAGTTCTATATCCCACACACTAGGGGCAACTTACAGAAGCCAATTAACCAACAAACCCGCGCGTCTTTGGAGTGCTGGAGGAAACCAGAACAATAGTCAATAGACAATAGGTGCAGGAGGAGGCCATTCGGCCCTTCGAGCCTGTACGCACCGCCATTCAATGTGGTCATGGCTGATCATTCTCAATCAGTACCCCGTTCTGATTGAGAATGATCAGCCAACACTCGGAGAAAACCCATGCGGACATAGGGAGAGCATGCAAACTCCACACAGACAGCACCCGAGACTTTGACGCTGTGAGGCAGCAACTGACCTGACCTCCTCTCGACACTTCCTGCTTTCATTACATAAGTTGCGTTTGTGAGTCAAAACGCGACAGGTTATGTGGAATTGTTGAAACTCCGCAAGAGTTCAACGCGGATGGGGTCTGGTGAGGACGGCTGTGTCACCCACAGACGCCATCTTCTCGGAGTTAACAATAGAAACATAGAAAATAGATGCAGGAGTAGGCCATTCGGCCCTTCGAGCCTGCACCGCCATTCAATATGATCATGGCTGATCATCCAGCTCAGTAGCCTGTACCTGCCTTCTCTCCATACCCCCTGATCGCTTTAGCCACAAGGGCCACATCTAACTCCCTCTCAAATATAGCCAATGAACTGGCCTCAACTACCTTCTGTGGCAGAGAATTCCACAGATTCACCACTCTCTGTGTGAAGAAACGTTTTCTCATCTCAGTCCTAAAAGACTTCCCCCTTATCCTTAAGCTGTGACCCCTGGTTCTGGACTTCCCCAACATCGGGAACAATCTTCCCGCATCTAGCCTCTCCAACCCCTTAAGAATTTTATATGTTTCAATAAGATCTCCCCTCAGTCTTCTAAATTCCAGCGAGTACAAGCCTAGTCTATCCAGTCTTTCTTCATATGAAAGTCCTGCCATCCCAGTGATCCCAGGGATCTAACGACTTCCGTTCCTAGACTGGGCACAAGGGTTGAGCTCCTCGAAATTCTACTGACCGTGTCCTAACTCACCGAAGGTATTTATTCACAAAATGCTGGAGTCAAACTCAGCAGGCAAAGCAGCATCTCAGGAGAGAAGGAATGTGCGACGTTTCGGGTCGAGACCCTTCTTCAGACTGAACACTCTCCTCTCCTGAGATGCTGCCTGACCTGCTGAGTTACTCCAGCATTTTGTGAATAAATACCTTCGATTTGTACCAGCATCTGCAGTTATTTTCTTACATGTCCTAACTCACGATCTCTCTACATCATCGCCTATATCTCTCTTATCCCTTAAACGGGGACAGAGTTGTACGGTTTGACAGTCACAGGGAAGAAGATTCTCCTGTGGCGTTCTGTGCTGTATCTTAGTGGAACCAGTCTGTTGCTGAAGGTGCTCCTGAGGTTAACCAGTGTGTCATGGAGGGGGTGAGCTGTATTGTCCAGGGTGTCCTTATCCCTAACCAGTCTGAAGTAGGGTCTCGACCGGAAACATCACCCATTCCTTCTCTCCAGAGATGCTGCCTGTCCCATTGAGTTACTCCAGCTTTTTGTGTCTATCTTCAGTTTAAACCAACATCTTCCCAGTCCACCTCATATTTCGCTTGGGCAGCTTGCAACCCGGCCATATGAACATTGGGGCCCTGTTATATCGGCGAGACCAAGCACAGACTGAACACTTAGGCTCAGGCTGCCTTGGCTCACGCGATCTCCCGGTTTCCAAACATTTTAACTGCCCCTTGCATAGCTGGGAGAACAAAAGATTTCACCAGGTACTGACGCCTTGCTCCAGTCTTGCAGTGGACTCGAGCTTTTCACTGTACCTCGGTACACGTGACAATAGACTAAACTTAAACCCGTGGTCAGGATCGAACCCGGGTCTCTGGGGCTGTGAGGCAGCAACTCTACCGCTGAGCCATCCCATCAATGGGGAGAGATTCTCGCTGGAATTCAGAAGATTGAGGGGGGATCTTATAGAAACTTACAAAATTCTTAAGGGGTTGGACAGGCTGGATGCAGGAAGATTGTTCCCGATGTTGGGGAAGTCCAGAACAAGGGGTCACAGTTTAAGGATAAGGGGGAAGTCTTTTAGGACCGAGATGAGAAAGTTTTTCTTCACACAGAGAGTGGTGAGTCTGTGGAATTCTCTGCCACAGAAGGTAGTTGAGGCCAGTTCATTGGCTATATTTAAGAGGGAGTTAGATGTGGCCCTTGTGGCTAAAGGGATCAGGGGGTATGGAGAGAAGGCAGGTACGGGATACTGAGTTGGATGATCAGCCATGATCATATTGAATGGCGGTGCAGGCTCGAAGGGCCGAATGGCCTACTCCTGCACCTATTTTCTATGTTTCTATGTTTCTATTCCGAAGGTTTTTGAGATCAGACAGATTTGTTTTGCAAAAGACTGATATGCAGGTCCAGCTTGTGAATAGAAAAGCTATCAGGACAATGCTGTTCAGGGCTGGCAGAACACTACATCAGAAAGGGAGGAGACACTTCCCTTATACAGGATGCTGGAGAGACCGTGAGTAGAATATGTGCACAGTATTGATCTCATCTGCTGCCTGAGGCCGATTGTAAAAGCTCTCACACCGAGTACATTCAAGGCAGAGGTCAACGTTAAAGAGAAATTAAGGCGTTTGGAGTGACACAGGAGGTGGTCTTGGAGGGGAGGACGCTCCTGAAACTGCGGAGCATCCTGGACAATACAGCTCACCCCCTCCGTGACACACTGGCCAACCTGAGGAGCACCTTCAGCAACAGACTGGTCCCACCAAGATGCGACACAGAACGCCACAGGAGATCCTTCTTCCCTGTGGCTATCAAACTGTACAACTCCTCCCCCTTCTGTTGTGGGGTAGACTGAGACTGACTCCCCTCTCCCTCCCCCCCCCCTCCTCCCCAATCTTTGCCCGTCCCCAATCCTGGACTTTCCACTCATCAGTTTAATTTCATGTTTCATGTATCTTGTTGTGTATTCATGACTGTTGGCAGATCAATTTTCCCTCCCTGGATAAATAAAGTTCTATCGTGGGGCGCGGGGCGGTGACGTCACCCTTTGTCCCGTATTTGGGAGTTGGCAACCCTACTAACACGGGACAAGGGCGGTCCCGTACGGGACAAACTAATTTAGCCCAAAATACGGGATGTCCCGGCTAATACGGGACAATTGGCGACCCCTAGATCAGACCAGCCCTGATTCCATTCCATTGGCAAGTCGCAAGGGTCCGTTTGAGGGCTGTGTGATTTAATGGGACTGAGAGCCCTTTGTTTGGGAAGGGGATCAATGTTCCATGGAACAAGAGGCTGTCAATGACTAAATGTTTATATAAAGCTGTGCTTCCTGGGCTGTGTTGTTTCCTGTTTATTCCTGTAGTTGTTGAACTCTTGGTTTGTGCTGGAACATTGTCGTGAATTAACTCGATGTTTAAGGGGGGCCGGCGCGGTGGCGCAGCGGTAGAGTTGCTGCCTCGCAGCGCCAGAGACCCGGGTTCAATCCTGACTACGGGTGCTGTCTGTGCAGAGTTTCTACCTTCTCCCCGTGACCTGCGTGGGTTTTGTCCGGTTTCCTCTCACATCCCGAAGACAGCTTTGTAGGTAAATTGTCCCGAGTGTGTAGGATAAAACCAGTGTAATAGCGATCATTGGTTGGTGTGGACACGGTGGGACAAAGGGTCTCTTTCTGTGCTGTATGTCAGAAGTCAATGTGTGGATTAGGACGTAACACCAAGTGATAGGGAGGGGACAGGGCAGATTTATTCCAGGCCGCCCAAAATGTCACCTATTCCTTTTCTCCAGAGATGCTGCCTGACCCGTGGAGTTACTGTATCATTTTGTGTCTCTCCTGGCCCATGATGCATGGGTTCGCCTTGTGACTTATTGCTGTTCTCTGGGCAGTGCCTCCTCCCCCCCTGCCCCAATCTCAGAGATAGTCTCTCCAGTCTACGATACAGTGTTGGCCCCACAAGGAAGAAACATTGCTTCAGGACCAAACATGGTGAAGCTATTCGTAATAATGAAGCTTCTCCAGAGCCTGACTGCAAACCCTGGCAACTCTTCAACGCTCATTTTTCTCCAATTAATTATTCTGGTTGCGAAGAATCTCAGGGGATGGAGCAGAAACTAGTTATTCAGCCCCTCAAGGTCTGAGCAAGGGTCCTGACCCAAAACGTCACCGATCCATGTCCTCCAGAGATGCTGTCTGACCCGTTGAGTTACTCCAGCACGTTGTGCCTTTCTCAATGCAGCCCCTCGAGGCCATTGTCCGAAGAGGCTTAGTCTGAGTTCGGTCAGAGGGCGGTGAATCTGTGGAATTCATTGCCATAAAAGGCCTTGGAGGCCGCCAAAGGATATTTTTACGGCGGAGATTGACGGATCCTTGATTAATACGGATGTTAGGGGTTATGGGGAGAAGGCAGGAGAGTGGGGTTAAGAGGGAAGGATAGATCGGCCATGATTGAATGGCAGAGTATTGGATGGGCCGAATGGCCTAAATCTACTCCTATCACATGAACGTACGTAAGGCCCCGACCCAAGATGTCACCTGTTCCTTTTCTCCGGAGATGCTGCCTGACCTGCTGAGTTACTCCAGCACTTTTGGCTCTATCTCCGGTGTCAACCAGCACCTGCAGTTCCTTCCTATTCAATACCATAAAGGATTCGGTGGGGGGATTGCATTGGGGAATAAGGTGGATAAGGATTGGGGTCAGTTGTTCCAGAGGTTATGGGGAGAAGGCAGGAGAATATACTTGAGAGGGAAAGATAGATCAGCCATCATTGAATGACAGCGAGACTTAATGAGCCGAAATCTGTAGAAGGATTTTGACCCGAAACGTCACCCATTCCTCTCCAGAGATGCTGCCTGACCCACTGAGTCACTCCAGCAGTTTTTGTCTACCTTCGATTTTTACCAGCATCTGCAGTGTTTTCCTATACACTGATGGGCCGAATGGCCTAATTCTGCTCCTATCACTTATGAACTGAATGAAGAGGCAAAACTGAAGGCTGAGCTAACTCCGCCTGTTGTAATTCCCTGCGTCTTCATAATCTCCAGGCTTCATATAATGCACAATCGGTCACGGAGCGACACCCGAGACCTTTTAGTGATTAGATCTCCATCACTGCCTTCCCTCGATGAATAATTCATCTCCTGCAGCTGGTGCCTTTTGTCTGGAAGAGATTCTAGTGTTTCATCTGAAGGAGCTCGGTTAGAAGGATGAGAGGAAATCTTATCGAAACGTATAAGATTATTAAGGGGTTGGACACGTTAGAGGCAGGAAACATGTTCCCAATGTTGGGGGAGTCCAGAACAAGGGGCCACAGTTTAAGAATAAGGGGTAGGCCATTTAGAACTGAGATGAGAAAAAAAAAATTCAGTCAGAGTTGTGAATCTGTGGAATTCTCTGCCTCAGAAGGCAGTGGAGGCCAATTCTCTGAATGCATTCAAGAGAGAGCTAGATAGAGCTCTTAAGGATAGCGGAGTCAGGGGGTATGGGGAGAAGGCAGGAACGGGGTACTGATTGAGAATATTTTTAAAGTTATTCACATTTTAAAGTTTAAAAGGAGGGGAGGAGGGGGGAGTGGGGGAGAAGGGAGAGGGGAGGGGGGGGTTGAGGAGAGGGGGGGTTGAGGAGAGGGGGGAGTGGGGGAGAGGGGGTTGAGGAGAGGGGGGAGTGGGGGAGAAGGGAGGGGAGGGAGGGAGAGGGGAGTAGGGGAGGGGGGAGCTGCACCAATGCAGGAGAGATTTGGGCCCAACGGGTCCACTTGGTCTAGTCCCTCATGAAACCGAGGATCTCGGAGAAAACCCACGCAGGTCACGGGGAGAACGTGCAAACTCCGTACAGACAGCACCCGTAGTCGGGATCGAACCCGGGTCTCCGGCGCTGCATTCGCTGTAAGGCAGCAACTCTACCACTGCGCCCTTGTGTACTGCCGGAAGGAACTGCAGCTGCTGGTTTAAACTCCCCCGCCCCTCTCCCCCACTCCCCCCTCTCCTCAACCCCCCCCCCTCCCCCCTCCCTTCTCCCCCACTCCTCCCCTCCTTTTAAACTTTAAAATGTGAATAACTTAAAAAATATAACACCGATTTGAATAAAACTACTTGCATTATCGCTAAAGTGACGATGATGAGCAAGGTGGGCCTAAAATTGTGGCGCTATCGTGCACCGTTTTGGCTGAGGTTCAGTCACAAACAAGATAACAAACGAGTTTTAGTATATAGATTATATTATAGAGGTGAGAGGATTAGATCGTGTAGATGCACAGAGTCTTGCACCCAGAGGAGGGGAATCAAGAACGATAGGGTATAGGTTTAAGGCGAGGTGGGAAACAATTAATGGGAACCCGAGGGGTAACTTTTCCACAGATGTATGGGTGGGTGTATGGAACGAGCTGCCGGAGGAGGCAGTTGATGCAGGGATTAACGCAACGTTTAAGAAACATTTAGACAGGTACATAGATGGGACAGGTTTATTTTGTTATTTTGGCCTACTTGGCCCACTACATTGGTGACCCCGAACGGTCCATTATAGAAAAATGGACAAGACATGGGGCTCAGCCTTCGCCTCGCTGTCCGAGGGCGCTACACCGGCTATCGAGGCAATTTCTGTCGCCTGCCGAGGGCCTGGAGATCATCAAAAGGCCCTTCACTGAGCTGCATGCGAATGTCGGACGGCAGTAAGTGGAGAAATACATAGTCGAAAAGGAGGCAAGGTTTGTGGCCGTCCAGCTTTAGCTCAGTGGGTACTTCGCAGCATCAACTTATCACAAGTTCCACTCTGTTCCCCACGGGCGCTACCTGACTATTCAGCCCTGGCGGTGGCTCAACTGGTGGACGAAGAGATACCCGCCTACCGGACTGCCATCTCCGGCCTCCGCCTTGAGGATGTCCCTCTCGGCCCCAATGGAGCGACAATTTTGTGCGACGTGTCAATGGGCCAACCACGCCCCATCGTGCCTGCTGCCTGGCGCAGGCGGATTTTCGATGTAATCCACGGGTTGGCTCACCCATCCATCCGGACGACAGTCGCACTGGTGGCCACACGGTTCATGTGGCACGGTCTCCGCAAGCAGGTTGGCAATTGGGCCCGCACCTGCGTCGCGTGCCAGACGGCGAAGATCCAGCGCCACGTCCGGGCGCCTCTCCAGCAAATCGGTCTGCCAAACCGCCGATTTGACCACCTGCACGTGGACATTGTGGGTCCCCTCCCGACTTCGAGGGGCATTACTCACCTCCTCACGGTGGTTGACAGGTTCACCCGGTGGCCAGAGGCCATACCATTGACCGACACGTCCACGGCCACGTGTGCTCGAGCGTTGGCTGCAAATTGGATCGCACGCTTTGGGGTGCCGGTGGACCTTACATCAGACCGGGGACCACAGTTCACCTCTGAGTTGTGGTCAGCCATGGCTGAGCTGTTAGGGGTTCGGCTTCACCACACCACGGCCTACCATCCGCAGGCTAACGGCCTGGTGGAGAGGTTCCACCGGCAGCTCAAGGCTGCGTTGAAGGCACGACTCTCCGGCCCCGATTGGATGGACGCACTGCCGTGGGTCTTATTAGGCATCCGGACGGCACCCAAGGAGGACCTCGCAACGTCATCAGCCGAGCTCGTCTACGGGTCGCCGCTCACCGTGCCCGGGGAGTTCGTGCCCTCATCGCCGGGGCAGCAGGAACCGTCCTCGTCCACCCTACAGCGCCTTCGTGAGCGAGTGGAAAAACTGGCACCCGTCCCTACGTCTCACCATGGGACGTTCCACCCGCACGTCCCATTGGCCCTTCGAGATTGTGCCTACGTTTTTCTCCGCCGCGACGCCCATCGAGCACAGCTTAAGAGACCTTATGAGGGCCCTTTCAAGGTGCTGAAGCACGGTGAGACAACTTTTGTGTTGGACATGGGGGGCCGACCGGAGGCCGTGTCAATTAATCGCCTCAAGCCAGCGCACTTGGACATTGACCAGCCGGTGCGGGTTGCACAGCCTCGGCCGCGCGGGCGCCCCCCTTTACAAGTGCCTCCAACACCGCACCCGCCGATCCCCTCATCTCGACCGGTATTTGTACCCCCTTCTCCGCCCCCGTTTGTCCCTCCAGCAGTGCCCCCGCCAGCCCCCCCGGTTGTCCCTTCAGCTGAGCCCCCGCCAGACCCCCCCGTCGGACGGGTACCGTACACGGTTCGGTCGACTAGTGCGACCACCGGTGCGCTTCGTGCATCTGGTTCTGGGGGGGGGTCCTGTGGCGGCTCCCGAGGGTCGGGCCATACCACTCACGACCCCTCGGCACGGGAATGGGTCGAGCCAAGGAGGCGGACTTCGGCCGGGAATATAAAGGTCAAGGACCGCATGACTCTCATTCCCTTTTTGAGTTCCAGAGATACAGTAAACACACTTTCGTTAACCTTGCCTACTTGTCGTTATTTTGGCCTACTTGGCCCACTACAACAGTGTCATTGAATACTCAAACGACCGAGGATTTAACAAGATTGGAACCAATTGTTCTGCTTTTGTTCGGTATTTAGTCTCAACAGCCTCTCTTTCTGCTGGCCCAGGAGGATGTAAGTCCTTAACCCACACAACCCACTTCTGCAGAGACTTGCGAAGTGAGTATTTCTGCTCAGTACAACTGAATTCCGCAAGAAGCGGAAATATAAGGTGGAGCAGCGGTAGATTTGCTGCCTCCCAGCGCCAGAGGCCCGGGTTCGATCCCGACCACGGGTGCTGTTTGTACGGAGTTTGTATGACGTGCGTGGGTTCCTCTGAGATCCGAGGTTTACCAGGTTAATTCCCGGAATGGCGGGACCGTCGTATGTTGAAAGACTGGGGCGACTAGGCTTGTGTACACTGGAATTTAGAAGGATGAGAGGGGATTTTATCGAAACATATAAGATTATTAAGGGGTTGGACACGTTAGAGGCAGGAAACATGTTCCCAATGTTGGGGGAGTCCAGAACCTGGGGCCGCAGCTTAAGAATAAGGGGTAGGCCATTTAGAACGGAGATGAGGAAAAACCTTTTCAGTCAGAGAGTTGTGAATCTGTGGAATTCACTGCCTCAGAAGGCAGTGGAGGCCAAGTCTCTGAATGCATTCAAGAGAGAACTAGATAGAGCTCTTAAAGATAGCGGAGTCAGGGGGTATGGGGAGAAGGCAGGAACGGGGTACTGATTGAGAATGATCAGCCATGATCACATTGAATGGCGGTGCTGGCTCGAAGGGCCGAATGGCCTCCTCCTGCACCTATTGTCTATTATCTTCGGTTTTCTCCCACTCTCCAAAGACGTGCAGGTTTGTAGGTTAATTGGCTTGGTGTAAATGTAAATAATTGTAACCTCTGACACCCGTACTAATCAAGAATCTGCCAATCTCACCATTAGAAATATCCATTGATGACCTCCACAGCCATCTGCGGCAATGAAATCCAGACTCCTCTGGCTAAAGAAACTCCTCCTCATCCCCTTTCTAAAGGAATGTCCTTCTAATCCGAGCCTATGGCCTGTGGTCCTAGACTCTCCCACTAGTGGAAACATCCTCTCCACATCCATTCTATCCAAAGGGGGGCGTGGCTGCGCCTTGCGACCGACCGGCAGTCTCTCTGTCTTTTTTCTGTCTTTGTCTATTGTTACCGTTTAAATGTATGTATTGATTTATTTTTAGCTGTGTATATGTGTGGGGGGGGGGGAAACCTTTTTCTAAATCTCCTCCTCAACGGAGATGCGACCTTTACCGTGTCGTATCTTCATTCGCGCTACGGCCTAACACCGTGGAGTCGGCGGCCTCCAGCTGGGATCGACCTTGAAGGCTCCGGTCGCAGGGCCTGGACTTACCATCTCGGAGGCTTCGGCCGTGGGCCCTGCAAACCGCAACATCGGGAGCTCGCAGGTCCCTGGCTGGCGACCGGCTTTCGGGAGCTCCAGCCGTAGCAGCTTCGACCGCCCCGAATCGCGAGGCTCGATCGACCCGCTCGCAGGACCTTCATCGGCCTGCGTGGCTCGGCCGCGGCACTTTCCATCGCCCGGTTGGGGCTCAGGACCTTCATCGGCCTGTTCGGCTCGGCCTGGGACTTTCCATCGCCCGGCGGGGGTTTTCAAAAGTCGGGAGCCTCGATCGCCTCGTGGCAGCAGTTTGACTGCCTGACCGCGGGAGAAGAATGAGGAAGAGATAAGACTTTTCTTTGCCTTCCATCACAGTGAGGGTGTGCCTGGAGCAATCACTGTGATGGTTGTTTGTGTTAAATTGTAATTGTGTGTCTTGTGTTCGTTATTGTCTACTGTCAGACCCTGACGTGAGAGGACGCTGGCGCTGTTTGTTCGCCACTTCTCCGTCAGGACAAATCTTTTGTTTGTTTTTATGTCTTGTTTGCTCTGTAAAGTGTCTTCGAGTTTCCTGAAAAGCGCTACATAAAATAAATGTATTATTATTATTATTATCCAAGCATTTCACTATTCGGTAAGTTTCAATGAGGTCCCCCCTCATCCTTCTAAACTCCAGCGAGTACAGGCCCAGTGCCGACAAACGCTCATCCTATGTTTACCAAATTATTCCCTGGGATCTTTCTCGTGAACATCTTCTGGACCCTCTCCAATGCCACCACGCCCTTCCACAGATTTAGGGCACAGAACTGCTTACAATGCTCCAAATGCGGTCTGACCAGTGCCTTTTAAAGCCTCAGAGTTACATGAC
Source organism: Rhinoraja longicauda (assembly GCF_053455715.1). NCBI lineage: Eukaryota > Metazoa > Chordata > Chondrichthyes > Rajiformes > Arhynchobatidae > Rhinoraja > Rhinoraja longicauda. Next base: position 4,979,995 of record NC_135993.1, read on the forward strand.
AGACCGTTTCCAAGTTCCATTTGTGAAGGTCAACCCCTCTCCCTCTGATGGCCTCTGTTTACAGATACAATCTCATACTGCTAGGCACTAGAATCCATTAGTTGCACATGCATCCGTTGCCACAGAACAGTATCCTTTCAAAACACTGCACATTCAAGAGGCAGAATCACTAAATCTCCATTCCCTCATCACACGGTAACATCACCACAATCTCAGATTCTTTTAAAACTTTTTAAAATTTTAGATATAGCACGCAAACATGCCCTACAGACCACCGAGTCTGCATCAACCAGCGATCACCCCATATACTAGCACAGTCGTGCACACTAGGGGCAATTTTACAGTTTCACCAAAGACAATTAACCTACAAACCTGTACGCCTTTGGAATGTGGGATGAAACCGGAGCACCCGGAGAAAACCCACGCGATCACAGGGAGAACGTACACACAGCACTGGTAGTCAGGATCGAACCTGGGTCTTTGACACTGTGAGGCAGAAACTCTGTGCCGCCCAAGCTATCACCCAAACTAAACCAATTGCATGACAAGTCTTAAAAATAAATCAACTGTTAATTAGATCAGCGGAATAATATAAAGATGCTGCTTCAAAATTCAAGTAATGGAAATCTTGGCTCAACTTTCAAAGCAGCCCTTTCGCACCTCCTGGTGGTTGTATCAGGAACTGCAAGGATTTAAAAATCCTGAATTTCTGTAGCTACTTTCACAGCTCATTTGGGATGTTCCAGAGTAGTTTGCAACAAGTGGGAGATATCCTGACATATTGAAATGTGATAAGGACATTGATCAGTCCTGGCTGGCTCCTCTGTCCTGGGTGTTGAGTTGGTTTCACTGGAGATTAGGGTTCCCAACTGCCCCATATTAGCCGAACATCCCATATTTTGGGCTAAATTGCCTTGTCCCTTATTAGAAACATAGAAAATAGGTGCAGGAGTAGGCCATTCGGCCCTTCGAGCCTGCACCGCCATTCAATATGATCATGGCTGATCATCCAACTCAGTATCCCGTACCTGCCTTCTCTCCATACCCCCTGATCCCTTTAGCCACAAGGGCCACATCTAACTCCCTCTTAAATATAGCCAATAAACTGGCCTCAACTACCTTCTGTGGCAGAGAATTCCACAGATTCACCACTCTCTGTGCGAAAAAAACCTTTCTCATCTCGGTCCTAAAAGACTTCCCCCTTATCCTGAAACTGTGACCCCTTGTTCTGGACTTCCCCAACAATGGGAACAATCTTCCTGCATCTAGCCTGTCCAACCCCTTAAGAATTTTGTAAGTTTCTATAAGATTCCCCCTCAATCTTCTAAATTCCAGCAGGCCCGGACGGCACTGTAGGCCCGAACACAGTAGCCCAGGGGCCACTGCTGTCCCGGACAGTGTAGGCCCTGGCGGCGCTTATTGGAGGTTGCTTAGCAACCCGCCTCCCGGTCTGGGCTGCCGCCATTGCTGGAGTGGGAGCATCTGGCCGCTGCCTCGGTGACGTCACCCTTTGTCCCTTATTTGGGAGTGAGGAAGTTGGCAACCCTACTGGAGATGGTCTTGGAGGGGAGGATGCTTCTCAAACTGCGGAGCATCTTGGATAATACAGCTCACCCACTCCATGACACACTGGTCAACCTGAGGAGCACCTTCAGCAACAGACTGGTTCCACCAAGATACAGCACGCCAAAGGAGAACCTTTTTCCCTGTGGCTATCAAACTCTACCACTCCTCCCTCTTCTGACAGGGGGTAGACTGACTCCCCCTCCCCCTCCTCGGGGTGAAATGAAAGTATGACCAGGGTGGTGTGGGTCTCTAATGATGCTGGCTGCCATTTTGAGGCAGCAACTCTTGTAGATCCCTTCGATGGTGGCGAGGTCAGTACTCGTGGTGGACCAGGCAGTGTTCACCACTCCTTGTAATCTTCTTTGGTCCTGGGCGTTCGAACCAGTTGTTGAACCAGCCCCCAATGCAAGTAATGAAAATCGTGGCTCAACTTTTAAAGCAGTCCTCTGCCACCTCCCACTGGCTGTGACAAGAACTGCAATGATTGTAGGTTAATATAAAATCTTGAACTTCTTTGTAGTTCCTTTCATAAACAGGGCACACATTAAAGGTGAGAGGGGTAAGATTTAATAGGATCATGAAAAGGCAAGTGGAGAGTATTCTATCATGCTCTTCATAGAGGGTGGAAAGGCTATGGGGTACCAATAGTCATTCACTCATGGGGTACATGGAGTGTGTCACTCATGGGATACCGAGCCTTTGACTCTGTTCTAGATCGTCATCACAGCCTTAAGCTCAAAGTGCTTAAATCTAGGTGAAGTTAGAATAGGGTTGCCAACTTTCTCACTCCCAAATAAGGGACAAAAGATGTCACCGCCCAGCGCGCCCTCACCCAGCCAGCGGCCACGTGCTCCCGCTCCACCAATGGCGGCCGCCTGGGCTGGGAGGCGGGTTGTTATGCAACCTCCGTTAGGTGGTGCCCGGACCCGTCCAGGCCTAATACGGGACAAACCAATTTAGCCCAACATACGGGATGTCCCGGCCAATACGGGACAATTGGCAACCCTAGGTTAGCGTGACATCGAGGAGGCCTGGTAAAACTGCAAACACTACCATAGTTGGGGGCCATACCTACCACATAGGAAGATAGCTGGCTTAGGCGGCAGGGCAGCACCGTGGCGCAACGGTAGAGTTGCTGCCTCACAGCGTTAGAGACCCGGGTTCGATCCTGACCATGGGTGCCATCTGTACGGAGTTTGTACATTCTCTCCGTGACCCGCGTGGGTTTTCTCCTACTCTAAAGACCTACAGGTTTGTAGGTTAATTGGCTTAGGTGAAATTGTAAATTGTTCCTGGTGTAGGAAAATGTTAGTGAGCGGGGATCGCTGGTCGGCGTGGACTCGGTGGGTTGAAGGGCCTGTATGTCTAAATTAAAGAAAAAACAGTAGTTGTTGATCGTGCGTTAGTAAGGGTGTTGGATCCTCTGCTGAAGAAGGCATTCCCTGCCCGTTGTGTGGGGTCAAAATTACTTCTCACTTTCCAGCCCTTGCCGGCCTATTTTCTAGGGGGGCACTGCTGCAGAATCACAGATGGAATTGAACATTGTAGAGTCATTGGCGAGCTTCCAGTTTCTAACTGGAATGACATTCATTGGTGAAGCAGCTCAAGGTTTCACGAAGGACATGGCCCTGAGGAATTCTAAAGTGAGACGCAAGGTCGAGGACAATTGATGTCCAACCAAAAATGGCTTCCTTTGACTGAGGTCACGATTCCACCAATTGCTGTGATGTCCGACTAATACCCATTATTTTCAGGTGTACACAAGCTCCTTGATGGCAATAAAGGGACGATGATTATATTCTTTGGCCCTGTGAGGAATTGCTTCTTGTGAATTATCTTGCAATGCTTTACCATTTTGGAGACTTTGTACAAATGTAAATTGTCAAATGGGGGGGTGCTTTTGAAGCTTGCCATATTTCTGGGCAGAATGTAGATACAAAGGGTTTGTTGGTTAATTGGCCTCTGTAAATTGCTACTCGTGTGTAGAAAGTGGGATAACATTGAACAGGTATGAATGAGCAATTGATGGTCGACATGGTCTCGGTGGGACAAAAGGCCTGTTTCCATGTTGGATCTTTCATTCCATCATTCAAGTGAATTTAGGACAAGAGGCCAGATACGCTGAATGACCTACATCTAGGTGGCACAGTGATAGAGTTGCTGCCTTATAGTGCCAGAGACCCGGGTTCAATCCTGACTGGGCCAGTTTCGATGCTGTATCTCTAAAACTAAAATGAGGAACTGCAGATTGTCGTTTACACAAAAAGACATAAAGTGCTGGAGTAACTCAGCGGGTCAAGCAGCGTCTCTGGAGAACATGGATAGATGATATTGCAGGCTAAGACCAGACTTTTTTTTGAGAAGGAGTGAGTTTGAAATGAGTGAAAGTTAGTAAACTAAAATAGTTGATATCATGCAGGCAGTTGGGAATAAAAAGGTCCAGACAAGGTAGAGGCTGGCACAGGGGATCTAAGCAGAGGGGGAATTGCAGAGATGGGAGAAGGGCTTGTCACTTCTGTTTGAAAAAGGGTCCCGACCCAAAACATCACTTATCCATGTTATTCAGAGATGCTGCCTGACACGCTAAGTAATTCCAGCACTTTTTGTCTTTCAGAAGATCATAAGTGATAGGAGCAGAATTAGGCCATTTGGCCCATCAAGTCTACTCTGTCATTCAATCATGGCTGATCCATCTCTCCCTCCTAACCCCATTCGCCTGCCTTCTCCCCATAACCTCTGACTCCGTACTAATCAAGAATCCATTTATCTCTGCCTTAAATATAACCAACTTTGCCTCCACAGCCTTCAGTGGCAAAGAATTCCACAGATTCACCACCCTCTGACTAAAGAAATTCCTTCTCACCTCCTTCCTAAAAGAACATCCTTCACTATTCTCCATTATTTAATCAACCAGCTTTCTGTGTTCAGATTATGTTGGTGAAATCTGGAAATACTATCACTGAATCTGTAGAAAACAAACACTTTACTTTCAGACCTTTCCACATACAGAACACTGATTAATCAGAAGACAAAAGTAAAATAAATATACATGAAAAAACAAGTGCCATAAAAAAGAGTTGCAGTAGTCTCTGATAAATACACAACTATTTGAGATACAGTGAGATGTACAAAATATCACATATTTAAAATTTTACATCATTTACAATAAACTTGTAGAGGAAGAAAAAGTTATTTTTTTTAGAAAGGAAAAATCGCACTGGCTGGCCAGTGGTGAATGATACCCCCCAGGCCACTGTGCAAAACAAGACCCTAGTCACGCAATTTCCAAAGACTTGCATTGATTTTGTTTGAACTGCATGTAATAATTTTTTTTTTAAACAGTCATTTTTCAGAATTATTTCGCTTTCGGTCGGCAGTGATAGAGATAGGGATTGATCACTCTTAGGTTTATAGTTGGGGGTGAGGGAGCAAACTCAGGTGGAGGGAGAAAGTAAGAGTAAAATGGCTCCAAAGAATGGCAGTCTGTCAAACACTGTTACTGCAAAACTAAAAACGTTCCAATAAAAGATTTGAATATCGCTCCCAAATGTAATGTTGCCGATTCAGGAATTAAAAAGAAAAAATGTGGGTAGGGTGCTGTTTAATAACTATACTCACCTGAATAATGATAGATTCTCATTGTTCCAAAACCAAGCCCATCTGATTTTGGAGATAGAGGGGAAAAATACATCGACTATTCTTGCAATGACCTGCAGTGTGCAGAATTGGACTAGATCCCCTGTTATCTGGATGGAACGTATGGGACTTTATTAAAAACTGAATGATTTGCAACAAGAGCACTTTGGACTGCATGCAACCAATATCAATCACTGGACAAAATTCTTTCCACCACATTCATGCCAGCCACCATTTAAGTAATCACAGAACATTTATTTTTAACCAGTACAAGTTTAGGTGCAGAACAGGGATCATGGTACCGAGTACCAATAAAAAATATACACCGGGAATTCTTTTTTGTGCTTCAGCCATATAAGTGACTGCAGACAAGTGCCCATTGTTGATGGCACATCTTACACCCAAAGCAAAAATTAGGGCAGGCGATAATTCGGGGTAGCACTGATCCACAAAGGATGTTTGTGCCAGTTATTATTTGTCTACCGCAGGCTGCCTGCTGTATGAAGGAAAATTTGAGAAGGGGAAAGCAACAGAGGTTCAATCTTGAAAGTTTGCACCTCGGATCTTTATAAAACAATATGGTGATTACCGTTTTTACTATGCGGACGGAATTTTTTGGGGGAAAAACACCAAGACATTTACCGATCGGTTCCTTTTCTTTTCTGAGCCATTATTTGAGATTTCATTGATGGCTGTTATGAAACATATGAAACCCAGCTCAACGTCAAGACAAATCTGGTGATAAGACAGGTAATAAATTATCAGGATTAAAAATATAAATTGAATCCTTAACCCCCTAGAGTTAAGTGTTCAACATTTCATTCCAAGGCAATCTAGAATATCCTGCTTGCAAACAAAACATACTTGTGACCAGAGATTCTAAAGTTGTGATCTTGGCTGCTTGCAATATTAACCTAACTCTGCACACATAGTAGAAAATGCCAGACTCTTGAGTGTTAAAAATAAATCTCCTTCCAAATGCACATAGACACATAGAAAATAGGTGCAGGAGGAGGCCATTTGGCCCTTCGAGCCAGCCATTCATTGTGATCATGGCTGATCATCCACAATCAGTAATCCGTGCCTGCCTTCTCCCCATATCCCTTGATTCCGCTATCCCCATGGACATTTGGATGAAGAGTCCACACTCAACAATGCTCCAACATTCAGTTCTCAGTACACGGACTGAACTGCTCACTATCAGTTAAAAACAAAAAAAAATTGAAGGGAAACTGACAGAAGGCCAATGTTCAGGTATATTATCGACGGGAATTTAGTTGAATATTGAGTTGTAAAAAATTCAGGTTTTAAGCTGAAGACCTATGACTGGGAAGTGGTCCCTTTACAATAGGAATGTCCAAACCAAGGTTCACGAGGCCCAGGCAATTTAGGCTTGTTTGCACTCGTTATTTGCCAGTTTACGTTGCTTGGATTGTGTGGAACTGGAGGTTTGAGATGTTGGTTCTTGCCAACAGATTGGCAAATCCTAACTAGGTAGCAGCAACACGTTGAGGTAAAAGCAAAGAATTCTCCAGGCTGGAGGAATCACCCAAACATCCCATGAAGTCCAAAAACCTTAGACATTCCCATTGTACAGAATTTAGTACTGAATGTAATAGAACGGTTTTTAGCACACCTATTACAACATAAATGATCTGAAATATATTTAAAGTCTTTGAACTGTATCTGTTATGTAAGTTTTTGCTTCCTAGATTGCTACATGGCTTGATTATATTTGTTAAATGCATCATGAAGGAAATGTTAGTCCGGAAATAAACAAAAGGGTAATATCACCTTGAGGCCTTTTGTTCACATTTATATAAATAACTGGAAGGCTACACTTGCTCATTTTGCTTAGCTTGTAATATAATAAAATACATTTAATACTTTCCTGCTGCCCCAATGCTTTGTTCTTGAAGATTACTATGCCATGACTACAAGCCGATATTCGGTATCTTTCCAATAAGTACGGCCTGGATATTTGACTGTGAAGGGGGAATCAAGGGGGGTATATCATAGCAAGACTGATCATATTTTCCCCAACGTTCACATGAGTGCTTTCCCCAGACAGAATCAGCTAACAGGAATCCTAGTACCAAGTGGAAATCCATTGCAGAAACCCAAATGGATAAATGAGATACGTGGTAACTGAGCACAAGAACCTCTTCATTAGTGGACCGTTGTGGGCTCCACCTTTCCTTGATCATCGTTGCTTTTTGCACATCTTTCTTTCATTTGTTCAATGTGTCGCCCAAATCTCTCCTTCTCCTTTCCCCCTGACTCTCAGTTTGAAGAAGGGTTTCGACCAGAAACGTCACCTATTCCTTCTCTCCAGAGATGCTGCCTGACCTGCTGAGTTACTCCAGATTTTTTTGAGTGCAACCTCTTCATTTGCATGCCTCACAATATCACTTCACCACTAAACCAGGACAGCAAGCGAATGCACTAAATACAGTATTTTTGTGAGGCTAATGCTGGGATTGCAGTGAAAGTATTTTTTGAGTTTGTTTGCTGATTTAACCAGATGCACAAGTCATTGTTGTGGGGTACCTCACAATCAAGCCAGCTTTGCATTCAAAGCCCATGCATAACCCAGTAACTCCCACCCTCCCTCTAAACTGCACTCTTCCCATCCTCACACACCTCTACCCCCAATCACTCAAACTGCAATCATCTCGATTAGAACATTTTCCACTAAACCTGTCCTCCCTTTGAACAGTTTCACCCAATGTTCCCTACTCACCGTCTGATCTATATTCATTCAATGCACACCAACATCTTCATTGGAGCGGCGTTAATTTGAGGTCCACACATTCTCAAGGGACTCGCCTGGCCCCTGCGAATGGACTAGCAACAAAACCAGCTGTACCCACCACTGCAGCCATCTGCATTGACTGGGGATTAAAATGAGAACTTTCCCAGCCTATAGAGTTCCACTACAAATAGAGATTCCGCGGAAGGCCAAGGTATTAACCGTACAAATAAAATAATAATCCCAATTGGATACCACATAATCTATAACCGTCTAAGCCCAAGAAAGCCAGAAGCAATTAAAACACATGAGAGGATGCCTCTTGATGTTACTGTCCCTGTGTATTTACATTCACAATAGTATTCGCTATTATTGGTTATCATAGTCTCATTTCGGAATCACTGATTTAAAAAACTTACTAGCAATGGGTTGGTGCGATGCTCAATTTATATATTCTCCTTGGAACAGTTGACTGAAGCTTTGCACTTGTTACTTAACTACGTGATTTATTAGGTATAAAGATATTAATAAGACATGAAGAAAAGGATGCCGTTATTTACCCAGTGCAATTCACAGCATTTTCTTTCCCTTTTCCCTCCTCTTCTGAAGGCATGCTCATATTGAGGTAAGAGTTCCACTAGCAGCCGCCACCCAAGTGTAAGCCTGCAAAGCGAGTGTTGGCAGGCTATTTCACTGCGGAAGAGCATTGGAATAGTTGTCATCTTAGAGAAGCACCTTGTCTCTCAACCCCAGCCCAAAATGGCTCATCAGGCTTGGATCAGGAATCACTGCCCTGGTATTTCTGTTCAACGACCCAGGGTCATGCTGGCGAGATATTGAGTTATTAACAACAAACACTGCCTCAGTTCCTCACCCACCAAATGTAAATATTCTTAGAATATGGGGAAGTGAAGGACAAATGTTTATTGACAGTTGTAACCAAGAGGATCATGTCCAACTATCTTATTAAATTGAGACTAGTTTGGTATATGTGATTTGCATGCCCGTCAATGTTAAAGGCAGTTAGGGGTAGGGCTAGAACAGGAAATAATTTCTTTCCTGGAAGAATTTTAGTGAATCAGATGTGCTGAAATAAAGACTTAAGAATCAGATTGTTATAATCCAGTAGCTTCTATGGTTACATGTACTATTATATATATTTTTTTAAATTCCAGAATCCTCAGCTGTAGTGGTAAGATTTGCGTTTAAGTCTCTGGACTTTGCCCTTTGCATTTTCATAATTGTATCCACAACAGCATACCTTATGGAAGTTGGCATTTCTTATGCAACGAACAAATAGGAAATGTGTTGTTGTTTGCCGGGGGTGTGTGCTGGAAAGGCAGGGAGTGAAAGTGAATCCCTTGAAGAAATAGACATATGTGATTCCTGAAGAGAGAAAGCACGATGGAACAAGTGTTTATTTTTGTTCTGGAAGCTCTTCTGAGTGAGTTAACACCAGGCTGGACATTGAATTGGTCCAAGATGGCCAGAATTTTATTTTTGTGTGTTTCTATCAAGAATGTTAGATTTAAAATGCTGGGCTTAAACCAGCACTCTGAGTGAGAGACATCGGTGGCAACATAACTAGTCTAAGCTGAAAAAATAACGATCGAGGTATGCAAAACTATAAAGGGAATGGTCAGAAATTGCTCCAGATTGCTGGTGCTTAATTGGAGCATCAAACTCTATTTTTAAAGCACCGCAGCATCACATTTTGCGGACAATATCATTGCAAGCTGAAATCTGGAGAAGCAACAGAGAATGAGGTGCCCATGACCTGTAATGGCATTGTGGCAGGCATTTCCTTGCTTGCGCTTCGCTTCTATAAGGATTTCAATGTGACATTCTCCTCACTGAAATGAAAGCCACATTGGGTGAAGTCAACTAGATTTTCTGCATAACACCCACCACACTGTGGCAGACGTTATGTTAACACCATATTACCACGGAGGGTTCCCACAAGATCTTTGGAGAAGCCAGTCCACAACCGTGCACATACACCGTCATCTCATTTCTACACATTCTTCTTCTGAGGGGTCGTCTCCCTCACCAGGCCTCTGGGTTTCGCCATTCCTTGACTCATTGGAACGTTGAGGACCACGCCACCCTTGGTAAATGGTCACATCTCTTGAGCAAGCCTTGGTAGCGATGCCTGACCAAGGGGGCAGCTTGGCACCAATCCAACGTCGCTCTGACCAGACGACTGCAGATTGCCACTTCCAGCAGGGGCAAGCGGCTAACTTGCGACAGCAAAGTAAGCAGAGATAGCATGATCAAATAACTGCAGATGCTGGTTTAAATCGAAGGTAGATACAAAATGCTGGAGTAACTCAGCGGGTCAGTCAGCATCTCAGGAGAGAAGGAATGGGTGACATTTCGGGTCAGTCTTTTCGCTGACAGGATAATACGCAACAAAAATCTTTTCGCTGTACTGACCCGAAACGTCACCCATTCCTTCTCTCCAGAGATGCTGCCTGACCCACTGACTTACTCCAGCATTTTGTGTTTACCTTCGATGAATACTCAGATGTTAAGTCACTCCTTCCTGGGACACCCAGAGCATCGTGGTCACAGGCCTATCCTCTGATCTCTGCAGAGTTTGCCAACTTAAACACACTTAACCAAGGCAGAGAAGTAGTAATCAAGAAACCAAAAAGATGCTGAACTATGCTAAGAACGGAAGTAGTCATGGCTAAATTGCACTTGGCAACACTAAAAAAGACATTCAAGCATTGGGGACAATGCCAAAAAGAGCCACTAGGCTAGTTATTAATGGCCTGAGTAATGGGGAAACATTAAACAAGTGCAGAGCTTTGAGTCTTCAAAGGATTCGTTAACAGAGTGAGCTGAAATGTTATGGAAAATGGTAAATCAGAAATACTTGCTTTAAAATTAAATGTTCAGAGTCAGACAAACAGGAACATTAATTTGCAAAATCTACCCCATTGTGTTAACAGAGTACATTCAACCGTCGGACTAAGTGATCCTCAGATGAGGGGAGGGGTAGTCACAACCACCCAGGTTGCACATTACATTTGTATTCTTGCATGCCCATGATACGGGACAATGGTCCTCTCCTTGTGATGGCCTCACAGAATTCCCAGAATTTGTGAAGAGGGCAGAGAAAAATAAAGATATTCTCTGTGTCAATGATATATTGGTTCTTAATGGAAAACTGTCTGGGAAAGGAAAATAACTATCGAGGTACCAGGCTGTATTAAAAAAGTAGTCCAACTGTTTAAAAAAATAATTTAGCAAAGCACAAAACCTATTCTTGCACCTTTTTTTCTGGTTTGACCCAGACCTTTGCTAGACTTTCTACTAATTTCACACAGCCCACTAGTGGGTACCCATACAAAATTTACCATTTTTCTTTCTAAAAGTTTAAAACTTTTACATGTTCTATAGAAAGTTCAGTGAACATAAGCCCAGAAAAGGTTTAAATGCAAACCCTGAGCTTAGTTGAGAAAAGAGTGGATAGGGCACAACCCAGGACTATGAACCCAGGACTAGTAAATGTCAAGGCTGGAGGCAAATCATTTTCATTCACCGATTCAAGGCAACCATTCAAAGAGAAACGTGGGATCAACCCTTGTAGACGAGCAGAAACCAGTCTGTAAAAGGAAGAGGGAAAGAAATGTAAATTGGAAGGAAAGATTAACCAGAGACTTATTATATACGTACATGCACTTGTTTTACTTTCAACCATAAGGTGGCAGAAGTGGGCTATTCAAACTGTGCAGGTATCACAAAATGCTGGAGTAACTCAGCGTGTCAGGCAGCATCTCTGGAGAGAAAGAATGGGTGACGTTTCGGGTCGAGACCCATTCTTTCTCTCCAGAGATGCTGCCTGACCCGCTGAGTTACTCCAGCATTTTGTGACACCTTCGATTTGTACCAGCATCTGCCGTTATTTTCCTATTCAAACTGTGCAGTTTAGTTTAGTTTAGAGATAGAGCGTGGAAACAGGCCCCTCAGTCCACTGAATCCGCGCCGACCAGCGATCCCCACACATTAACACTACCCAACACATACTAGGGACAAGCTTATATTTATACTAACCCAATTTAACTACAAACCTGTACGTCTTTGGAGTGTGGGAGGAAACCAAAGTTCTCAGAGAAAATCCACACAGGTCAAGGGGAGAAAGTACAAACTCCGTACAGACAAGCACCCATAGTCAGGATCGAGCCCGGGTCTCTGGCGCTGTAAGGATCTACCGCTACGCCACCATGCCGCCCTGACTTTCAGCCAGAAGGTGGCAGGAGTGGGCCATTCAAACTGTTCAAAAATTTTCTTAAAGCTACAAAATATTATCTTCCTTTATTTTGTTTTTTCACCTTTTGTGGCAGGGCTAGATTTTACTGGGAAATCAGACCTATGTTGTTGAAGTTTTGTTGACTTGTCAAGTTTGAATTTAACCAGTTTCAACAAATACCATATTGTCAGAGTCTAGATAGGAAAGATCTTTTTCTCTATAAAGCAATTGAAAAAAACATTAAAGGGAAAACGAGAGGTTCCTTTCACCCAAAGAATGTACGGTTTTGTAGACTTAATGTATAAGAACCTACAAAGCAGCAGAAGTCAGATTAACCCAAGCAGTTCTTTCTTGGCCAGCATGAACACAGGTCAATTGACCTCCTGGTGTACTGATCAATTCTATGACCAAGACAAACAATTTGTGTACAAGTTCATGAGAGGAACAGATTGGGTAAATGCACAGTCTTTTGCCCAGAAAAGGTGAATTAAGAACCGGAGAACATAGGAGGGAAGATTTAATAGGAACACAGGAGTATATTTTTTTTTACATGAAGGGTAGTGAGTATATGGGCCGAGTTGCCAGAGGAGGTAGTTGAGGCAGATACTATCATAACGTTTAAGAGACATTTGGACAGGTATATGGATAGGATAGGTTTAGTGGGTTACACGCCAGTGCAGGGAGGTGGGACTAGTGTGGATGGGGGCAAGTTGGTCGGCGTGGGCAAGTTGGATCGAAGGGCCTGCTTCTATGCTGTATGACTATTAAAACTTGGGCAATTTGGGCCAAAGGGCCTATTTTCATGCTGTGTGACTCTACGACTAATCATGCTGTGTCTTGCAAGAGTGAAAAGTAATGGCCCAGAAGGCAAATACAATCTGTCTGAACTTGCTTAAGATAGCACGGTAGGCATGTCAGGCTGCATCGACTTGAGAGGCAGGCAGTAGTTGCTTGATTATCGTTGCCAATCCTACTCTTGACCCCATCCACAAGAGAGTGGCAGTGAAACAGTTGCAGGAAATTGGACAACCTCTCAACCCCCTACATCAGGTAGTCGTGTGATTCAAGCATCAAATGCAATTATCCCGCCAGTTAAACTAAACCTTCTACTATTTTACCATATTGCACAAATGCATGGTGCCAATATTACCCCAACAATCCCTCACAGTGAAACAACTAGGAAGGGTCTCGACCCAAAACACCACCCATTCCCTCTCCCCAGAGATGCTGCCTGTCTCGCTGAGTTACATCAGCATTTTGTGTCTACATTACAAAGTGCTTTTCTACCCTAATACACTGATGCTCACCTGCTCAGAGGAATGAGACCAGGGAGGCCAAGGTCTGTCATACAAACACTTTAGCAAGGGCGTCTGCTCCAGCACTAGCAATGTATGCTTTGCTTGGGTGGAAGGTGACATCGTGGATTGCTTCATCGTACTTCTTCCGGTGGGCTGTGATTTCCTGAACGCAGGTCTTATTGTCTAGGTTCCAGAGACGTATCGAGCAGTCATGGCCTGTGCAATCAAGTACATTCAGGAATTTAAACCTGCAAAGTTTATATTAGCACCCACTCCAAATAATTCAAGCATTTGCTGAGTGCCCATCATTGTCCACGATGCTGCAAGGTACTTCACAGCTGATCAAATACAGTCCCTGTTATTATGCAGGTAAGTTTAGTCAATTTTCACACGGAAAGATCCCACAAAACAGCAATGAGAAAAATAAATTGGGATAGTTGGCCATACATCTCCTAAGCCAGTGGTGTCCAAACTTTTTTCAAAGAGGGCCAGATTTGATAATGTGAAAATACCCAAGGGCCAATGTCCCCCCCCCCTCCGGACCTTTAACTAATGCCCCCCCCCCCCCCCCGGACCTTTAACTAATGCGCTCCACCCCCCCCCCCCCGGACCTCGCGTCTGACAATCCACAGATCGGGCAGCACTGACCGCTGGGAGGTGTAGTCGCCGTCGCCTCTCCCGCTCGGGGCGGGGGTGGGATGCGGCACCTGCCCGACTGACGGGAGTGCCTGCCAATGAGCGTGCGGGGTGACGAGAGCTCAGCTGCTGCTCTCCCGACCCCCCCCCCCCCCCCCCCCGCATGCCCTCAACCCCGTCGCCGGGAAGTGTAGTCGCCGTCGCCTTTCCCGCTCGGGGCGGAGGGGGGGGGGGGGGGGGGGGGGGGGAGGTCGGGCAGCGCTGACCGCCGGGAGGTGTAGTCGCCCGCTCCCCTCCTCTCTCCCCCTCCCTTCATTCTGTTACAGTGCTGGCGGGCCATAAATAATACATTTTAAGATGGAAGCTGCGGGCCGTATAAAATCTGACCTCGGGCCGCGATTGGCCCCCGGGCCGGACTTTGGACATGTCTGCCCTAAGCCTTTCAATATCATGGCTGAACTTCTACTTCAAATCTTTCTTCTTGATTCAGCTCAGGAATCCTCGATACCCAAAAATCTATTGATCCCTGGCTTGAATGTACTCATCCACCGAGTATCCACAAGGCCAGTTTAAGCACGCTAGGGTAGAGTTCCAAAGGCGTGTGACATTCTGACTGAAATAATTCCTTCAACTATCCTATAGCCTGGAACTATAATCCTAATTCTAGACTCTCCAACCAGGGAAAACAATCTCTTCGACAAGGTTAATAAATCTATGTGAGCACTGTGAGAAGCTCACTGTTATTAAATCAGTACTGTCTGGAGTAGATGGGGCTCTGTTTAACAATTCATCCAAAATACAGAGTGAAGCAATCCTTCCATTGTACACAATCCCTTTGATTTGACTCTGTGGCAAGTGTTTCCAACTGAGCCACGTGTTTATTGTAGTTGTAAATTATCAATACAGCTCTTTAAATCTCAAATTCTTCCGTTTTTTCACCTTTCAATACAAACTATGGGACATTCTTTTTTGAAATTACCAATGGATATCTATCAGCTACAAAAAATGAGTGTATCTTCTCGTGTAATAAAACATTTCATGGATTCACCTTCTAGCCGTTGGCAGGTTTATCACTTCCATTTTCCAAATGGAATTGGCAAGGGATCAGAAACAAAGACCCATAAAGTCACTAATCTACAAAGTAATCAGAAGTGACAATAGACCAATGGGATTTAAATGAAGGGTCTCGACCTGAAACATCACCCATTATTTTTCTCCAGAGATGTTGTCTGACCTGCTGAGTTACTTCAACACTTTGTGTCTATCTTTGACAATAGACCAAATTAGTTCAAATGCCCCCATTACACCAGCACCCCTGTTCCATTATTTTCTCTGGTCTACTCTCAAACGAGGAGAGGGAGGTTTTGATAGTCTCTCTCACTGGGACAATCTTCCTCGTTGTAGACCTTGCACTTTTTTTAATCCCTACTTTCTCCGTGGCTGTAATGTTATATTCTGCACTCTGCTTACTTTCTCTTTTTGCACTACCGGTTGTACTCGTAAACATAAAAACTAGGTGCAGGAGGCCATTTGGCCCTTCGAGCCAGCACCGCCATTCATTGTGATCATGGCTGATCATCCACAATCAGTAACCTGTGCCTGCCTTCTCCCCATATCCCTTGATTCCGCTAGCCCCTGGAGCTCCATCTAACTCTCTTTTAAATTCATCCAGTGAATTGACCTCCACTGCCCTCTGTGGCAGAGAATTCCATAAATTCACAACTCTCTGGGTGAAAATGTTTTTTCTCACCTCAGTTTTAAATGGCCTCCCCTTTATTCTTAGACCGTGGCCCCTGGTTCTGGTCTCCCCCAACATTGGGGAAAAAAATCCTGCATCTAGCTTGTACAGTCCTTTTATAATTTTATACGCTTCTACGAGCTCCCCTCTCATCCATCTAAATTCCAGTGACTACAAGCCCAGTCTTTCCAATCTTTCCTCGTGTATTAAGACAGTACAATAATCAATTAAAATCAACACCAATCTTTACTTTTGTTCCTCCCCAATATCAAGCAACGCATGTGATGTGATGCTGTGGCTGAGATACTGGCAGATGTTTTCTAACAAGTGAACATCCTTCAAGAAAAGTGCACTTAATAGGCTCAGAAATGTTTAGTGATGTCTTGATGTCTGATAAATTTAATCTTGTTGTACAGAACATGACTCAATAAAAAGCACAAATCGTCAGGCAATTGGATTAAGATTAAAATTAAAAGTGGTGTGTGGGCACTTACTTCCAGACATCAGGAAAACTCCATTGGGATCTACTGCAAGAGAAGTGACGGCATCCAAATGAGCCACCATTGAATGGATCATTTTTCCTAAAAAGGTAAATTGAGGAATATCACAGACAAGAAAGAGGCAAGTATCGCAGCCTTATCTAGCCGACTCCATTATGCTCCTGTTCAGTTATCATCCAACCTCTTCCCATATTCACACAGCATTCTGCATCGCAACAGTGTTTTTTTGATTTGTTTTCTTCCTTTCCCAAGATAAGCTACCCTCAATTAACTGGTGTGTGTGCGCATATATTTGTATACATACATTATACAGTACACACACACATATATGTATATATATATTTGTATACACATATATGTATTTGTACACACACACATGTATATATATACACACATACACACATCTATATATAGTGTGTGTATGTATATATAGTGTGTATATATAAATATAAATATATATATATATATATATATATATATATATATACACACTCACTCTCACACACAGACTTTTCATGTTGTTTATTATGGTGTCTACAGAGTACAATGTTAACATATCTGTTGTGCTGCTGCAAGTAAGAATTTCATTGTTCCGTTTCGGGACATTTGGCAATAAAACACTCTGGACTCTAAACTCATTGATGCAAAGTTTTAATAATTGGGGGGAGATACTAAATATGTTAAATTTAAGGTTGCAATTACCATCAAGATCACGCTAAGACAAGCACCGGGCATCCAAAAAGTAAACACTTCACCATTGATGGTCAAATGATCAAATCTTTCAAGAGGTAGTTGCATGCTGTGACAGCGTGCAAAAACATATGACAGACTGTACCATTCAGAGCAATTTCATTGCCTCTTGTCTTACTGCTACATACGCAACCTTGTTAGAAACCAACATTGCACCTTTATTTACCTGTTTTGTTATCAAAAAAGCGAATACATCTGTCATCGTGTGCAGTGATGGTGACTGGCAGTTTGGGATGGGCGACAATCCGGTTAATCTGATTAGCAGCTGAGAAAGGAGAGAGAATGAAAGCATGTTATCCGGGCATTATCTTATTTTATTTTTAGAGACCCGGAAGCCCATTCAGCTTATTGGATCCACTCCAACTCGAAGTGGTGCAATCCTATTAGTTTCAGTGACAGACAGATTACACCAGCAGATTACAAAGGTCAGAAATGTCTGCTTATTTATCCCAGGGTTATTTTCTAAATTGAATGCATTATATCTCAACAATATAATCAAAACCTGCAGATGCAGGAAATCTGAAGTAAAGATGGAAAATACTGAAAATGCACAGCAGGCCAGGCATCTTCTGTGGAGAAAGAAACAGTTAATGTTTCAGGTCTGGTCAGTTGATTGTTTCCAGTATTTTATTTTTATGATGCAACTTCAAATTGCATCACTTTGAAAGTGGCGGCGCCTAGCGGCTGCGGCTCGCTAGCAGTCTGTTCGTCTTTTTTCCTTTTTTTGTTGTTGTGTGTCGGTGTTGGGATGTTTTTTTGTTTTTTTTGGTTGTGTATGTGTGGGGGGTGGTGGTGTGGGTGGGGGGGTGGTGGTGTGGGTGTGGGTGGGGGGGGGGGGGGGGTGGGGTAAACCTTTCTCTTTTAGGTCTCTTCCTCACGGCGCGGGGTGCGGCTCGGCTGCGGGGCCTTCCATCGCCCGGTGCGGCTCGGCCGCTGGACTTAACATCGCCCGGTGCGGCTCGGCCGCTGGACTTAACAGTGCCCGGTGCGGCTTGGCCGCGGGGCCTTCCATCGCTGGTACGGCTCGGCCGCTGGACTTAACAGTACCCGGTGCGGCTCGGCCGCGGGGCGCAACATCGCCCGGTGCGGCTCGGCCGCGGGACTTTACATCGCCCGGCGCGGCTCGACTGCGGGACTTTACATCGCCCGGCGCGGCTGCGGGACTTTACATCGCCCGGCGCGGCTCGGCCGCGGGACTTTTCATCGCTGGTGCGGCTCGACCGCTGGACTTAACATCGCCCGGTGCGGCTTGGCCGCGGGGCCTACCATCGCCCGGTGCGGCTCGGCCGCGGGACTTAGCTGCGCAAGGCTCGGTCGCGGGGCCTTCCATCGCCCGGCTCGGCCGCGAGACGTTTCAGCACCCGGTGCGACTCGGCCGCGGGGACTTCCATCCCCTTGCGGGGACTGTGCGGGTCGGTCGGGGACGAGCTGTCTGTCCGTAGGCGTGGGGAAGAGAGTGGAAGTTTTGTTGCCTCCATCACAGTGAGGGGGTGTTTGGAGTCACTGTGATGGACGTTTGTGTTGGGGTTATGTGTCTTGTGTTCTTTTTTGTGTATGACTGCTATGTAGTTTCGTTCGGTACCTTGGTACCGAATGACAAATAAAGCTCTGTTGAACTGTTGTTATTGAACTGAAATAGTTATCATCTCTGTATTAAAGTAGCAGCATCAATGGGATCATTTATGGAATCAATTGGATGGATGGAGTGGAACGATACAATGTGGATATAGGCCCTTTGGCCCACCGAGTCCATACTGACCATCGATCACTTGTTCTATGTTATCCCACTTTCTCACCAGCTTGTTACACAGTAGGTGCAATTTACAAATGGCAATCAATCTACAAACCCACATTGTTTCGGATGTGAGAGGAGACCCACACATTCACAGGGAGAACATACTAACTCCACACAGACAACCCCCATGGTCAGAATTAAACCTGGGGCTCTGGTGCTGAGAGGCAGCGGCTCTACCAGCTGTGCCACTGTGCCGCCCTGGTGCAGGATTTAGTTTAGAGATACAGCGCGGAAACAGGCCCTTCGGCCCACCAGATCCGCGCCGACCAGCAATCCCCGCACTATCCTACTACACCCACTATGGATTTTTTTTTAATTTACCATGCCAATTAACCTACAAACCTGTACATCTTTGGAGTACGGGGGGAAACCGAAGATCTCGGAGAAAACCAACACAGGTCACAGGGAGAACGTACAAATTCCATACAGACAGCACCCGTAGTCGGGATCGAACCCGGGTCTTCTGGTAAGACTTCGTTTTAAATTGGTAGTTGATTTACAAAACTTTGTACTTTTAAGAAATGGGAATAAATAATATGCCGCCTTACTCCCCCTTGTATGTTATACGAATCACCTGCTTTACAAATATACTTACATATGAGACAGAGTACTATGTTTAAATTAAATTTCAAAAATACAGGTGCTCCCCGGCTTAAGATGCGTTGACTTGTGATATTTTGACTTTGCGATGGTGCAAACGGCAGCGACCCATAGCTCGCTTCCGGCCACGCGATTGCATGTATTAAATGCATTTCGACTTACAATATTTTCGGTTGCCGATGGGTTTCTCAGAATGGAGCCCCATCGTAAGCTGAGGAGCACCTGTACGCCAAAAAAATGTTTTTAAGCCAAGAGGCCGACCTCGACGTGCAGGACAGGACTTAATTGCAGGATTGCCATCTTTCCACGCCTCCAGTCAGCTTACCACTGTCTGACGTTGTAGAGTCCAGGGTGATCACTGCCTGCGTTGTCTCCAAATCGTAGATGACCACATCCCCGCTGGTGAAGGAAGTCACAGCATGTGCAGCGTCACTCAGGAAGGCAACCGACGTAGGAATCCCATTTTCTGCAAATATGGAATTAAATCTGAATTAAGAATCCAAAGTTGAGTTCAAACAGAAAACGTAGTTATATTCATTGACCACTGGCAGTTCTATCTTGCACCCCCAATACAAATCACACACCCTCTGGGTCTACTAATAAATATTCACATTCCCCAGGTCTACCAGTAACAATTCTCACACTCCCCAGACCCCTGCAAATATTCACATTTTGATACTTTTGTTTTCCAACTATGGACGTGAATAATACAAAATGATGCATCAACTCTTGTGTGCTCTGTGTAATCTACTATTCTTACACTCTGTGTAAGACAGAACTGCCGATGCTGGTTTAAATTGAAGGTAGACACAAAATGCTGCAGTAACTCAGCGGGACAGGCACATCTCTGGAGAGAAGGAATGAGTGACGTTTCGGGTCGAGACCCTTCTTCAGTCTGATGTCAGGGGGGAGAACTGGGAAGGGGGAGGGGATAGAGAGGGAAAGCAAGGGCTATTTGAAGGTAGAGAAGTTAATGTTCATACGACCCAAGCAAAATATGAGGTGTTGTTCCTCCAAGGTCAGATTTGGAATGCGAGGGAGAGTTGAAGTGCTGAGCAACTGAGAGATCAGGTAAGTTAAGACGGACTGAGCGGAGGTGTTCAGCGAAACAATCGCCGAGCCTGCACTTGGTGTCTCCGATGTACAGAAGTTCACACCTGAAACAGCGGATACAGTAGATGAGGTTGGAGGAGGTGCAAGTGAACCTCTGCCTCACATGGAAAGACTGTTTGGGTCCTCGGATGGAGGTAAATGGACAGGTGTTACATCTCCTGCGGTTGCTGGGGAAAGTACCTGGGGAGGGGGTGGTTTGGATGGGAAGGGACGAGTTGACCAGGGAGTTTCGGAGGGAACGGTCTCTGCGGAAAGCAGAAAAGGGTGGAGATGGGAAGATGTGGACAGTAGTGGGATCACGTTGGAGGTGGCGAAATATATCCTCCGTTGGAGGATTATATGCTGTATGCGACGGCTGATAGGGTGGAAGGTGAGCCAAGGGGGACTCTGTCCTTGTTACGAATGGAGGGAGGGGGAGCAAGAGCGGAGCTGCGGGATATCGAGGAGGCCCTAGTGAGAACCTCATTTATAATGGAAGAGGGGAAGCCCCGTTTCCTAAAGAATCAGGACATCTCCGGTGCCCTGGTAAGGCAAACCTCATCCTGGGCGCAAATGCGGCGTAGACGGAGGAATTGGGAGTAGGGGATAGAGTCTTTACAGGAAGCAGGGTGGGAAGAAGTGTAGTCTAGATAGCTATGTGAGTCAGTAGGTTTGTAGTAGATGTCGGTCAATAGTCTGTTTCCTGTGATAGAGACAGTGAGATCGAGAAACGGTAGGGAGATGTCGAAGATGGTCTAAGTGAATTTGAGTGCAGAATGGAAATTGGTGGTGATGTTGATGAAGTCAGTGAGTTCTACATGGTTGCAGGAGGTAGCACCAATGCGGTCGTCAATGTAGCAGAGGTAGAGTTCGGGGATAGGGCAAGTGTACGCCTGGAACAGTGATTGTTCGACATACCCTACAAAGAGGCAGGCATAGCTAGGGCACATGCGAGTGCCCATAGCCAGGCCTTGGATTTGGAGGAAGTGGGAGAAGTTGTTGAGGGTAAGGACCCGCTCTGCTGGGCGGAGGAGAGTATTGGTAGACGGAAATTGGCTGGTTTTGTGGTCGAGGAAGAAACGGAGGGCTTTAAGGCCTTCCTGGTGGGGGATGGAGGTGTAGAGTGACTGGACATCCATAGGAAAGATGAGGGAGTGGGGGCCTGGAAAACAGAAGTCATTGAGGAGACGAAGAGCGTGTGAGGTGCCTTGGAAATAGGTAGGGAGGGATTGGACCGGGGTAACAGGATGGAGTCGAGGTATGTGGAAATTAATTCGGTGGGGCTTGACCAAGCAGAAACAATGGGGTCGCCAGGACAGTTCTGTTTGTGGGTTTTGGGGAGAAAATAAAATCGGGCCGTGCGGGGCTGGGGAACGATAAGGTTGGTGGCTTTAGAGGGCAGAAAGCCAGAAGTGATGAAATTAGTAATGGTGTTTGAGATTAAGGCCTGGTGCTCGTCTGCGGGGGGGGGGGGGGGGGGCATGGTCCAAAGATAAGTAGTGAGGATGTGTCTGAGAGTTGTCGCCTAGGCTCAGTCCAGTAGAGGTCAGTGCGCCAGACTACTACTCTTGTACTTAAGCATGATTGTGCCTATTTATTATTAATGTAATAATTATTATTACTGAATTGAATGCAAAAAAGGATTTCACTGTATCTTGGAACACGTGATAACGAAATACCATTGCACACTTGCAAGTGGTACAAACTTTTAATAGTCATTATCTAACACACAACACTGCACATCATATTTAATTTACGATGAGCAAATCTGCTTATCCCTACATGGCTCTTCCGTTTATTCGTAGAAGTATATAGAAAATAAGGCTTTGATATTTCGTGTCTGTACAAGTCGAGGATGTTTTTCAGACTAATCCCAGTTTTCACCCTCTAGGCTATGGATCCAAAAGTACTCTTTAAGTCAACACAAGCAGGATTTTGCCTCAACCCCCTCTCGGGCAGTGAGTTCAAGCATCCCTAAATGATGAAGTGAGAAGGAAACTACTAAGACCACATTATAATTAAGAGTTAGCCAAACTGAACTCGGGTGTAGAAACAATCTCTCTGTTCCATTGGTTAAGGAAGGGAAGAGATTGCTGCTTATGCTATCCTTTTAGTGGAAAGAGTCTGAGAGTCATGGAGAAATAGATCAAAGAAGTAGCCCTTTAGCTCACTGAGTTCATGCCACCATCAAGCATTTATTTTTATACTAATCCCAACCTAACCTATTTTATTCCTACCCATTATATTTCCATTAACTTCCCTTTCCACACGAGATTTTATTTCTCATCTTCATACCATCGACAATTTAAAGCAGCCCATGAACTTGCCATTCTGTACGTTTTTGTGATGTGGGACGAAACCAGAGCATGCAGAGGAAATCCACACCATCACGAGGAGGATTATGTAAACACAGGCAGCACTAGAGGTCAGGATTTAACCTGGGTCACTGGAGCTGTGCCTCCCAGGCTTTCATGTTTGTGTTGTGCACCTTTGCTACCCACACAATCAACTCCCTCCAGCTTTTAACAAAATCCTGGTGACATTCTGGTTCTCGGAATTGAACAAGAACAACAAATTTGTTGAGTTATCAGAAGATGGTGTAATCTAAGGGATTATCTTCCAATGAAGAATGATGGAACATTATGAATGATCGGGGGAAAGACTGAAAAACTAACAATCCAACTGTACTATGGTGCCACTTACTTATTTTCCTCCTTTTTGCTTTAGATCTTACAGTAAAAAAGTTTGGTTTAATCACAATTAATGACGGAGGAAAGGATTAGCCTGAAAGAGGTATATCTGGGAATGAAACATCCTTTACCACCCTTCATTCCAATCCAACAGGTCACTCAGCTTATGACACCCTACCCTACCCTTCCTCCCTGCCAGCATTGTCCATGTATATGTCTCCCTTCCAGCGATTAGCCGCAATTATTCCATGAGACCTATGCATTTGCCTACAATTCTTTCCTTCACTCACCTTTTTCTCTATTGTATGTACTAACACAAGCTGGATTCGCAGTTGCATCCCACAGTCTGACAGTCCCATCTGCTGAACATGAAATCAGGCGATTCTTCAGGATAGTAAACGCTAGCCCCCAAATCGCATCTGTATGACCATTTAGTGTTCTGGATAAATTGCTGTCATCTGTAAACAAAAAAATGTAGATTCAATGCGCTGAATGTCAAGGATGAAGTAGCCCATTTTATCTTGGAATGGCCTATCCATTAGTATTGTAGTATCTTCACCACAATAGCACCTTCACCAAATGGACTGAAGGAAATGAAATGGGCACCTTCTCAATAGCTTCTCAAAAGTTTCCAAAAATAAACTTTAATCAGAATAAAAAATATATTCAAAGCAAAACACTTTTTTAGACAATCTCAGAGCACCTGTACATTCATTAGTGTCATATGCAGTAGTGCTCACACCTATCCTTAAGCAAAACATCCTTGCCATTATTGTGGCCCGCCTGAGGTAATATCCCTTCTTTGTCTGAGGGATGTCCCCACCCAACTCTGCCCCTCAAAGTCCAGCAGCAGAAGGCCCTGAGACTGTGGTCCTTCCCCACCTTGGCCTTGGCTGTACCAAGCTTCAATGAGTCCTTCAGTACGAACTTCTGCAGTCTGGAATGGGCCAGCCGGCAACATTTCCTGATGGACATCTCGCTCGGCTGGGAGCCAACACATTTTGGGCAGATGTCAATGTTAAAGAGGCGTACAGCTCCAGGGAAGATCCGACCACAACCTGGTTCACCTCCTACCCAGGTGTAAGCCGATGGCCCAGAGGCTGCTCAAACTTGGTTCCTCAAACTGCGGAGCATCTTGGACAATACAGCTCACCCCCTCCATGATACACTGGTCAATCTGAGGAGCACTTTCAGCAACAGACTGGTTCCACCAAGATGTAGGACAGAACGCCACAGGAGATCCTTCTTCCCTGTGGCTATCAAACTGTACAACTCGTCCCCTTTCAGTCCTGGGGTAGACTGAGGCTGACCCCTCCCCCCCCCCCCCCCAACCTTTGCAGATCCCCAATCCTTTCCACTTGTCACTTTAATTTCATGTTTCATGTATTTTGTGTTTTTATGACTGTTGGCAGATCAATTTCCCTCCCGGGGGTAAAGTTATATCATATCGTATCATAGTACATACCGTAAGTGTCATACGGGTCAGTGTTCAAACTTGGGATATTCCAGCAGCAAATCGTGCCGTCAAGCCCTCCACTGAAGCATTGATCACCTTTAGAACTAACAGCTATCGCTAACACTGGGTCTCTGTAACAGCAGGAGGTAAACAGATCAACAATCTACAGTACAAAACGACCAGATAATATACCAGCAATGCAGTAAAGTACAAGCAGCAATTTCTCTCTGAATCATGTTGGAGTACAGACACGCACCCTAATATTTTGTCGTAGTAGGCTACAAGCACACATTCAGGTGCACTGATGAGATCAGTTTGGCACAGAAACTGGAACATATCAGGGACTTATTCTGCTACAGAATAAAGCTATGATAGTTTTAACTCATCAGCAGTTGATATTAGGAAAGAAAACTGCAGAATCTGGTTTAAATCGAAGGTAGACACAAAATGCTGGAGTAACTCAACAGGTCAGGCAGCATCTCTGGAGAGAAGGAAAGGGTGATGTTTTGAGTCTCCAGAGATACTGGCTGGCCCGCTGAGTTACTCCAGCATTTTGTGTCTACCAGCAGTAGATATTAACTGTTTGCACTAATAATGTTGTTAATCAAGAATTCTAGTAAGATAACATAATACAGCATGGCAGGAAAAATATCTAAATTATGTAATTTGTATTTTTAATAAGACCGATGGAGTAGCAGATTCCAAATTATACTCACATATGGCCCCTGAACGTGTAAATGGGTTCAACATCCAATGCAGTACTCCTGAAATGAGAATAATTAGTATGGAAACCATTTAGTTTTCAATGTAACATTCTACCTTATTTATTCCAAACAAAAACTAAAACCACTCCTCAGGGGGCTACTGTTCAGTGTACAGTGTTCAGCGGCACGGTGGCGCAGTGGTAGAGTTGCTGCCTTACAGCGAATGCAGCGCCGGAGACTCAGGTTCGATCCTGACTACGGGCGCCGTCTGTACGGAGTTTGTACGATCTCCCCGTGACCTGTGTGGGTTTTCTCCGAGATCTTCGGTTTCCTCCCACACTCTAAAGACGTACAGGTATGTAGGTTAATTGACTGAGTAAATGTAAAAATTGTCCCTAGTGTGTGTAGGATAGTGTTAATGTGCAGGGATCGCTGGGCGGCGCGGACTCGGTGGGCCGAAGGGCCTGTTTCCGTGCTGTATCTCTAAATCTAAAAGTCCTCCATGTTGGCGGTGTGGGAAGTGAAAGTCCTACTCTGGTATGACTTCCCAAAATGCAATATCTCACATTTATCGGAATTAAACTCCATTTGCCATTCCATTTTCCACTTATCCAGCAGAACATCTGAAAAGATCCTATTGTAATTCTTGATAACCTTCTTCACTTTCTACGATGCCATCTATTTTCGTGCCATCTGAATATTACTAACCATGATTTAATCATTCACGTCCAAATCGTTCATATAGATGACAAACAACAAAGGGCCCAGGACCATCCACGGAGGCACACAACTTGCAGCAGAGTTTAGACGGAGTATAAGGGTTTGGGGAGAAGATTCCAGACAACAAGGCTATACTACTGAAACCATCCTTTCAAAGGTAGTGCAATTATAATCAGGGACGTGGAAGAGGCTTCAATCCAGTATATATACCTATCTTGCAGGATGTAGGGTTGTCGGGAGATTAGGGAGGGATAAAGAAGGCTGTCAAAAGCAATCTTTGAACTAAAGTCATTTTGCTTTTGTGGATATTTGCCTGCAACGATTTGGGTTAAAACTAGCCACACTCTCATCCATGTGGATGGATCTGAAGCAATCACAGTGTGTAACCTACTGCTATACATAGTTCCTAAATAAGGTCCAGGACTACATGTAGATTGTGAATATCCCTTTATCAACCAGTTTTCCCTCTTTATTTTAAATACACAGAAATATTGTTCCAAACAGAAACAAGTTTTACTTTTTGGCAGGGACTGTTTTCTGCAGGTTCCACAGCTTGAGTGTGCGATCCTCTGACGCAGTAACAAGCACTGGCTCTTCCGGGTGAAACGCCAGTGCTCGGATCCCATCAAAATGACTCCGCAGCGTATATTTAGGATTCCAGGTCTTCCTGAAGGCATCCTTACTGTCAGACATCTGAAGCCAAGCAAGAGAAACTTCATTAAAGTGACCTCTTTTCACAGCATTGATGGAGGAGTATCTTACAGGGGGGAAAGACACAAAATGCTGGAGTAACTCAGCAGCATCTCTGGAGAAAAAGGATGGGCGATGTTTTGGGTTAGGAATCTTCAGACATCTTGCAGGGATGAGCCTTGTATGGTAGCTAGTTAGCTTCTACTATAACAAAGCAGTTTGTTCTAAAGGTTGCAAATAAAATCCAGCTTTAATATTACATTTTATGAAATTAAAATTGTACCCACTGACCCTGGAATAGAAGAGGTGAAGGAAAAAAAAATGTTCATAGCCCGTCACTGTGCAGCAAGATGAGATGCTCTAAGGACATCAGACAAGCATAGTGTGAGATGACAAATAAGAGTCTTACAGCGTGGAAACAGGCCCGTCGGTCCAACTTGCCCAACATGTCCCATCTACACCAGTCTCACCTGCCCGCGTTTGGCCCCTATCCATCTAAACCTGTCCTATCTATGTAACTGTCTAATTATTTCTTAAACATTGCGATAATACCTGCCTCAACTACCTCCTCTGGCAGCTCATTCCGTACACCCACCACCTTTTGTGTGAAAAAGTTACCCCTCAGATTCCTATTAAATCTTTCTCCCCCCCCCCCCCCCCCACCTTAAACCGGTGTTTGCTGGTTCTCGATTCTGGGCAAGACAGTGCATCTAGTTTAGTTTAGCTTAATTTATTGTCACATGTACTGAAGTACAGTGAAAAGCTTTTGTTGCCTGCTATCCAGTCAGTAGAAAGACAATGCATGATTTCAATCGAGCCATTTACAGCGTACAGGTATATGATAAAGAAATAACTGACATGGTAAGGGGAACTAACCAATCTATTCTTCTCATAATTGTGTACACATGATTATGTCCTCCACGGTTTAATATTCTACTAACACTCACTGTCTGGGATCACACTTGCTGAGTAGAATCTTGATGAATCAAGGTTGCTCATGCATGTGGAACTCAGCAAATCTGTGTCTTCAGGAGATGCAAGGATAAAAATAATCTAATTCAAAGTATTTTCTCCTTGGGTCAGCACTCCAGTGCACAATGTGGCTAGTGGTTCACAGATCAAGGTTTCAGCCTGGTAATTACTTAAAATTGTGATTCTCTTGCAGTTCCGGTGAAGAAGTTGAATTTTTGAACAGTACTTACATCATTGTCATTAGTGACAGTCAGGCCTGCCAGCTCACCCAAGCTCATCTCGCTGTCTCCAACCGTATCCGCTCCAAGTATAAATGGTTTGCTCGCATGTGGAGGAAATGCAATGGGAACAGCTGGGGGAGAACACAACAGGGCAGAACTTTAAAAAAATCATTATCAGTAGTCCAGAACAGAATTATTTTGGTCTTGCCTATTACTTCAATCTAACGTGTGGTTGAGGAGGATTTAAATCCCCACAAAATAAAACTAATTGTTATATTTGGATTACTTGAAGTAATGCAAAACAAAATTGGCGAGAGACACCATTGCTCCAGGATCAAAGAAAGATTATTTCTTTCAAGAGATTTCCAATCAATTAACTACTTGGTTGCACATTGGTGCAGTGGTAGCATTGCTGCCTTACAATACCAGAGACCTGGGTTCGATCCGACTACGGGCGCTGACTGTACAGAGTTTGCACGTTCTCCCTGTGATCACGTGGTTTTTCTATGGGTGCTCCGGTTTCCTCCCACATTCCAAAGATGTGCAGGTTTGTAGGTTAATTAACTTCTGTAAATTGTGTCTAGTGCGTACGATAAAACAAGTGTATGGGTGATTAACGTGGATTTGATGGTTTGAAGGGGCTGTTTCCACGCTGTATCTCCAAACTAAACTAAATATAATTACTGCTACATTGTAGGAAAGGTAGCCAATTTGGAGACAAGAATCCCAAAACAAAAAATATGACAGAGAAAATAACTTGTTTTAGTTTTGTAATACAAAATAAATAATGGCCAAAGTATC
Organism: Rhinoraja longicauda; assembly: GCF_053455715.1. Lineage (NCBI taxonomy): Eukaryota > Metazoa > Chordata > Chondrichthyes > Rajiformes > Arhynchobatidae > Rhinoraja > Rhinoraja longicauda. The sequence continues at coordinate 5,008,870 of NC_135993.1, forward strand.
ATGAATTAAGAATAATTCCCATTTTTCTTTGAAGACAGTGCTATGGGATTTTTGACGTCTGCCTGCTAAAGCAGAAAGAGCCTCAAGTTTAATTTCATTCATTTAGATTAGGATGTTCACATTTAATGTCATGAAACATTGTCCAGTGTCATCTCTTGATGAATGTTGCATGTTCATTTTATCCAGGCATTTATTCAGATTAAAACGGCCTCATTTGGAGGGCACCACAATCACACAGGAGTTAACTGAAATATTTGTTCTAAAGACACACAGTCTATTCAGACTGGCTAATACGTCTCAGTTTAGTTTATTGTCACATGTACAGAGGTACAGTGAAAAGCTTTTGTTGCGGGCTAACCAGTCAGCGGAAAGACAATACGTTTTCAATCGAGCCATTTGCAGTGTATAGATACATAAGGGAATACGTTTGGTGCCAGGTAGAGCCAGTAAAGTCCGATCAAAGATAGTCCAAGGGTCACCAATGAGATAGACTGCTCTCTAGTTGTGGCAGGATGATTCTGTCAAGGCCATAGTCAATCAAGAGGGGAATCATGTGATACTGTAATGCGCACAACATGTACAGACCTGTTTTTTTAAAAATAGTTAGTCCATTCCGTTGTTACCTAAAGGTTTGACTCAGCATTAAAAGTAATTGGATATCATTCCCAGTATCAAGTTTACTGTCTCATCTGAATGATAGCTTTTCCAACTGCGTAGCATTCCTCCACTACATAATTCATCTATTTTTATGCTTAAGCTTCTGGAATGGAATTTGAATTCTCAATCTGTTGACTCACAGACAAGAGCACTGTATGCAATGTCAGTAGTGTAACAATCCCGTGCTCTTATTTGGATAGAGCACAAATTAATGCAAAGGTGCACGAAACACTTTTATCGACTGGAACGGTCTCAGGTTATTTATTCAGAATAAAACTGCCTCATTTGGACGGCACCACAATCACACAGGATTTAACTGAAATATTTGTTCTAAAGACACCCAGTCTATTCAGACTGGCTAATACATCTTAGTTTAGTTTATTGCCATGTGTACAGAGGTATTGTGAAAAGCTTGTTTTCAAAATTTCAGAATTTTTTCAGAAACTATTTAGCAGCCTGCAAATTAAACTAGAGACTTCCAGACTGGATTAGCTACCATCAATGTTGCTTCATTGTTTCCTGATTTAGTCAAGTCAAGTCAAGTCAATTTTATTTGTATAGCACATTTAAAAACAACCCACGTTGACCAAAGTGCTGTACATTTGATTAGGTTCCAATAGAAAAAAAATGAAAACATACAGTAGCACGCAAACAGTTCACAGCGCCTCCTCAATGAGCCTCAAACGCTAGGGAGTAGAAATATGTTTTGAGCCTGGACTTAAAGGAGTCGATGGAGGGGGCAGTTCTGATGGGGAGAGGGATGCTGTTCCACAGTCTAGGAGCTGCAACCGCAAAAGCGCGGTCACCCCTGAGTTTAAGCCTAGACCGCGGGATAGTGAATAGCCCCAAGTCGGCCATAGTCAATCAAGAGGGGAATCATGTGATACTGTAATGCGCACAACATGTACAGACCTGTTTTTTTAAAAATAGTTAGTCCATTCCGTTGTTACCTAAAGGTTTGACTCAGCATTAAAAGTAATTGGATATCATTCCCAGTATCAAGTTTACTGTCTCATCTGAATGATAGCTTTTCCAACTGCGTAGCATTCCTCCACTACATAATTCATCTATTTTTATGCTTAAGCTTCTGGAATGGAATTTGAATTCTCAATCTGTTGACTCACAGACAAGAGCACTGTATGCAATGTCAGTAGTGTAACAATCCCGTGCTCTTATTTGGATAGAGCACAAATTAATGCAAAGGTGCACGAAACACTTTTATCGACTGGAACGGTCTCAGGTTATTTATTCAGAATAAAACTGCCTCATTTGGACGGCACCACAATCACACAGGATTTAACTGAAATATTTGTTCTAAAGACACCCAGTCTATTCAGACTGGCTAATACATCTTAGTTTAGTTTATTGCCATGTGTACAGAGGTATTGTGAAAAGCTTGTTTTCAAAATTTCAGAATTTTTTCAGAAACTATTTAGCAGCCTGCAAATTAAACTAGAGACTTCCAGACTGGATTAGCTACCATCAATGTTGCTTCATTGTTTCCTGATTTAGTCAAGTCAAGTCAAGTCAATTTTATTTGTATAGCACATTTAAAAACAACCCACGTTGACCAAAGTGCTGTACATTTGATTAGGTTCCAATAGAAAAAAAATGAAAACATACAGTAGCACGCAAACAGTTCACAGCGCCTCCTCAATGAGCCTCAAACGCTAGGGAGTAGAAATATGTTTTGAGCCTGGACTTAAAGGAGTCGATGGAGGGGGCAGTTCTGATGGGGAGAGGGATGCTGTTCCACAGTCTAGGAGCTGCAACCGCAAAAGCGCGGTCACCCCTGAGTTTAAGCCTAGACCGCGGGATAGTGAATAGCCCCAAGTCGGCCGATCTGAGGGACCTGGAGTTAGAGAGGGGGGTTAGAAGATTTTTGATGTAGGGGGGGGAAGTGTCCATTTAGGGCTTTATACGTGAATAGGAGGAGCTTGAAGTTGATTCTGTACCGTACAGGGAGCCAGTGGAGAGAGGCCAGAATCGGGGTGATGTGGTCCCTTTTACGGGTACCCGTCAGGAGTCTCGCTGCGGCGTTTTGGACCAGTTGCAGGCGGGACAGGGAAGATTGGCTGATCCCAGTGTATAGGGAGTTGCAGTAGTCTAGGCGGGAGGAAATGAAAGCGTGAATGATTTTTTCTGTGTCGTCGAATTGGAGGAAAGGTTTGATTTTAGCTATGGTTCGAAGTTGGAAGAGGCTGGCTTTTACCACAGCGTTGACTTGCTTATCAAATTTTAATGCAGAGTCAAATATCATGATTTAGGAAGTGACAGAGTCAGTGGCCACGACTCTGAAAGCCAGGAACATGTTTTAGAGACATTTTCTATTAACTTGTGAGACGTGGTTGTTAAAAATTGTACGCCATAAGAAACACAGGAATAATTTCAAGAATTTTATTCAAAATTTAGACAGCCACAAGTATAATCTGTGCTACACTGTGTATTTCAATCACTTTGAGAATTCTGATGCACATTTGTTTGGGGACAACATTAAATACTGGATACCTTCGTTTGGCTTGGGATGGCCAATCGCCCCAGATGGAATGGAAGGCAAACCGTCAATGTCTGTGAAATCAGTCAGCACATCCTGAAGTTTGGAACGGTCGTTTCCTGCGAATCAATTATGAATACAGGAATATATAATCAGCAGAAAATTAAATTCACAAAATATTTTCAAAATACAGATTTACAGAACCATCCCACCAACAACTCGAGAGCAGTCCTGGGCTACTGTCTGTCTTATTGGAAACCCTTGGACTATCCTGGATTTTATCTTGCACTAAACATTATTCCCTCTTTATCATGTATCTGTGCACTGTGGATGGCTTGGTTATATTCATGTATTGACTTTCCGCTGACTGGTTAGCACACAACAAAAGTTTTTCACTGTACCTCGATACACGTGACAATAAACTAAACAATGAACAAAGCACTAAAATAAGCAGATGCAAACCATATGAACTGGTTGACAATGCTGTCTTCATTGTACACTAGCCCATAGCATACTTAATGCAATATTTCAGCTCTCTCCCATGCTATTGACATATCATTCTTCAGTACCATCCATGATCAACCAGTTGCTGATTTTTCACTCCCTAACCTGTCCGTACTCCCCTATTACTTTTAGTGTAAGAAAATAACTGCAGATGCTGGTACAAATCGAAGGTATTTATTCACAAAATGCTGGAGTAACTCAGCAGGTCAGGCAGCATCTCAGGAGAGAAGGAATGGGTGACGTTTCGGGTCGAGACCCTTCAAAATTTCTCACAGCGTAAAACCTATCCCCTCGATGACTCCAAACACTAATCTAGAAGAGACACTGGACTGAATACGGTTGCATACTTCAGGTCTATGTGACCGAGCCAAATAATTCATTTTTGTAGAAGATGCGATGAGGTGAAAATCTCCATCTTATAATTCTCCAACAGTCGCGGAATGTTCACTCTAACGACATTTCAACTTACTCCATTTATGACATATCTTACCTAGTTCTTTCCCATCCCCCGAGTGCCTCGAATCTTCAGTCCTTTCTTCGTCCTCTTCAGTGTCCAAGAAGTGAAATTCACTCAGAGCATCCACTGTCTCGCAGTCCATGCCCGAATCAACAGCGGTCATTTCAGAGCCTATCTGTAATTACAGATATTTCACCAGTAACACCAACTTGTACCCAAAATACGAAATCAAGTGAGTCACCTGAATGGCTAAGAAATTTACCAAATTATCTCCATGGCTATTTTTCCTAAATAGATTTAATTGGTTATAGAGTAGAACCTGCAGATGCTGGAATCTTGTGAAGAACACAAAGTGCTGGAGTAACTCAGCAGGATAGGCATAATCTCTGGAGGACATGAATATGAGAGGAAAGAAAACTGCAGATGCGGGTTTAAACCGAAGGTAGACCTCATTGCATCTTCTACAAAATGCTGGAGTAACTCAGCGGGTCAGGCAGCATCTCTGGAGAGAAGGAATGGGTGACGTTTCAGGTCGAGACCCTTCTTCAGACTGATGTCAGGGGATGGGGCGTGACGAAGATAGGATGTAGTAGGAGGCAGGAAGACTGTTGGGAGAACTGGGAAAGGGGATAGAGAGGGAAAGCAGGGACTATCTGAAGTTAGAGAAGTCAATGTTGATACTGCTGGGGTGTAAACTACCCAAGCGAAATATGAGGTGCTGTTCCTCCAATTTGCGCTGGGCCTTACTCTGGCAATGGAGGAAGCCCAGGACAGAAAGGTCAGATTGGGAATGGGAGGGGGAGGCGACGGAAGAAGAGGTCTACATCATGGCGGACATGGAACTCGTTGGAGGGTTAAAGAGCCTGGTTCCATGCTACATATCTAAACTAAACTAATGTAACAAGTATATTGAAGACAGCAAGGAAAGGTTGGTCAGTGCATGCTATATCACAGCAGGAGAAAATTTAATAAAGCTGTGGAATTCTTTAAAAATTCCTTTGTATCCAACTTTCAGTATTAAAGAAACAAAATAACCAAACATGGATATCTGTCAAGGTAAATTCTTTTCAGCATTTAAAAGTCTGCAAGGTGGCACTCTTAACACACCACTCAATATCCATCAAGAAAATAACTTCCAATAAGATCTGTCCTGCTTACCTTCACATTTCCCCCCCCATTTTTTTTAGAGATACAGCTAGCAACTAGTTCATTCAACTAGCAAGGATTGAAACCAATCAAATAATGAATCCCAAGATACAAGGGATTTTTTTAAAAAGAGCGATCATTTAGAACATTTTGCAATTATTTTTTCCATGGGCAGTTTTCAGATCTAACAGGATTGATTAATTATAGCTTGTGATAGTAATGACAAGAAACTACCCCCACCCCCTGGTAATTAGGTAGGGATACAACACACAACACGATTTAAATAACAACATATGATTGATTGAGACAGAGGAGGACGAATTAGTCCTCCTGTCTCAATCCATCATAGGAAGAGTTCAAAATAAACAGTCATGGATGTGATCTGAAATTTATATTGCTGTCAAGGAAGACATTAATGTTATGAATAATCTGGGTTGGTTACGGGTAGTTGGCAGTGAAAGAGGTGGAGTCATACCTAGGTATTTAAGTTGGATAGGAAGTAAAAGATGATGGCGTCCCTATATTTAGTTAATAGAAATATTTCTTCATGCAAGACTGGATGTTGGACAAAATGTCAACTAAGAGGCATTGAGAAGAGTGAAGCAGAGGTCGAGCTAGGTCTTGTCAGAACAAATGCTCCCATACCCTGACAAAGACAGGAAACTTATTGAAAGGACTTAACAGGTTCTGGGTAAAATTAATTTACCTTAATTCTGAACCCAATGCTCACCTTCTACATGTACACATGAAATTAACAAAACATCTGAGAAGTTGACAAGTTAAAGGCATTATTGCTTACCCTTTGTTTCTTGCTTAGTCTCTGTGTGACAGAGAGCTCTGATGGAATGCTGTCCAATTCATCATCGTCCTCATCACTATCATCGTCCACATTCCGCAAGAAAGGCATCTTCTCCAGCATCGACTTTCTTAACCCATCCCGAGACTCATTGCCTGCATTTCTGTAAAAGTCAGATAGAAGTATTAAACTAAAGCAACTTAAAAAACGAGAAATATGACTCTCTTTTCATTTATTAGACCAGGGAAAAAAAGAGGCTAATTTTATGATCCTCTTATTGACCGTTATATTAAGCCAGGGCGGCACGGTGGCGCAGCGGTAGAGTTGCTGCTTATAGCGCTAGGGACGGGTTCAATTCTGACTATGGGCGCTGTCTGTATGGAGTTTGTATGTTCTTCCTGTGACTGCATGGGTTTTCTCTGGTGCTCTGGTTTCCTCCCACATTCCAAAGATGTGTAGGTTTGTAGGTTAATTGCCTTATGTAAATTGTCCCTAGTGGGTAGGATAGAACTAGTGTAAGGGTGATCATTGGTCGCGCGGACTCGGTGGGCCAAAGGGCCTGTTACCACGCTGTATCTCTAAACTAAACTACAAATTAGAATTTCTTGTTTGCCTCCTCATATCAGACTTAATTTATTTTTAAATACCACTGTGCAAAGTTTTGATAAAGTGTCTTTGACGTTTCTTACATTTTTGTTAGATAAAGTCCTGCTCACAATGATCAGAAAGGGTGTAGTGCTGTGCTCCCCATGTTTATAATATACATTTATCATCTCGATATTGAAGTCAAACATCAGACTGTCAGATCTAGAGAGAGAAATGAAGTACGGCACATAACACAGCCATGAGGAGGCAATAAAACAGTCTGCAACTGAGCAGAGGAACAGCAAATAAAATGTAAATCTTTTCCCACATTTCTCTTAATCACATGCGTTATATAGACAAATAATTACTTTATGATTTTTTTGGGACTTATGAGAATGTGAATTTGCTTTCACAAAGTGGACGAAACAGAAAGATTGACCTATTTACAGATTCTCATTGCACACACAAGGGAGAAGGGAATAAAAGATATTGAGTCAAAGTAGGTCGTGCATGAATACTGACAGAGAACACTTGGTTCAAGTAGCTGGTTTAGTTTAGAAATACAACGCAGAATCAGGCCCTTTGGCCCACTGAGTCCGCACCGACCAGCGATCCCCTCACACTAACACTATCCCACACACACAGTACAGACAATTTACACTTGTATCAGCCAATTAACCTACAAACCTGTGCGTCTTTAGAGTGTGGGAGGAAACCAAAGATCTCGGAGAAAACCCATGCGGTCAAGGGGAGAACGTACAAACTCCTTACAGACATCACCCATAGTCGGGATCAAAACCATCGAACTGCAAGCGCTGTAAGGCAGCAACTCTACCACTGCACCATCGTGCCCCGCCCCCCACCAGCTGGTGTTGAGATTCTGCGTTATACATTAAATGGGAATTTGCTATGAGAGTTATAATGGGATCTTGGAGAGATGGTACACACACACTTTCAATGTCTGGAAAATAGTTGTTTTAACATAGGTGTCTACAAAATGAGGAGATTGTACGAAAGGAGAATGAGCTTTAATGGCTTGTGCAGTCAGCTTAAGGATCTTTTTGTCCAAACCTTCTACCTGGGCCTCAAGGATAGATGAAGGTATGATGTCTCCCCTGACTGAAGTGTTCAGAACCAGGGGTCACAAGGGTGTTGGAAGGAACAGCAGATGTAAATTGACTCCGAAGATAGACACAAAATGCTGGAGTAACTCAGCGAGCCAGGCAGCATCTCTGGAGAAAAGCATTAGGTGACGTTTTGGGTCAAGACCCTTTTTCAATCTATCTTCAGGGGTCATAAGTGTTGGCCATTTACAATGAAATGAGAAGAAATTTATTAACTCAAAAGGGGAATGAATTATTGGCATTCTCTGCCCAATGAGGCTGTGGATACTCAATTGTTGGGTTTATTCAAGATTGATTTTGATGGATTTTGTTTGTATATTGAGCGAATTGAGGGATACGGAATTAATGCTGGAATGTGATGGTAATAAAAGACTAATCATGATGTTACTGAATGGTAGAGCAAGCATGAGGGGCAAAAGATCCATTCATGAAAGTATTTTTTATGTTCTGACCATCTTGCCTTCAAGCATAACTCCATTCACTAGTTTATTTCTTAAATGCCATTGCTTACAATAATAGTGAATTCATACACCAACGTTCATGCAGTAAGCATGTTAAGGGACTTCAGGGGATTGTTTTATTGAATATAATTTGACAATAAGCCACATAACTAGATATTCAGTCGCACTATTTTGAAGAGTAGGGAGTACTTCCCAGAGCCCTGACCAATATTTGCATTTCATCGCATTTCACCCAACATTATCATTGATTTATCTAGTCATCATAACAGGGCCATTTGCGAGGACTCACTGTGTGCATATTATCCTCGGTCTTTCCTGCATTCAAATAGTTCAAATAAAAGTAATTCCATTGAAAGTAAAGTGTTCTGAGGCCCCAACAGCATCAAATACATGTTTACGTATGAAATTAGGGAAATAAACTAAAACTAAAATAGTGAAGCCTGAGGAATGCCTGAAAGGAAGAGAGATTGATAAGAGATATTTAGAGGGAACTAGAGCAAGTGGACCCGTGGGGCCCAAACCTCTCCTGCATTGGTGCAGCACCCTCTCCTCCCTCCCTCTCCCCTCTACCTTTCTTCTACCTTTCTCCCCCCTCCCTCCCTCCTCCCCCCCTTCCCCATCCTCCCTCCCTAGAACATAGATTGAAACTTTAAAATGTGAATAACTTTAAAAATATAACACCGATTTCAATGAAACTTCTTCCAATAGCACTAAAGGGACGATGGTGCGTAAGGTGGGCCTAAAATTGTTACGCTATCGTGTACTATTTTGGCTGTAGTTCAGGAACAATCAAACAAACGAGAGTTTTAGTATATAGATTTCAGAGCCAACTGTTTCTACACACCTTTCTAATTACGTTCATTGTGAATACGGGCTTGATTAAATTGTCTCTCCATCTATGAGCTCAGAGTAATTCTAGTCCCCTCCTGCGTTTATGGTCGACAAAATCAACACAAATCACCAGAGATTAAATGTGGGACCTTCTGACCCGTGCAGCAAATCAGGCAGAGCTTTATTCACTCAGTCACTGAGAGATTGATTGCATTGCAGAACAGAAGCACGCAGAGGGAACAATAAAATCCACGCCTGGTGCTGTACCTAGACTGGCAGATTATTAACCATCTGCTTAAAGCAACAAGATTCCTTTCTCCTTACTATATTCCCTTAATAAATTAGTGAGTTCCACCTCATCTCCCAACATGACCGAGTAATTTTTAGTAAATTGAACCAGAGGCTGTTAAATGATTGTTGGATGTCAATAATTAATTAACAACCACAAGATATTAAACAAATTACTAAAAGGTTACTGTTAAAGGTTAAAAGATTAAGAACTCCTAATCTTAAAGCTCCAAGTTCTAGCCTTTTCCTCCCAAGCCAAATTCATTATACATTTATTTTTCTTCACTAATTTTAATTCCAACTCTCCTCCAACAGTTATCTTTGCACATTTCATGTAGGTAATTATTCTTAAACTCCTGACCAAGCATCAGGGGATGCACAAAAGCAGCCAAACAAGGTTGTTGACACTTCAGTATATGGGCATGTACTAGCGTGGTATGTGACACTTACTTTGCTACAATAACAATCTAACCACCTACTTTTAATAGTATTATCCATTTGAGTCTCTCATCATCAACTTGGGGATCAATATTGACCAGAAACTTAACCGTGCCATAAATAATGTGATTCCAATAGTTCAGAGTCTGGGTATCCAGCAGTAAACAAATATCCTTCAGATTCCCCAGTCTTTTGACTACTAGACAATGCTTCATTTGTATCTTGAAATATTCTCTACTTAAGTGGATGCAGCTCTAAAAAACATTCAAGAGTCTTAATATAACGCAGGCCAAAACATCCCACTTTACTTGTACCCAACTTACCAATCTGAACACTCATGCCTTTCACCACCGGAACACCATGGCAGTATTGTGTACTTTATACAAAATGTCTTAAGAGTAACCTACCAAGATAACTTCAGTAACGCCTCCTAAACCAGAGACCTCTACCAACAAAGTGGGCAACAACAGTAACTGCTTGGGAAGCCTATCAATCTACAAACTTCCCATCTTTCTTAACTATTGCTGTGGTGGTATTTTCACCAGAAGGACTGCAGTGATTCATGAAGGAGCCATATTTCCACTTTCTCAAATGCCTCTGGGATGCACAATAAATAAGGGGTGAATAAAAGAAAACCTCAAAGCAGCTTTATGAGATACAACCAAGGGTATTAATATAAAGCAGTGCCAAAGCAAATTTGGGTATGTCTTTGTTATGCGTTAAGAATCTCACAGCTAATGGGCCTATAAATGGACAGTAGCTAGGAGCATGCCAGAAAACAATTCCCTCTTGATTCAGCTACATACCGCTTAATCTGTTCTTCTATCTGTTTAACTAATGGAGAGTCACCGCCATTGAGAATCTGTCCCAAGCTGTTGGACTCTGCTGCTGCGTTGTGCTCAGGACTGGAATGGCCCAACATGGATCGAACCCTCTTTGTTCGCACGTCCAAGATAGTATCTGTATAACCGACCTCCTGTAAATATCTAAAAAAAAAGTTCAGAGAATTGTATGCAATGAGTGGCAACATTAGAAAGTTTAACATTCGAAAAGAATTACATGTCAGTACATTTAAAACTTCTTGGCAAAATCTCTAAAAGATCTCATTCCGTAGCTCATGACGATTGCTTTCTAAGATTTCAACAAGAAAATTACCTTCAGATTCACATGAATTTCATAGTGGAGGGAGAAATTATAGACTAGTATAGGCAGAGCCGTTTTTACAGTATTATGGGCCCCCGGGCAAAGCAGTGTACTGGGGCCCCTACCGTTACTCTCCCCCACCCCCCTTTCCCTACCAGCCCCCCCCCTGTCGTGCTGGCGAAAAGCACTTACCGATGGATTTAGGGTGCTACATTGTTGCGAAAAGCACTTACAGATCGCTGTGAGAAGCACTTAGTGACCGAAAATGTTGCGAAAAAAGCACTTATTGAACCTACATTTTTAAAGTAGTATTTATTTATTGCAAGTCACTTAACATACACAGATCAGCATGGGGCCCCTATGCTCGTGGGCCCCCGGGCAAGTGCCCATCAGGCCCATGCGTTAAGACGGCCCTGAGTATAGGTACCTTGCGGATATACGAGACTGTGTATGCTGTAATCTGGAGCAAAATAACAAACCTTTGGAGTAACGTGGTGGGTCGGGCCAAGTCAAATCAAGTTTATTGTCATATGTACAAGTACAATAGGTGCAGTACAACAACATCACAGCATTTAGACTGAGAAAACAAATTATACAAGACAGTGAAATGAAAGACTGTGCAAAAGATATTAGTGCAAAACATAATGACAAATTAGGGTTGTGCCAGTCGAGAATTTGACGGATATAGGAAAGTAGATATTCATGAATCTGGTGGTGTGGAACTTCAGGTTCCTGTACCTTTTGCCTGACGGTAGCAGTGAGAGGGGAGATTGGCCCACATCTTGGGAATCCTTTAACAGATGCCATTCAGATGCACCATATCATGTACATACTTTTACTGGAGTAGAAGGCCATGTCCATGCTGAGCCTACCACGCCCCACTGTAATGCAACCAGTCAGGATACTTTCTGCAGTGCATCTGTGGAAGAGTAGTTGGTGAGATACTGAATCTCTTTTAAATAGCCAGGAAAATAGAGGAAGACACCAAATAGTGACAGACACATTAACTCAGCGGGTCAGGCAGCAACTCTGGAGAACGCGTTGACGTTTCAGGTTGGTACGCTTCATACATTGGAAGAGAGGTGCTGGGATGCTTTCTTTCTAATTACATCTTTGTGCTTGGCCTTGATGATCTGAGATATTAACACTGAGGAATTTAAAGTTGATGACTCTCTCCACCGCCAATGACAAACCAGCATGTGGTCTTCTGACTTCCTCTTTCTGGTCAACGATTAGTTCCTTGGCTTTGACAACATTGAACTGGTTGTTGTTGTAACACCACTCAACCGAGTATTCCATCTCTCTCCTTTAAGCTGACTCATCGCCTGCCAACAACAGTGGTATCAATGGCAAATTTATAATGTAATTTGAGCCGTGCTGAGCCACACGTAAAGAGAGTAGAGCAGAGGGCCAAGCACGCAGCCCTGCAGTGCACCTGTGTTGATGCGTCATGGCCACTTATGCTATTTGGTTTCACCTTGCAGGAAATGATAGCGTGCAAGCCCTGCCACCGTTGCTGAGAGTCTGTCTGCAACTCCAGCTTAGTCTGGAATCATTTCTTCACTTTCGCGATGGACTTCAGGAGAGCATACCCGGACTTCTTGTATGACTCTGGATCAAATCCCAAACTCCATAAATCTAGCCTTCAGCGGATTACAAATCTCTTGGTACATCCTAGACTTTTGGTTGGGGAAGACTTGGAATGATTTATAAGGCACATACGTCCATGCATTTATGAAGGTAGGCAAAAAATGCTGGAGTAATTTCAGTCTGAATCTGAAGAAGGGTCTCGAACGAAATGTCACCCATTCCTTCTCTCCAGAGATGCTGCCTGACCCGCTGAGTTATTCCACCATTTTTTGTCTACCGTCGATTTATACCAGCTGCAGTTTTTTTTCTACACATGCATTTATGAAATCAGTGACGACTGTGGCATATTCATTTAGGTCTGTGAACGTGGTGTAGTCCGCCTATTCGAAGCAATCTGACAATCACCCCTCTGCCTCCCTGGCCGACAGTTTGGAGTCCACTTCACCAGTGCTGTGCTCCTCAGTTTGTCTGTACACAGGAAGAGGCAGCACAGCCAGATGGTCAGATTGTCCAAAGGGATGGACCAGCAGGCCGGTATCCCGATGATCATATAGGATGGCCAAGTGTGTTGGATCCTCTAGCGTTGAAGTTGATGGTAGTTAGGTAGATACTTCTACTAGCAAGCCTGGTTGAGGTCCCCAGGTAATTATGAGGAAGGTGCCAGGGGATGCCAGTTTACACTATTGATCATGATGCTCAATTTCTCAGGTGCTAGTTCGATATCAGCCTGAAGTGTGATGGACATTTCAGTTAGGATGACAGCGGAGAACACCCTCGGTAGCACCCAATGGCGCGGGACAACCGACTTTTGCGGCAAGACCTTGCATCAGGATTTGAAACATGGGCGTTCCTTTTGCCTCCGGACTGCTGCTTGATCTGCTGAGTTCCTTCAACAGTTTGTTTGTAGCAGCATATTTAACAAATTGTGTGTGTGTGTTTAAAATCATACCCCAGCATTTGGATATAATTAATTTCATTTTTTTCTAAATTACTACCATATCGGCCAATCTTACTTTCCTCTCCATAGCTCTTCAAATCAATGTTCATCTTTCCGTAAGTCCATAAAATATTCCTGCCACAACACTGAAATGTCCCATAGTCATAAATGACATTATATTAAAAGTGGGCCATTCCATCTACAGCATTTCTTTGTCCCCACTTTCCTGCTGTAATACCTCTCCCCAAATGTCTTGTTGAGTGCGACAACCAATCTCTGCAAGTTTGACGTCTTATGTATATTGGGGACAAGGCTCTGACAACTTATCTGTGCCAACGTGAAATCATTTATTTCTACCCAGAACTTATTGCAGCCCCGACTCAAGTTCAGTTAAGTTGTGCTGAAACCTGGATTTATACATTTGTTGTGCCTTGGCCTCATCTTTCTAATTGGCCAACCCCCAAAATCCCAACCTTCATACACACAAGTTTATGCAAATTCATGAACCCACCAGCCCTAGTTTGAATCGGAAGAGAAACAAAGACATTGCTTGAGGATGTGTTTGCTGGAGATGAGATCCGGAAAACAGAGAAGGAATCAGTACATATAAAATCCTGCCGAATACTAAGAAAAGGAAATAGAAATTAAGAGAGAATTAATGGCTAGAGAGAGGCTGACAACCAAGTTATATTAGAAACTATTCACAATAACATCTAGGGAATCACTAAGATCCAGGGAATCTCTCTCGTTGCGCCCCCTCTGTGATTTCTCCTGCCCTCCTACTCTACGGCCACATCTTGCAACTTTAGATAGTTCCTCTGTCCCTCCGGTCCCCTCCTCCTTCCCAGATCTCCCTCTATCTTCCTGTCTCCACCTATATCCTTCTTTTGTCCCGCCCCCCCTGACATCAGTCTGAAGAAGGGTCTCGACCCGAAACGTAACCCATTCCTTCTCTCCCGAGATGCTGCCTGACCTGTTGAGTTACTCCAGCATTTTGTGAATAAATACCTTTGATTTGTACCAGCATCTGCAGTTATCTTCTTATACTATATATTGAATCACTAAGATAGTTGTCTACTAGTTTTTGTATGTTAAACGCATACATAATATTTTGTTAGATCTACAAGGTGGAAGTTTTCAGAGAATGTCAACGACATCTAGACTAAATATGCTTGGCACAATATGGTTGCTGTACCGTTGCGATTTAAATACTGAAACAGCAATGCAGACAAGGACATATTTGTCCAACATGAAATAACAAGCACATTTTAATGTTTTTCTGCTTGGTTTGTGTATAGGTTCCAATAAATACCATTGCAGGTGCAAGCAGACATGCAGCATTCATGCCGTGAGAATGTGAGTATTCAAAATCATAAGGTTCCATGATTTTTGTGACTTTGGGAGTCATTTCCATCGCCCGGCGCGGCCGCGGGACTGAACAACGCCCGGTGCGGCTCGGCCGCGGGGCCTTCCATCGCCCGGTGCGGCGCGGCCGCGGGACACCATTCTGCTTTAGTTAAACATTTTGTTCATGATGGCCGCGCCGTTGTGTTTGGCTGCCTGCCACTGTATGTTTCTTTTTTTTTTCCTAATCAGATGTGCAGCACTTTGGTCAACGTGGGTTGTTTTTAAATGTGCTATACAAATAAAATTGACTTGACTTGACTTTAGTGCATTGCATATAGACCCACACATCACAGAATACTCAAATTCAAGATCCTATTAATTTCTATATACCTTGAACTCCTGATTTGAGCAGCTCCTGTTGTTCCAATTTAGCATTTATATACTTCTGAGATTCTGAAATTTATGACAATTATGCCCAGTTCCCCGAACTCATGCAAGACAAAACAACAGGTATTAGGAAAACTCAAGACAGTTGAGTTTTCTCAGCTCTGGGTAGTGGATTGTCAGTGGTAAAGGCTACTTTAGATCCATAGTTTAGATATCTACGCACAGAGTTACTTCCCTTTCAAAGGAATACTCTACTGCTATGCATCAGAAACAGGAGACAGTGAGCTACTTACTGTCTTAATAGCTGGCGTCCTTCTTTCCACGATGATGGACTGTTCTGTTCTAATGTTGATATATCAGGACCATTATTGATAACTAAAAACACAAAAAAAATGTTGGAATGTTGTGCCACCATAAGATCCCAAATTAATCTCAGAAATACAAGATATTGGATTATATTTTTATAGCAGGACATTTAAACCTTTAGCTAAATATAACTTTGAGGGAATGAAATGGTTGCATATTGATCAATGGCTGTACTATAATTCAAAAAACATTTGAAGAAAAACTTCACAATACAAGTGGAACAATGCCTGAAAACAAAAAAAATGACAATAAATAGCAGCACAATTTACTGTTTCAAGAAGGCTAAGAAGAATTCTGATCATCAATGAGTGGAACTGACCAATGTAAACCAGTTACTGGCTGGGTTTGAAGAAATCTATCAAGATCACTGCAAATTCATGCCAGCTAGTTTTCTTGACGTTGACAAGATTGTGGTATACTACCATCTTTCACGTCAAACTTGGATAGATTTAAATTGTGAGGGGTCAATTTTGCAATTGTGGATTGGATCCATGAACCTTGTAGATCAGCGTTGCAATTTTGCTGCTGATTAAAACGTGATCAGCATATTGTCCAACGGTGATTCCTCAAGATATCAGTGTTGGGGGATTAGGCAATGGCACTAAGCATTAGAGGCAGATGGCAGGGACTTTTCTTTTTAAATGTTCATTAGCTAGTATTGATGTGAAATAGATATCACATTATTCAGGTAATGCTGCATGGCTGGCAGGAACAACAAGACAATCTGCTCATTACATGGTCGGCACGAATAAGGACTTATTTTTAATTAGATTAGTTAGCGGAATTTACATTCCATGGCTGCCACATTGCAATTTGAAATTGTGTCATGCTGTAAGATTGGCACACAGCTTTATTATCCGAGGAGTTGCAGTACAGCTAAGCACTAGTGAAGTGGACAGCAAAGAGCTTTGGTCCAGAGATTATGACCAGCAGAAAGCTCACCGAGCCTGACAGTCCACAGCTGAGGAATTACTGCAGACGTGTCCAGATGAGTAATGACTGCAACCTACTGTGCAAGTCCAGAGACTGGAATTTTTTTCTTCAAACCATCCGACCAAGAGGCTCTTAGTCGAGTACCTGAACATGATTCTGGTAAAATCTGCTGATTTTTTTTAAAAAGTGAGCAGTTATCAATTTCTGCCATTAAGCATTGTTTATGATCTCCCATTTCTTTAAGATAACAGGGAGCAGGTTGAAAATATAGTAGCTTGATTACTTTTCTCAACGATAGCATGTACCTGCAAACTTCCAGTGTACATTTGGAAATGTAATTTGGAAAGTTAACAGCATGTTTTTCTTTACTGCAAGGAAAATTGATTTCAAAAGCAGGGATTCTATGCTTCAGTTCTAGAAGACGCAAGACCTCTTCTGGCATATTGTGTACAGCATTGGTCTCTTTATTTACTGTAACATGCAAATGAATTTGAAGCCGTTCAACTAGATTAGTTGTTGAGTGGGCCATTATCTTATGAAGAAAGGTTGGACAAGCTCATCAGCTGTTTGGTGGAGTTTAGCAGAGTGAATGGGGACATGACTGAAACACACATGATCCTAAGAACTCACTATAGTAAGTTTCCTCTTCTGCGTTGATCAAGAATTAGGAAGTTTCAAATTAAGGTGTCATCTATCCGAGGAGAGGCGAGATGATTTTTTTCTCTCACCAGAAGTTTCTTAATATCTGGAACTAACTTCCTCAAAGGGTAATAGAGGCAGAGTTAAAAATATATATTTTTTAGGCAGAGGCAGATAGATTCTTGGTAAGGAAAGGTTATCAGGGATAGATGGGAATGCAGAGCTGAGGTTACAATCAGATCAGACTCCATCTTATTGAATGGCAAAGCAGGGCTTCAGAGACCAAGTGGCTAACTCCAACTCCAAATTGATCTCTTCAGATAGTTCAATTAAAGCACTAAATAGCATATGGACTCCTCTCTGCAAATTTTCAGCAGTTCTAACAGGCAATCCTTCAATTGTGCAATTGTCCAAAGTGTTTAATCAATGCTACTAACACAACAACCACCTCACCACAAATCATGTTTGAATTTGAAAGCTATTATCCTTTTCAAGAAAATTAAGCATTACAGGTTTAAATTCAGTGGGTTTTCTGCAGGTATAGATAAAGCAGAACTTAATTAGCACAGCAGATGGACTCCCAGTCAATGTCCAGCCTGACTGGAGTTAACTGACAACATCCAATGTCTTCACTGCCACTTCATAACTGGCTTTAGTAACTGAGCCTAGGTGGCTAAAGGGAAGAAAAAACATAATCAGCAGCCTACAAGTGTGTAGCAATGGGACCGCAATCAGCTACGTGGACCTCCACAATCTGAAATTACTGTCAGCAGGTACGTAGATTCAAATTTAAATACAAACATATGGCACACTGGTGGCACAGTGATTAGTTACAAGACTAGTAAATCAGAGGCTTGCATGATTAACAGCATGGATTTAAGATTTTTGAATTTGAAATTGCTTATGGTGGAATTCTACGCATGCCTATTGGAGATACTGAAGATTTTCAGTACTAAATATATATATATTTACTAAAATCACATCTGACAGAAGGTTTGGGATCATCAGTCATCGTAATCTTGCAGCAATGTCTGGAACAGGGCTGGCTGCTTTTCATTTCCAGTTCACCACAAACCCTCTGAGGATCATGCCAGCCCAACAGCTTGGCTCAAACTAAAGATGAACAATGACAACTATGCAAGTTAAATTCAGTAGAATGATCTAATTTTTAAAAACCTGATCATAATAATGGTGACCCTAATGATCAGATTATAAAAGCCTAACTGGGTCACTAATGTCTTTCATGAAACGTGCTGTTCTTTTCCAGTTTGTACTAGGTGCCACTTAGTATGCCATAATCTGTAAACCTAAGGCCCAGAATATCTCACTCTCCATTCCAAACAAGGAGTAGAACCTGTTTGAACGAGTATGAAGGGTCACACAACGAGCAGAAACAAATTGTTCCATAAACCCTACATAAAATAGAAAAGGGACAAAACCAGATAAGACAACTGGCATCAAGATAAATATTGTATTTAGGTAAGGCAAAGTTGTTCCCAGTCCAATTCACCTCCTCAACCAAAAGTCTCTAAATAGGAAAATCTACCTCAGACTGGTCAAAGCAATAATAGACACAAAAAGTTGGCGTAACTCAGCGGAACAGGTAGCATCTCTGGAGAGAAGGAATGGGTGACGTTTTGGGTCGAGACCCTTCTTCAGACAAATCAATATCCTGATGTGATCATAGTCATACAATTATACCTTTTAGACGATATGATGGGCTCTTTCCCTCAGATCCCTGGGTTCATCCACTGCCAGCAGCAGGGCAGAGGCATCAGATCTGGGAGTACTGTGGTGCATAGCGTACAATACTGACTTCAGATGCCATGAATTCTCAAACAAAGGCAAGGAAACCTCTTTCTGATTACTTACTGTCTTGTTGGCAGAAGCACTGGAAATAGAAAAGGCACATTACCTATCCTGATTTGGAAATTAAATGTCTATAACTAAGAGTGGCTCGGAAGAACCATCAGTCTGAAGAAGGGTCTCGACCCGAAACGTCACCCATTCCTTCTCTCCCGAGATGCTGCCTGACCCGCTGAGTTACTCTAGCATTTTGTGTCTACCTACCAGTAGAGTTGGATGAATTGTGGAGAACTACTTTGCTGGGCAAGGTCTGAAGTAGGTGAAGAGCAAACAAAACACAAAGAATAAAACCATGTGTTCATCAATCTACCCGTTGAAGATATGTCTATCCACTACAGCATTAATAGAGTGACAACGACAAGTTCTTTTGAGACAAAGTCCATCATCACATCCAGAACATAAATCATTGTATAAGAGCAAATTGAGAACAGATCTGCAAGCTCAGAACCTAGTATTTAGGAGGCACCATAGACCATGAGCAGCAGAAAAACATTCCACCATATCGCACTCTATCATTACAAACAAGGAGATCAACCTGTTGAATGAGTTTGGAGGGGCACACCAAATTGTTCCTAATAAAAGGTGCCAACTTGACAAAGCTGCAACTGTGGATAGCACAGTGGTGCAGCTAGTAAAGCTGCTGCCTTACAGCTCCAGTGACCCATGTTCTCAATTAGCTTGCACACTCCACTGTGGCAGTATGGGATTTTACCCAGAACCCTCCTTTCTTCCTAGATAATGAAGATGTGTGGCTTGGGAGGTTAATTTGGTCAGTGTAAATTGCGAGTAGGTGAATTATAAAAATGGGATTAGTGTAAATGGGCTTGGACTTGGTAGGCTGAGGGTCTGTTTCTGTGCTGTCTGACTCTATGATTTACATAGGTGCCAAGCAGCATGCATAAACAGAAGCTAAGTGATCCAAACCTAACTCAAGTTGCCAGACTTAATTTTTGATACTGCACTGGACAGTACATCAGGTTCAGGATGAATGGCCAGACTCCAAGTCCTGATTGTAACGCATTAACGATTTCAAAGGGCCAAACGAAAATACATACTGTTCCAGAGTACACTGACAGAGAAAGGAGAGCGAGTGCAGCATCAACATGTAGAGTCTTGAGATATTTTTCATTATTTATGGTCCTATAAAAATGCTGACTACTTAATCTACTTAACAGCGACTTTACTTAAATATATTAATTAGATTTTAACAAAAGCATGAATAATAGCCTGAGTACCCGATTCAGACGTGTCTGTCTTCGTGTCACCTTGAACTGGTTCAGTTCCATACTTCAGCTTGTGGTACTTTGTCCTGGAAAAGAAAATTGAAATAAAAATAAAACTAACAAATGAAGCATTTATACAGCATCACCTTGGGAGAAAGAAAATAACAGATTTTATTTTTTTTCAAATTTGGACACCTACTCCTTAGGCAACCTGGAATTTATTTCTGCGAATCTCATTGCTTCTTGACAAGTATGCCAGGGGTAAATTTACTTTCTTCCTTTACTAGCAAGTTGTTTGAACATGTTTTGGGCAAGATGTTTTTGCAACTAGGTTGAAAAGAAACTTTTATCATAGACAAATGTTTTTTTTAAGACATCAAGTCTTGTCTGATAAAATTTTCAAGAGCCTTGCAGCTCTTCGATACTACATTCAAAAGTCTGTTCATCTAATGAGTCACTACTACTCACTACTGGTACAGGCTCACTACTACTGCAGTCTCACAGTCACTCACTATTTTCCTGGAATTTCCCAGAAGTTTCACTGATGAATCGGAAATGAGAACACTGACAGAATTCTTTCCAAGACTAGTTAACCAGAGCAAAGGCTCACAAGCATTAATGTAAAAAAATATTATTACCACACAAGTGGTGTTTTATTGGTTAATTCCCTTCTCTTCCAACTGCAACATATTCATGTTTTATAGAAAGACAACCTACTATGATCATTTTTATAATGCACACTTATTAGGTTTAAACCTTTCAAGTCCCATTTGGGTTAGTTTTAATCATTTTCCATTATCTGAACTTCGTTTATGGAGCAAATTATTGGAAGCCAGAAAATAAAACAGGAATGTTTCAGAGGCAAGGAAAAAAATACCCAAGCAGTTTCAGGTCAAATCAGTTTTGATCAGAACTGGGAAAAGTTGGACATAAACAAGTTGAAAGATACAAAGAAAATTGAAAATGGGAATGGTAGCAAAGAAGAACAGGGAAGGTCTGTGAAAGGATGGAAGGGCTGAAGGGATTAAATAGCAAAATGGTGATGCAAGATGAAAGAGGAAGTTAAAGTATTATTTCTCATTTTAGGTCATTCCAAAATATTCTTGGTGGAGGAAGGGGATGACAGGAGGATCACAGCGCTCACCTTTCTTGCTTTAAGGCATATTCCAGCATCTTAATTCTCCGGACTAGATCCTTCTTGAGATTCTCCTGACCTTTTCTCTCTCCTTGGAGAAAGGCTACTCGTGCCTGAATAATAAAAGCCAATAATCACTGAAGTAACGGTAAAGCAGTTGTAATAAAACTTCTATACTGTGAAGCACTAAGCCTAAGCACAACTAAATTGCCGTGTAATTTCTGCATTTTGCTGCTTTACTTTAATAACATATCTTTAACATTGGTACATCCTTCAAATTGACTAAATAGTCATAATCACTAAATTATTGTGTGAAGAATTTGCTTGAAAAGGTGAATTAATTATGTTCAGATTACAATTATGGAAAGAAAAAAATCCATAAATGTAGACCGATGAGTATACACTACTGGAGAAGACTCACACACAAGTAATACTATTTGAATCAAATTTTATCTGTGTAGGTTATTTTAAATTAAAGGTACATTGCACAAATTGCAGGTGTTTTCAACAATGGATTGTTCCTGCGCCTGTATTTATTTTAAAAAACTGAAAAAATATATGCCAACATCAGTTTCCTTCAAGAATTTTTTTTCTTCCTTTGGAAGTACCTATTTGGTTATTTTTCAGGACTAATTTCCATTATTTATACCAAAATAATCTAATAAAATAATCAAGTTGTAGTCTCAAGCAGTTCTTGTTGTTAGTTGCTGAACTCCTCAACACTAGCCATGGATCGATTTCCAATGGCATCAAACTTGAATTTCATTGAAGTGCAATGATGGATGTGCAAAATTATCATACATTTTCTACTTGACATGAGATTTACTCAACATAATGAGTCTCAATATTGTCAAGCTTGAAAGGGGTCAGAAAAGATTTACAAGGATGTTGCCAGAACTAGACGGTGCGAGCTATTGGGAGAGGTTGAGTAGGCTGGGTCTCTATTCCATGGAGCGCAGGAGGATGAGGGGAGATCTTATAGAGGTATACAAAATCATGAGAGGAATAGATCGGGTAGATGCACAGAGTCTTTTGCCCAGAGTAGGGGAATCAAGGACCAGAGGACGTAGTTTCAAAGTGAAGGGGAAAAGATTTAATAGAAATCCGAGGGGTTACTTTTTCACACAAAGGGTGGTGGGTGAATGGAACAAGCTGCCAGAGGACGTAGTTGAGGCTGGGACTATTCCATCGTTTAAGAAACAGTTAGACAGGCACATGGACAGGACGGGTTTGGAGGGATATGGACCAAGCGCAGGCAAGTGGGACTAGTGTAGCTGGGACATTGTTGGCCGGTGTGGGCGAGTTGGGCCGAAGGGCCTGTTTCCACACTGTATCACTTTAAGACTCTAATAAACTAAAAATACCCAAGCTTGTAAAATGTAACTATAGAGGGGATTTTGACTTCTATATCAACATTACTGCTGAGTATTCCACAGGAATTAGTTACATAATATTAGGGTATATTAGCTTAGGAGCAATTTTCCTTAAAATGACATACATAAGCCAAATGATAATATTCGTAAAATACCGATTCAAAATGTATTTTTCAAATAACGATGCAATCCGTGGTTGGGTGTTGTAGCTCTAAAAGCAAAACTATTTTTTTTATTTTCAAAAAAGATCTATTGATTTCAGGCCTGCCAATTTACATGTGTAATGCTTGTTATTAGAGCGACTGAATTCAAATGCTACACAAATATTTACATTTTGTTGCAACACATTATCATCACTTCCAGCAATTATATTGAATGATAACATGCTGCGCCTGCAATCAAAATGTCAATATTACACTATTACCAATTTCTTAAAATCATCAGATTAATTTCCTACGCCAAGCCAATCCTGATCTGTAATCAGTTACAAATTGCACAACCATCCATGTATGATCTCCATTTATCATTTGTTTCATTAATTCCAAGGTTAAAGAATAATCCTTTGGATCATAATGGCCCCTAATTACTTCATGTTGAATATATCTCTAGTATAAAGGATTTCCATTATAGTGCAATGCTCTGGGTATACTCAAAGCCTGATTACGTAATCATGATTTAGTCCACAGAGCGGCATAGTGGTGTAGCTAGTAGAGCTGTTGCCACACAGCGCCAGAGACCAGAGTTCGATTCTGACCTTGGATGCTTTCGGGTGTGGTGCATGCACGTTCTCTCTGTGACCGCGTGAGTCACCTCAGGGTGCTCCAATTTCCTCCCAATATCAAAGACATGCAGGTTTGTCGGCCTTTTTGGCCTTTGTAAAATTGCCCTTATTGTGTAGTGAGTGGATGAGAAAATGGGATGACATGGAACTAGAGATCAATGGTAGGCGTGGACTCGGTGGGCCAAAGGGCCTGTTTCCATACCATATCTCTAAAACTAGATTAGGTTATTCCTTATGCTATTTTTCCCTTCTTTCTGCCCTACTCCTTTCTTGTCCATATTCCTTCTAGAAAATACTTGCATCAGCAGGCTTTCAGCACACTGACCAGAATGTTTGTTTACACATAAACCTAATTGTTAGAATGGTGGTTAGATCATCATCTCAGTCAAAAAAATGTAAAGTTCCAAAGTCATTCTGAAATTGAATACATTTAAACCATTATCTCCTTTCTCACCTCATCTACCCTCACACAATTTGCCTTTTAATTTCTGCCCTTTGTCCAACCATCTGCCAATCAAAACCATTAATCTGTACCAACCTGTCACTTGTGCAGGAAGGATATGCAGATGTTCGTTTACACAGTAGACACAAAATGCTGGAGTAACTCAGTGGATCAAGCAGCATCTCTAGAGGAAAGGAATAGGAGACATTTCTTCAGCCCAAGGGTAACCTGTGAGTTGATCTGAAGAAGGGTCTCGACCCGAAACATCAGCTATTCCTTTTCGCCAGAGATGCTACTTGACCAGCTGAGTTGCCCCAGCATTTGTCTATCTCTAACCTATCACTTGTCAGGCTTTGTCCTGCCCCCACCTCTCTTACAATTTTCTCCCATCTCCTTCAATCAGTTTGAATAAGGGATCCGGCCCAAAACATTGCCTATCCATGTGTCCAGAGATGCAGTCTCACTGCAGTTACTCCAGCAGAGTGTGTCTTTTTTTTTTACACCAGCATCTGCAGTTCCATGTGTCTACTCAGGATATCATGCTAGCATAGTAACGAGAGTGTGCTCAATTGTCAAATGAGCTTGGACACAAAATGCTGGAGTAACTCAATGGGTCACGTAGCATCTCTTGTGGAAAAGGATTGTTGACATTTCAGGTTAGGATCTTTCTTCAGACTGATATTAGGTTAGAGTAGGGGATGTGTAAGTTGGAAGAGAGAAGAGGCAGGACAAAACCTGGTAGGTAATCAGTTGACATAGGTAAGGATTTTCTATTGATAGGCAGGTAGTTGGACAAAGGCCAAAGAAGAAAAGGCAGATTGATTTATTCACAAAATGCTGGAGTAACTCAGCAGGTCAGGCAGCATCTCGGGAGAGAAGGAATGCGTGACGTTTCGGGTCGAGACCCTTCTTCAGACTGAAGTTGTAAGAAGGCAGAAGTTGTAAGACAAAAGGATTAGCGAGTTGTGAATTGTGGGTAAGGTATGCAGGTGGAAGGGGAAGGAGAGAAATAGGTCCAGGTGGAGCACAACATGGGGGGGGGGGGGGGGGGGGGGGAGGAAAGAGGGAAGGTCGTCCAAGGTTGCCAAGTCTCTGCTTGGTCTCGCGCATGGAGACAAGGCTAAATTGGGAGCACCAGATGTAGTCGATGAGATTAGAAGAGGTGCATGTGAACATTTGTCTCACCTGGAAGGATTGCTGGAGGTCCCTGGATGGAGAACACCAAGATCCTATCTGGTGAACTAAAGGCCCATGGCGCTATTCAAAGTGACAGGGAACTTCTCTGGTGTTCTAACGAACACCTCAACTAACTACCTGGTCATGGTTATCAGTCATTTTTGTAGGACCTTGCAATCTGAATTTGAAGACCGATTTAACTTCTGCAACGACAAGCTAAATGTGCAGAATCTTCATTCATCGAACCGTTTATGTCAACAAGGCTTCTTAATTGTGCGGAAAACCATAACCACAGTCAAATCAACCCCATTTCAATGCTTAAAACACGCGCACTTTCCCAAAGATGTAAATCAGGGCCTTTTCTACTAACTATGTCAATGTTGCAAATGTATTCCCATTGCAGAGGTAAAATCTGATATCCCATTGTAAATTAGTCTATCCACATAGTTGTGCAACCATGACATTATCAACTGAACCAATGGGGTAATTACAAAACAGTTCATTTAGAAATTATTTTCCTCCAGACATGCAGCGAGCACACAAGTCATGTACCTTCACAGTCAATTTATCCCAGTAATTGTAACACAAATAAAAAGATGCTATTAGCATCCATCTGCCATGGAAAAAGGTGTAAAATTCCACAGCATATGCTAGGCTTCCAGTCGGGGATCATTAACTTAAACCAAAGACAGACACAAAATGCTGGAGTTACTCAGCGGGACAGGCAGCATCTCTGGAGAGAACTCTGAAGAAGTGTCTCGACCCGAAACGTCACCCATTCCTTCTCTCCAGATATCCCATTGTAAATTAGTCTCTCCTGTGGGCAACAAGACTGTTTATTTCAGAAATATGTGAATTTAACAAGGGGGCCTTGAATCAGATACTTTGAATTACAGTATCTTACTTGACCACAGCTAGGGAACGGGAAGGTCTGAACAGAATGAAAATGCGAAAATGAACCGTTAATAAAACAGGTAATTCCCCTGTTAGTTTAGAGGATATTTGAACCATGCAGCACTTCACACAATCCACTGGAACTCCTTTGACTTAATTATCGTACCAGCTGCTCCCAAAATATTCTCACACTCTTTCTTTCTCTTTAAATCATGCCACTGACCCATACTATCACTACCCCAACTCTAGCTTTCTTATTTCTCTCGTTTCCCTTTGCCCTGACTAGTCTGAAGAAGGGTCTTGACCCGAAACGTCACCCATTCCTTCTCTCCAGAAATGCTGCCTATCCCATTGTGGCTATTCTAGCTTTCTTTTATCCTTAGTATAGGAAAATAACCGCAGATGCTGGTACAAATCGAAGGTATTTATTCACAAAATGCTGGAGTAACTCAGCAGGTCAGGTAGCATCTCAGGAAGGGTCTCGACCCGAAACGTCACCCATTCCTTCTCTTCTGAGATGCTGCCTGACCTGCTGAGTTACTCCAGCATTTTGTGAATAAATACCTTTTTTTATTCTTCTTTAGTTTGGAGATACAGCGCAGAAACAAGCCCTTCGGCCCACCGAGTCCGAGCCGACCAGTGATCCCCACATATTAACATCCTACACACACAAGGGTCAATTTTACACATACACTAAGCCAATTAACCTGCATACCTGTATGTCTTTGGAGTGTGGGGGGAAACCCAAGATCTCAATGCACATAGCTATTAAAGTTAGCCAACAAACATTCACAATGCAGCTCTAAGACTTTGGTTAGGCATTTGAGTATTGCATACAGTTCTGGTCACCCAATTACAAGGATGCAGAGGTTTACTGGAATGCTGCCTGGATTGGAGGGTTTCAGCTACAGGAAGCGGTTGGATAGACTTGGATTGCTTGCACTGGAATGTCAGAGAGTTTGAGAGGAGACTTGATATAAAATTATGAGAGGCATAGATAGGATACAGAACCCTTTTCCCCAAGGTGTAAATGTCTAACACTAGAGGGCACAGCTATAAGGCGAGAGGGGGAATGTTTAAGGGAGATGAGCAAGGCAAGTTGTTTTTTTACACAGAGTGATGGGGGCCGAGAAAGCAGTGCTAGGGGTTCTCGTGGAGACAGATATGATAATGGCGTTTAAGAGGCTCTTAGACAGGCACATGGAAGTGCAAGTACTAGAGATATGGATCACGTACAGACAGATGAGATCATATTAACATGGCATCATGTTCAGCACAGACATTGTGGCCGAAGTATTCCTGTGCTGTACACCTGCTGGAACAAGAGGCAACATAGACAAAATACCACTCAGTAACAAGCAAATCAGACATGGACTCCCTCAAGCATCTCTAGCAGCTATATTTATAATAGAATACTCTCCACAGGCTTAGCTTAATATAACATAACACTTATTCAATGTATGACAGTGGGATGCATGTACCAAAACAATAATTCAATAGCACTTCAAAAACCAAAAACCTCCACCAGCTACAATTACATGGACAGTGGATGAGTAATGACAAGATTACCTCCAAGCCAGGACAACATCTTAGCTTAGAAATATAATTGGAGGTGGTGACAATCAAGCAACAGCAAAGCCCTGTAACTCCCAGTTAAAAAGCAATAAGAGCAACTTTACCACTTAAGATTAAAACGCCTTTAAAAGGCTTACTACTATTTTGAGGTATCTACAGAAGACATAATTGTCAACCAGAGTTCATAGTGAGATAAAGTTCAACTCTGTCTGTTGACCCAAAGTACATTTTTAGAAATGCCAAAAGAGGAGTTTACAATATTCCCAATTTTCTACTCAAACCCACTTAAGAGGTCACTGACCTTTAAGCTAATGCAGTATGGTCACGACAGCAGATTTAGCCTATTGGAGGTACTGTCGTGGGAGGACAGGAAGGGGAGGGTCAAAGTTAGACAAACATCCTGGGATAATATTCAATAGTTGCATAGCAACCATCACAATATAACTGACAGTAGGTCACTGGCCTGTCTATCTTCCTCTTCCATAATAATTGTGAAATATTAGCTCACAGGAGCATACATATTCTCATTTCATCAATCAACACATGACCGTTTAGTAAGTGTGCTATTGCACAACTTCACAGTTGCTTGTCAGGGAGAATCACTCATCGCTACGCTTTGCTGCATCAGTGCCACCTTATTTTATCCTTGCTGACTACAAATTAACCTTCAGTACAATAATGTCAGTGTGTATTTTATTTCTTTATAAATCTATCTGAGTATTGCAATACTGTTATAAGATTTGTATCAAGGTGACTGCAACCAATAGGGAATAAAAACTTTTACAATTGACTGTCCCAAATTTAGGTCTGTGTCCTAGTTTAATAAAAATGGCTCTGGGGTTTCTAAAAACAGTCATCACCCTATAGAATAGATTTTATACAATAGAACAGCTAGAATGGCTGCAGATCATATTTAACAGCAAACAATGGAGAAACTAAAGCAACCAAATCAGTTTTCTGTGTAAAAAAAGTCAAAATCAGGGAAAGTGCCCTTGGCACAACAGGCTGGTTACACAAAGGTTGCTCAGACCTTTCTTTCCTCTGTCAGTAGCTACAAATCTGAACCCAAGCAATGATAAGATGAAGTGCACTATTTTTGGAACAGGCACCCACATTAATTTGATGTTGAATCAGCAAATTTACTGCTGGGGAATAAAATCATACACAAAATGTTAAGTGAGGTTTGCAAACAACATCTATTTTTCTTGTCTTTTGCATAATGAGACAATTTAAAATTAAATCTACCTGCTCACTTAAGCAATATAAATATAATTTGGGGAACTTGGCAACTGTCCAAAACCGACAGATCGATGCAAAAGACAAAGTCAGTGGCAGTACAAACCAGCCGCACACTACCAAGTAAGATCTGCCCTGACAGAACAAGTGCATTTACCAAGTTACGAAATCTATGTACACATAAACAAAGGAATAATAGATCATTTGCATCAAGAAGAGGTCTGACATTTGGGGAATTGCCTCCAGCAAGCCTGGTACTTCTAACTTGCAAACTGGAAAGGGAAATTTAAAAAACGTAGCAATGGTGGCAATGCATTGGTGTATTAATTGCAAGTTTGAATGGAAATAAAGTGTTAGTAATTCCAATTATTCCTTGCCTAGAGTACCTTGGCTAATGACATAACCACAGGCCGCCATCTTTAAATCCAAGATGGCGGCGCACCAGCGACCCTCCGCAACAATAGAAGGTAAAATAAACTGCAGCGTTTCCTCCGCGTAAAATACATTTTCGAACTGCTTTTTCCTCATAGATCGACCTGTTTTGAGGTAAAGAGCTGGCCGGGAGGTTTGGAGCGGGGTTTTTTTGTGGGTAGATTTTTTTTTTTCACCTCCCTCACTTACTTGCAGCTCGGCTTTTTCCGCTTCCCATCGCGTTTTTTCCATCTCGAATCGCGCCCACTCGTGCTGGATATAGTGTAAAATCCCCGGCACCGTGTAGGCGTCGGGCTCGCCCGAGTTGTCTGAGGGGATTTTATCCAGCGCCGCCGAGGCGAGAGCCGGGCTGGGACAGCCTGAGTTGGCGCCCGTTGAAGCCATGGCGGCCGCTGCCTGTCCGTCCATCGCCGCCGCCGCCGCCGTCTGTCCCCCTGCCAGATAGTGGGAGCCCCGCCGCGCAGCCGCACTCGCCGCGCTGCCCAGAGACTTCCTGCCAAATAGTGCGCCATCACAACATCCTCTGCCTTCAGCATTGAGAGAGAAAGGGGAAGAGAGAGGGAGAGAGAAAGGGGAAGAGAGAGAGAAAGGGGAGGAGACAGAGTAAGAGGGGGAGGAGAGAGAAAGGGGGGGGAGGAGGGAGAGAGAAGGTGAAAGAGAAAGGGGGAAGAGAGAGAAAGGGGAAGAGAGAGAAAGGGGGGGAGAGAAAGAGGGAGAGACAGAGTAAGAGGGGGAGGAGAGAGAAAGGGGGGGGGGAGAGAGAAAGGGGGGGAGGAGAGAGAAAGGGGGGGGGAGGAGAGAGAAAGGGGGGGGGAGGAGAGAGAAAGGGGGGAGGAGAGAGAAAGGGGGGAGGGAGAGAGAAAGGGGGGAGGGAGGAGAGAGAAAGGGGGGGAGGAGAGAGAAAGGGGGGGAGGGAGAGAGAAGGTGAAAGAGAAAGGGGGAAGAGAGAGAAAGGGGAAGAGAGAGAAAGGGGGGAGAGAAAGAGGGAGAGACAGAGTAAGGGGGAGGAGAGAGAAAGGGGGGAGGGAGAGAGAGAGAGAAAGGGGAAGAGAGAAAGGGGGAGGAGAGAAAGGGGAGAGACCGAGTAAGAGGGGGAGGAGAGAGAAAGGGGGGAGGGAGGGAGATAGAAAGGGGGGAGGGAGAGAGAAAGGGGGGAGGGAGAGAGAAAGGGAGGCGGGAGGGAGAGAGAAGGGGAGAGAGAAAAAGAAAGGGGGAAGAGAAGAGAGAAAGGGGAAGAGAGAAAGGGGAAGAAAGAAAGGGGAAAAGAGAAGGGGGAGAGAGAAGGGAGGGAGGGAGAAAGAAAGTGGGAAAGAGACAGGGAAGGGGAGAGAGAAAAACAAAGGAGGAAAGAGAAGAGAGAGAAAGAAAGGGGGAAGGGAGAGAGAAAGAAAGGGGAAAGAGATAGGGGGAGGGGAGAGAGAAAAAGACAGGGGAAAGAGAAGAGAGAAAGGGGAGGAGAGAAAGGGGAAGAGAAAGATTTAGGAGAGAAAGAAAGGGGGGAGGAAGAGAGAAAGGGGGAGGGAGAAAGAAAGGGGAGGGGAGAGAGAAAAAGGAAGGGGGAAAGAGAAGAGAGAGGAGAGGAAGAGAGAAAGGGGAGGGAGGGAGGGAGGGAGGGAGGGAGGGAGGGAGAAAGCAAGGGGGGAGAGAGAAAAAGAAAGGAGGAAAGAGAAGAGAGAGGAGAGGAAGGGGTAGGAGAGAGAAAGAAAGGGGGAGAGGAGAGAGAAAAAGAAAGGGGGAAAGAAAAGGGAGAAAGAGGAGAGAGAAAGAGAAGGGGAAGAGAGTAAGAGAAAGGGGTAGGAGAGAGAAAGAAAGGGGGAGAGAAAGAGAGAAGAGAGAAAATGGAAGGGGGAAGAGAAAAAGGGGGAAGAAAGGGGGAGGAGAGAAGAGAGAAAGGGGAGGAGAGACGAGAGAGAGAGAGAGAGAGAGAGAGAGAGAGAGAGAGAGAGAGAGAGAGAGAGAGAGAGAGAGAGAGAGAGAGAGAGAGAGAGAGAGAGAGAGAGAGAGAGAGAGAAAAAACAAAAAGCGAGTGAAGGAAAGAAGGGGAGGGTGACGGAGTGAATGAGAGTGAGGGAGAGAGAACAAGATAGAGTGTAGAGAGGGAGAAAGTGGAGGGAAGGAGAGAGTGAGAATGAAGGAGATAGAGAGAGAGTGACAGAAGGAGGGTGAATGTGAGAGTGAGTGAGTTAGAATGAAGGAGAGAGAGAGAGAGAGAGCAGAGTGGGAGAGAAGTGGGGAGAGTGCAGAGAGGGAGAAAGTGAAGAAGAGAGAAGAAGGAGGGAAAGAGAAGGGGCGAGAAAGTGTGAGGGAGGTGGAGAGAGAGTATGAAGGAGATGGAGGGAGAAAGTGAAGGAAGGAGAGAAAGGAAGGATAGGGAGAGCTAGGGGGCGAAGATGAATATTCTGCCAGTGCTGCTTGGGTTCGGATGTAAAGAATAGGTGCTGGAGAGCATATTCAGTTTTATTCAGAAGAAGGAGAAGATTTCTGACAATTAAGTGTCTGGGTTTTTTTTGCATGCTCTTGAGGGTGAGTAGAACATGCGTGGAAGGACATGACATTTTACAATATGATAAAAAGGAACTGCGGATGGTTTAGACCAAAGATAGACATAAAATGCTGGAGTAACTCAGCAGGTCAGGCAGCATCTCTGGAGAACATGGATAGGTGACGTTACAGATTGGGACCCTTCCCATGTTCTCCAGAGATGCCACCTGACCCGCTGAGTTACTCCAGCATTTTGTGTCTATCTTTGGTATAAACCTTTTAATCTCAGTCTATTCCATCATTCAGTGGCATCTTTGCCCATATACCTACATTTTCTCTTTGTCACGGAACATTTTTACATCATAAAGATCTATCTCTGAAAAGTAACAGAGAAACATAGAAAAATAGGTGCAGGCCATTCGGCCCTTCGAGCCAGCACCGCCATTCAAGATGGTCATGGCTGATCATCTAAAATTAGTACCCCGTTCTTGCTTTTCCCCCATATTCCTTGATTCCTTTAGCCCTAAGAGCTAAATCTAACACTCTCTTGAAAACAATTGCCCCACTCACAATTGGAGTTTATGGAAGATAATTTTTTTTAACCATCCTTTGCTTTTTTTCTGAGTTTAACATCTGCAATACCTGACTTTATTTTTTAAGCCATGTCCTACTTGACCTAGATTTTCCCACCAGAACTCAAAAGATTTAAGCACGTAATCCAGGCTTACATCTCAGGGGGAGGTAGACACGTGGGCAAATTGCTATAGCACTGGTACTTATTCTGTTTTATTTCCAACCTGCACTATCAATAAGCATCAAACAGACCCCCAGTTATGTCACATGTTCTCTCACAGTGGGTCAAACTTGGATTTTCACAGGATCTTGAACTTGGTAACACTTCCCAAGGCACTTCACGAGATCAAATCTGACACCAAGAACCCATTAGGACAAAATGAAATAAAGTTTGGTTTTAAGGAGTATCTCAAAAACATTTGAACAAGTGCAAGGAGAGGACAGGTTTAAAGGGAAAAGGGCCAAACGCAGGCAAGTGGTATTAGTGTAGTTGGGGGCATGTTGGTCGGCATGGGGGAAGTCTGGCTGAAAGGCCTGTTTCCACATTGCATGGCTCTTTGACTCTTAAAGAACTTTGAAGAAGCAGAGGTATTTACTGAGAAATTCAAAAACCCAGGGCCGGGCTAACTGAAGTTGTGACCACCACTGCTGGACCATTGGAAATTGTGGATGTGCAAGTGGAATTTGGACATTGGAGCATAGGAATCTGAGAAAATTAAGAAGCAGATAGAGTACAGTCCAAAACTATAGACAACAGGCAATAGGTGCAGGAGTAGGCCATTTAGCCCTTCGAGCCAGCGAGATTTGGGCAGTTTATCCAGATGTTCTGAATAAAATCTTAGAATTAATCTTAGAATATAATCTTAAATTAAATGGTCCCAACCCGAAACGTCACCTATCCATTTTCTCCAGAGATGCTGCCTGATCTGCTGAGTTACTCCAGCATTTTATGTCTATCTTCTGAATAAAGTGCTGTTTTAAAAATAGTTCGGAGAGAAGGTTAAAAAAAATAGTTCGGTTGGAAGGTAAAGAAAATGTTTACCTAGATGTTCTGAATAAAATGTTATGTTAAAAATGGAAGGTTAAAAAAGGGTAAAAGAAAGTCTTGAAGTAGCAATCAGACATCTGAGTCAATAAAAAATGCAAGCATTCCTGCTGGAGCTTCTAACCCAGATAGGCACCTGACTGAAATTTGGTCAGAATATCACAAGACATAGGAGCAGAATTGGGCCATTCGTGTTGTTGTTGTTGTTCGTCCTTCGGGTTCGAAGATGACCATGACTTCACTTTCAGTTGGAGGATTGGTGACTGTGGGTCCGGAAGTGACTGGTGAGGCCAATCCGGGCCCGGAAGGCATGCCCACATGTAGGACACAAGTGGATGGGTGCTGAAGTGGAGGTAGCCCGGGCCTTGCGCGTGGTGCGTTTCCTCTGGGCCTCTGCAGTGCGTCTGTTCTCTGCTGCACGGGCTCCTGTGGTGAGCTTGCTACGCCAAGTTGGACGGTCCAGAGCAAGAGACTCCCAAGTGCTGAGGTTGATGTCCAAGTCTTTGAGGGACACTTTGGGGCAGTCCTTAAACCGTTTCTTCGTGTATCTGCATACTGGCCACTTGTGCTGAAATGAGGTTGCTTGAATGATTGAATCAAAGATACAGCACGGAAACACCAAGGCCATGCCGACCATTTTGTCCCACCAAGGCCACGTCGACCATCGATCACCCGTTCACCCTGGTTCTTTGTTATCACAATTTCTACACACTGGCGGCCTATGAAACCCACACGTCTTTGAGATGTTGGCAGAAACCGGAGCATCCATGTGGTCACACAAAAACGTGCAAATTCCACGCGGACAGCACCCGAGGTCAGGATTGAACCCAGGTCTCTGGCGCTGAGAGGCAGCAGCCCTACCAGCGGAGCCCCTGCTGCATTTTGAATGGAACATAAACCTATCTGCCTTCGGTATATGTGAAAGATTCATCGCACTATATATTTTAAAAAGCATGAGAGTGTTCCCCTGTGTCCTCTCAATCAACAGTAAGGAAAGAGATGATCTTGCCTTGTATTACTGCAGATTGCAGTAACATGATGTGCTGAAAATGACCGCTGTGATTTTCTACTGTATGAGAGACTGCTTCAAAGCAGCAGTAAAATCTTTGGAATGTTCTTGGAAGCTGACAGTTGCTGCATACATGCACGCTCCCTCTTTCGTTTCTGGGTTACAGATAGAGTGATATGGTCTATCTGCGCCTAACCTTATTAAAGGCCAAGGTGTTTCACTTTTGTTTAACCCCCTGGAATCTTGAAAACTGTGGGCAACACCCTGGGCATTTTTATCGATGACAAGTTCTAACCCCATTCTTTACAGAATAAAATGGATTCAATGGCGAGAATTTATACGCAGCACACGTAATATAAGTCGTTTTGCGTAGGAAGGAACTGCAGATGCTGGTTTACACTGAAGATGGACACAAAAGTAACTCGGCAGGTCTGGCAGCATCTCTGGAGAACATGGATAGGTGACGTTACAGGTTGGGACCCGTCTTCAGACTGATTTCAGTGGTGTTGGTATTCTTAGTTTGATGACCTGGGTCTGACACAGAGCAGAAGCAGAGAGTAGCAAAAGGAGATGAAAGAAATTGCAGATGCAGGAATCTTGGACAAAACAGTTAAGTGCTGGAAGAGCTCAGTGGGTCAGGCAGCATCTGTGGAGGGAATGGACAGGTGACTTTTTGGGCCGGGATTCCGTAAGTATGAGGTCCCGACTCAAAACATCGCCTGTCCAGTCCTTCCACAGATACTGCCTGACCACTGAGTTCTTCCGGCACTTTGTCTTTTGATAGGGAAAGGATATGGAGTGACACGTTCAGAGAAATCGCAGAGGGGTTTTAAGGAAAATAATGCCCAGAATGACACTAAGGATGCAGAAATAGAGCGATCAGAAAGTTTGCAGGTTCCTTAAGTTCCAATCTGTGGGTACTTATCCAGTCACAACGATATGTTTTAGTTTAGATTATTGTCACGTGTACCGAGGTACGGTGAAAAACTTTAGTTGTGAGCTAACCAGTCAGCATAAAGACAATACATGATCACAATCGAGCCGTCCACAGTGGTTTTAGGTTCTTCATAACATTTTCTTTTTATTGTTTAGCTTCTTCATAAAAGCTTCTTTGTATTTTTAGATCCAATCACGACAATACATTCCTGATGAATTAATTGCACATGTAAGTTGACCAAGAATCTCGATCCTGGCACATTTGTTACCTGTTATGATGTCAAAAGGCCACAAGAAATTATTTCAGAAAAGCAGCTATTGAATACCAACACCACTGGAATCAGAAGCAGCACAATGCGGATTAGTTTATGCCAAATACTGCTGACTGGGGCAATATTGATTAATCTGGTGGTTCTTTACTGCGTCTCGAGAACCCAGCAGCAAATGCTGAAGCACAAAGAGCCAGGAAAGGCCGCATCGCGGAGGTTATCGGTTTCGCGAGTCGCTGGAATCACTGTGCTGATAAGAGAGTTTGAAGACTTTGAGAACTGGGTGGTGGGCGTTGTGAAGTCCTTCATGAAGGTACGGTCAGATCAGCCCATCCTGGTGGTGGCTGACAAACTGCCCTACCCGCCGCTGGGCCTGCCCAACAAGCGGACCCTGCAGACGATCCTGTTGAAAGCATCTCCCGATCAGCCACACTATGTCACGAGACCCGAATTCTACATCAAGACGGAGTACACCCTCTTGGTGCCTGATGGAATACAGCTGGACTCAATGCAGCAAGTCGACCGCCTTCTTCAGGAATTCGAGGCCAACAAAGACAAGGCCCGGATGGTCGCAGCCCCTGTTCAGCCTTCTGGAATGTTCAAGTGTCTAAACCTGCGGGTTAACCTGAAGGAATGGAGCGCAGTTTACAGCCCCTCGAGCGGTCAGCTTTGCGATGCCATTGCGGGAGACGCTGTAGTCCTTCTTCGGACGGAAGACTTGTTCAACCTCTCCCAGCCAATGCTGAGGCCGCTCACGACCTCCCTCTTCATCCAGTCCTCACTGCACGGCTGGAGGGTGAAGATGGCGGAGAGCGTGGTCTTCTCCTCATACCCCCGCTCTCTCTACATGTCAGCCCACAACCAGTGGAAGGCCGACAACCACGTCAAGGCCAGGCTGGCTCACCTATTCGGAGACTTTGGCGTGAAGCGCGTGGTCCAGGCCGACGGGAAGGAGCAGTGGTACGGATGCACCAAGGACACTCCGCGCTGCTTCGGCACCGTGCACGACGACACACCGGACTACCTGTATCTGAACAGGTGGACTCCTCCTTGCTGCCTCAAGGCCTTGCGCGAGACAGCCAGGTACGTCATAAAGATCCTGGAGTCCTCGGACGTCCGCTACTGGATGGAGGGTGGCACCCTACTGGGAGCAGTGCGCCAACAGGACATCATTGCCTGGGACTACGACGTGGATCTGGGAATCTACTTGGAAGACGTGGAGAAGTGCGAGTTGCTGCGGAATCTGGACTCTGGCTCGGTGGTCGACGGGAACGGCTACGTGTGGGAGAAGGCGGTGGAAGGGGAGTTCTACCGAGTGCAGTACAGCGAGAGCAACCACCTACACGTCGACCTGTGGCCCTTCTACGCCAGAGAAGGAATCATGACTAAGAACACCTGGCTGGACCACAAGCAGGACGTCGAGTTCCCCGAGCATTTTCTCAAGCCGCTGGTACCCATGCAGTTTGCCGGGGTGACTGCTTATGCACCGAACAATCACCGACGCTTCCTCGAGTTGAAATTCGGTGAAGGGGTCATCGAAAACCCAGAGTACCCAAATCCTGCAAAGAAAAAGTTTGTGAAGACGGACTAAGTGGAGGATATTGGCCATCTCAGAAGGAGATGTGGGCCAGTTACACTTAGGGTCTCCCAATGTTAGAGTGGTTTAGTTTAGTTCATAAGATATAGGAGCAGAATTAGGCCATTTGGCCCATCAAGTCTACTCCGCCATTGAATAATGGCTGCTCTAAACTTCCTTTTCCCCATTACTTCTGACACCCATACTAATCAAGAATCTGTCAATCTCTGCCTTAAATATATCCATTGATTTGGTCTGTACACCCCACTGTGGCAACGAATTCCACAGATTCACCACCCTCTGCCTAACGAAATTTCTCCTCGTCTCCTTTCTAAAGGTACGTCCTTTTATTTAGTTTTGTTTATTGTCACGCGTGCCGAGGTACAGTGAAAAGCTTTTGTTGCATGCTAACCAGGAAAGCTTTTCACTGCACCTCGGTACAGGTGACAATAAACGAAATGAAACTAAACTAAACCACTCTAACATCTGGAGAAGTACTATTGATAAGTCCCATTGCAAAGTAACGTGATATCCCACATATGTAAGAAGGAACTGCAGATGCTGGTTTTCACTGAAGATAGTCACAACGTGCTGGAATAACTCAGCGTGTCAGGCAGCATCTCTGGAGAAAAGAATAGGTCAAGTCAAGTCAATTTTATTTGTATAGCACATTTAAAAACAACCCACGTTGACCAAAGTGCTGCACATCTGATTAGGAAAAAAAAAAAAGAAACATACAGTAGGTGATGTTTCGGGTCTAAAGAAGGGTCTCGACCCAAAACGCCACCCATTCCTTCTGTTCCAAGATGATGCCTGACCCGCTGAGTTACTTCAGCATTTTGTGTCTACCTTCGATTTTAACCAGCATTTGCAGTTTTTTTCCTGCACATATTGTAATGGGATTACAGTTCATTTTAGTTTATTGTCACATGTACCGAGGTACAGTGAAAAGCTTTTGTTGCATGCTAACCAGTCAGCGGAAAGACAATACATGATCACAATCGAGTCATTCACTGTGCACAGACACATGATAAAGGGAATAACGTTTAGTGCAAGATAATGCCAGTGAAGTCGGATCAACGGTCTTCATTGAGGTAGATGGTAGTTCAGGACTGCTCTCTAGTTGTGGTAGGGCAGTTCAATTGCCTGATAACAGTCGAGAAGAAACTGTCTATCTTAAGACTTAACCACTATTTATATAGCACTGGGAAAAAAGTGACCCAGTGTTATTATATAAATGCACATCTTGAAATGTAAAGATATGCAGAGCTCTAGAGGGTGCTCTGCAACAGTGCAGGGTCCGTGTTGAACATGTCCCAATTACAGCCACATTTCTGATGTATTACTTGCAAAACCTGCTGCTAACTCTGCACCCATAAGCCAAAACATTATGACCACTGACAGGCGAAGTGAATAACATTGATTATCTTGTTACAATGGCAGCTGTCAAGGGGTGGGATATATTAGGCAGCAGGTGAACAGTCAGTTCTTGAAGTTGATGTGCTGAATGCAGGAGAAATGGGCAGGAGTAAAGATCTGAGCGACTTTGACAAGGGCCAAATTGTTCTGGCCAGACGACTGGGTCAGAGCATCTCTGAAACGGCAAGGCTTGTGGGGTGCTCCCGGTCAGCAGTGGTGAGTACCTACCGACAGTGGTCCGAGGAGGGACAAACCACAAACCGGCGACAGACAGGGTGTTGGGCGCCCAAGGCTCATCGATGCGCGAGGGCAACGAAGGTTATCCCGTCTGGTCCGAACCGACAGAAGGTCTACTGCGGCACAAGTCACAGAAAATGTTAATGGTGGTCACGGGAGGAATGTGTCACAATACACAGTGCATCGCACCCTGCTGCGTATGGGTTGCACACGGAGGACCAACAGCATATTAGGCAGCTGGTCATCATTATTTGGCTCATCAGGTCATAATGTTTTGGCTGATCGGTGTATGCATACACAATTTGATGAACTAAACTATTGCCCATTAAATGTGGTTTTTACAGTCCATGTATACTTGTCATTTATACGCATGGGGCTTTATCCATTCTGTTTCTCCAGTTCTTACTCTGATTCAATGGTACTTTACTTGTCACCTACCAAGGTTCAGTGAAATTCATTTTTGTATGCAGTTAAGTACATATATCACTGTACATCAGCACTTAGATGCATCTTAGGGAAGTATCTCAGATACAATATAAGTGTATAGTAGTAGTACACTGAGACAGTATACAGAATCACCAGTTTTGGTGCAATTTTCAAGTCCCAGTTTGTATGTGCAAAGTTCTTGAGCTGACCACAGGTGCCGACTGTATGGAGTTTACACATTCTCCCTCTGACTACGTGAGTTTTGCCCGGGTGCTCTGGTTTCCTCCCACACTCCAAAGACATAAGGGTTTGTAGGTTAATTGGCTTCAGTAAAATTGTAAATTGTCCCTAGTGTGTACAGGGTCATAAAGAATAGGAGATGAATTAGGCCATTCGGCCCATCAAGTCTACCCCGCCATTCAATTATGGCTGATCTATCGCTCCCTCCTAACCCCGTATGCGTTGTCACACCTATACCTTTTGCCTGATGGGAGAGGGGAGAAAAGGGAGTGGGCAGGGTGCGACTCGTGTCTAAGTATGCTGGTGGCCTTGCCGAGGCAGCGTGAGGTGTAAATTTTTTAGATTTTTAGATTTAGAGATACAGCGCAGAAACAGGACCTTTCGGCCCACTTGGGTCCGTGCCGCCCAGCGATCCCCGCACACTAACACTATCCTACACCTACTAGGGACAATTTTTACATTTGCCCAGCCAATTAACCTACAAACCTGTACGTCTTTGGAGTGTGGGAGGAAACCGAAGATCTCGGAGAAAACCCACGCAGGTCATGGGGAGAACGTACAAACTCCGTACAGTACAGCGCCCGTAGTCAGGATCAAACCTGAGTCTCCGGCGCTGCATTCGCTGTAAGGCAGCAGCTCTAACGCTGTGCCGCCTGAAGTCAATGGAAGGGAGGTTGGTTTGTGTGATGGTCTGGGCTTCGCCCACTATTCTCTCGAGGTCTTGGATGGAGCTGTTCCCAAACCAGGCTGTGATGTATCCCGATTAAAATGCTTTCTACGGTGCACCTGCAGAAGTTGGTGAGAGTTGTTGGGGACATGCCAAACTTCCTAAGCTTCCTAAGGAAGTAGAGGCTTTCTTGTCCAGGTATTTCATAGTTCACTTTGTTTCTCCACGGGTGATGCCTAACATGGTGAAAATTTCCAGCGTTTTCTGATTTTAATCTCACAACATCTCAAACTGATTTGCAGCATACTTGGAAGTGTCAACAAACTTTAGTTATATAGGACATTTCCAACGGAGGCCAAAAGGGTAGTTGCTTTTCCCTCCAACCACAAGATGAATATTCAAACAGAGCAAAGCCAGACACAAAATGCTGGAGTAACTCAGCGGGTCAGGCAGCAGCTCTGGAGAGAAGGAATGGGTGATGTCACCCATTCCTTCTCTCCAGAGCTGCTGCCTGACCCGCTGAGTTACTCCAGCATTTTGTGTCTACCTTTGATTTAAACCAGCATTTGCAGGGTTTTTTTCTTCAAACAGAGTAAGTTCACCATACTGGGCTTTGAATCAAGGGTTTTCTGCACCATTTAGCCATTTGTTATCGGTAGTTAAGTGTAGTACTTTCACCTCTGGAGTCAAAGTCCTCAGCCTCCTCCACTACCAGAGTGAGACCACATGCAAGCTGAAAGAACAGCACTTCACTTGTAGGAAGGAACTGCAGATGCTGGTTTAAACCAACGATAGACACAAGTTCAGCCTAGTCTATTGTCACGTGTACCGAGGTACAGTGAAAAGCTTATGTTGCGTGCTAACCAATCACCAGAAAGACAATACATGATTACAATAA
This sequence comes from Rhinoraja longicauda, assembly GCF_053455715.1. Lineage (NCBI taxonomy): Eukaryota > Metazoa > Chordata > Chondrichthyes > Rajiformes > Arhynchobatidae > Rhinoraja > Rhinoraja longicauda. The sequence goes on from NC_135993.1 coordinate 5,049,902, forward strand.
ATCCATTTATAGTGTATAGATACGTGATAAGGGAATAACGTTCAGTGCAAGGTAAAGCCAGCAAAGTCCGATCAAGGATAGTCCGAGGGTCATCGAAGAGGCAGATAGTAGTTCAGCACTGCTCTCGGGTTGGTCTAGACACAAAAAGCTGGTTTAACTCAGCGGGTCAGACACATCTCTGGTGACGTTTCAGCTCTGAAGAAGGGTCTCGACCCAAAATGTCACCTCTTCCTTTTCTCCAGAAATGCCGTCTGACCCGCTGAGTTACTCCAGCTTTCTGTGTCTAGAACCGCACTTCATGTTCTACGTGTTCTGTATATATAAGTGATGGTCTTGGCATCATGTTTGGAACTCAGCAGGTCAGGCAGCCTCTGTGGAGGGAATGGGATAGATGGTGTGTGAGGCTGATGGGGGTAGAAATCTAGTAAAGAGAGGCGAGGGGAAGGGGTTGGTCAAAAACTGGCAAATGATAGGTGGAAGATAGACACAATAAACTGGAGGAGCTCAGCGCATCAGGCTGCATCTCTAGAGAATGGTAATAGACGTTTCGGGCTGAGACCCTTCTTCAGACTGAGAGTCAGGGGAGAGGGAAACTAGAGAGGTAAACTAGAGAGGTTCTCTGTACCTTTACATACCTCTCGTTTCCCTCTTCACTGACTCCCAGTCTGAAGAACGATCTCAACCCGAAACGTCTATTCCTTCTCTCCAGAGATGCTGCCTGACCTGCTGAGTATCTCCGACTTTTTGTGTCTTATCTTCGGTGTAAACCAGCATCTGCAATTCCTTCCCACACAAATGATAGCTGGATTTAGGTGAGATGGGGCGATGGGCAGCTGGATGGACGATACCAGTCAAGGTTGGAGGTGAAATGTGTTGTACTTCGTGGTCCGGTATCTGTTGTACCGTTGTTATGACTCTGGAATGACCACAGGTACACGTATTTAGGGGTTTGAAGCTGTGCATAAATCAAGACTCCGTTTATTTCACGGCCACCTGGAACCAGAGTGCCTTGCCCATATTACGTCATTCCCACATATACATGTCACTACGCGGGCAAACAAAGTTATCCTTGTGATATAACAAAATAGTCCTTGCAATGTCACAACAAAATGGAGACAAAAGGGTGGAATTTTGGTAGGACAAATCAAAATAGGACGTACAGGGTAAATGGTAGGGAATTGAGGAATGCAGTGGAACAGAGGGATCTGGGAATAACTGTGCATTGTTCCCTGAAGGTGGAATCTCATGTGGATAGGGTGGTGAAGAAGGCGTTTGGTATGCTTGCCTTTATAAATCAGAGCATCGAGTATAGAAGTTGGGATGTAATGTTGAAATTGTACAGGGCATTGGTGAGGCCGAATCTGGAGTATGGTGTGCAGTTCTGGTCGCCAAATTATAGGAAGGATGTCGACAAAATGGAGAGGGTACAGAGGAGATTTACTAGAATGTTGCCTGGGTTTCAGCACTTAGGCTACAGAGAGAGGTTGAACAGGTTGGGTCTTTATTCTTTGGAGCGTAGAAGGTTGAGGGGGGACTTGATAGAGGTTTTTTAAATTTTGAGAGGGACGGACAGAGTTGACGTGGGTAGGCTTTTCCCTTTGAGAGTGGGGAAGATTCCAACAAGGGGACATAGCTTCAGAATTGAGGGACAAAGGTTTAGGGGTAACATGAGGGGGAACTTCTTTACTCAGAGGGTTGTGGCTGTATGGAATGGGCTTCCGGTGGAAGTGGTGGAGGCTGGCTCGATTTTATTATTTAAGAGTAAATTGGATAGGAGGGGATTGGAGGGTTATGGTCTGAGAGCAGGTAGATGAGACTAGGTCGGGGAGAATGGTCGGCGTGGACTGGTAGGGCCGGGCAGGCCTGTTTCCATGCTGTAGTTGTTATATGTTATATATAAATGAGGAAGGAAGAGGAGAAGAGTTATGTAAAACTTGAGGGACAATGCGGTGGAGGGGGGATTAAAAAGTAAAAGGGGGATTTGGAGACTGGGGTGAGCAGAAGGAGAAGGAGCAAGGATCTGGGTGATGATAGACAAAGTGCTGGAGTAACTCAGCGGGACAGGCAGCATCTCTGGAGAGAAAGAATAGGTGACGTTTCGGGTTGAGACCCTTATTCAGACTGCTGGGCGATGAAGGAGGGCAGAGGGTCACCTCTGTATACCGGACTTTAGAGATACAGCGTGAAAACAGGCCGTCAGCCCATACACTAACACTATCCTACACACACACAAGGGGCAATTCACAGAAGCCAATTAACCCTCAAACCTGTACGTCTTTGGAGCGTGGGAGGAAACAGGAGCACCCGGAGAAAACCCCTCGCGGTCACAAGGGGAACGTGCAAACTGCGTACAGTCTGAAGAAGGGCCTCGACCCGAAACGTCACCCATTCCTTCCCTCCTGAGATGCTGCCTGTTCTGCTGAGTTACTCCAGCATTTTGTGAATAAGCACCCATAGTCAGGATCGAACCTGGGTCTCTGGCGCCGTGAGGCAGCAGCTCCACTGTGCCACCGTGCTGCTGTGCAGAAATTGGCTGCTGTTTCTTACAACAACAACAACAACAGCACTATTTCAAAAGGGCCCTCAGTTGCTGTAAAGTGCTTTCTGGGCATCTCGCGGTGTGAAAGGTTCTGTTTACATGCAAGTTTTTCTTCCTGTCCTACCCATGTTTACTCAGGGCACTTTCTAAACAACCTACAGATGTTGTGTATGACTATTTGGTCAAAGAGGTCCATTAAAGTCTGCCAGCAGCGTCCTTTCACTGGGATACAGAGCAAATACCACAAATCAAAATCAAATATTCTCCTAGCAACCATGTTGTCTGAATGATCAGAACTCCAAACCAATTAAACTACTTTGTCCATTCACACCTATGCCAGCTGTGACCTCCATAAGTGAAGTATGTGCTTAGTTCTGGTAGGTATATTTATCCAGTCTGTAGACACAATATGGAAAATAATTACAAGGTCAATGTGAGAGTGTCGCGGTGGAGACCCAGGTGCGATCCTGACTAAGGGTGCTGCCTGCACAGAGTTTGTGCGTTCACCCCATGAGTTTCCTCCAGGTGCTCTGTTTTCCTCCCACACTCCAAAGACGTGCAGGGTTGTAGCTTCACTGGCTTCTGTAAATTGCAAATTGTCCCTCGTGTGCAGAGATAGTACTGGTCGGCACAGACCTGGAGGCCAATACGTACTTTGGAGATGGAATTCATAGAGTTGTGAAGTGTTTAAAGGCCAAATATTGAGCCAAATAGGCATTCCTGCCAGTATATGATTAATTGGCTTAGAATATTGGCCGGTGCAGTATTGAATGCCTGCAGTTAATAGCAACCAGACTGATTTATGTAAAGGAGGAAATGCATAATGAGGGGTAATTATGGCATGTATTTACAAGAAAATGAAGGCTGAGGATTGAAACAATATGAGAATATATGAGTCATTGGAGCAGACACTTGGAAACGTGTAGTCAGAATCATGGAGTCACACAGCATGGAAATAGGCCCTTTGGCCCACTGTGCCCATGTCGACTATGATGCCCTTTCTACACTCGTCCCACCTGCCCGTATTTGACCCAGATCCCTCTAAACCTTTGCCATCCTACCTGTCCAAATGTCTTTTAAATGTTGTTATAGTACCTTCCCCAACTCCCCCCTATAACAACTTTTTCCATACACCCACCGCCGTGTAAAAAGGTTGCCCCTGAGGTTCCTATTAAATGTTTATGCTCTCACTTAAACCCATGTCCTCTGATGCTTGATTCCCCAATTCTGGGTAAAAGACTGTGCATTCACCCTATCTATTCCCCTTATGACCTCAAGTTCTTATGCACCTCTATAAGTTGCCCCTCAGGTTCCGAATAAATCTTTCCCCTCTCACTTTAAACATAAGTACTGGTGCAAAAATTATATTCTAATTTAAGTAGAGACTTTGGACACAGATATGGATTGTACATCGATCCGATAGATAGGGCGGCACGGTGGCGCAGCGGTAGAGTTGCTGCCTTACAGCGAATGCAGCGCCGGAGACTCAGGTTCGATCCTGACTACGGGCGCCGTCTGTATGGAGTTTGTACGTTCTCCCCATGACCTGCGTGGGTTTTCTCCGAGATCTTCGGTTTCCTCCCACACTCCAAAGACATGCAGGTTTGTAGGTTAATTGACTGGGTAAATGTAAAAATTGTCCCTGGTGTGTGTAGGATAGTGTTAAATGTGCGGGGATCGCTGGGCGGCGCGGACTTGGTGGGCCGAAAGGGCCTGTTTCCGCGCTGTAGAATCTAAATCTAAAATCTAAAAAAAAAATGTAGAGGGCTATGGGCCAAACGCAGGGACTAGCCCAACATGCCAACTTGGCTGGTACGGACTTGGGCCGAAGGGCCTATTTTCACGGATAGCCCATAGCCCTCTAAATCCTATCGGATCGATGTACAATCCATATCTGTGTCCAAAGTCTCTACTTAAATTAGAATATAATTTTTGCACCCAGTACTTATGTTTAAAGTGAGAGGGGAAAGATTTATTCGGAACCTGAGGGGCAACTTATAGAGGTCATAAGGGGAATAGATAGGGTGAATGCACAGTCTTTTACCCAGAATTGGGGAATCAAGCATCAGAGGACATGGGTTTAAGTAAGAGCATAAATATCTAATAGGAACCTCAGGGGCAACTTTTTCACACAGAGTGTACGGAAAAAGCTGCTATAGGGGGAATTTGGGGAAGGTACCATAACAACATCTAAAATCTAGAGCCTAAAGGTGGATCAAGGCAGTTACTTCCAAAAGAACTCCATAGCTGCAAGTTAAAAAAAAAACAAGATGTGGATATCACCAGCAGGAACCAAGATCCAGCAAATACTGAGATTGACACCACCAACGTTTAATTATCAGTCATCAGATTGGCACTGAAGACAATCCTTCCGATTAGAGGTGATGTCTTTCTGATGAGACAATAAAACAAGACCCTATAGACAATAGACAATAGGTGCAGGAGGAGGCCATTCGGCCCTTCGAGCCAGCACCGCCATTCAATGTGATCATGGCTGATCATTCACAATCAGTACCCCGTTCCTGCCTTCTCCCCATACCCCCTGACTCCGCTATCCTTAAGAGCTCTATCCAGCTCGCTCTTGAATGCCCTATCTTTCCTTTCAATCAAATGTAAAGCATCTTACTCTTAAAAAGGCACTCTCACCAACTAGATGGTGATCCTGACCTACCATCTTTAGTTTAGTTTAGCGATACAGCACGGAAGTATCCGGCACTCGGGCCCACCCACCCGCCGACCAGTGACCCTCGCACACTCACACTATCCTACACACACTAGGGACGATTTACAATTTTACCAAAGCCAATTAGCCTACAAACTGGTACGTCTTTGTAGTGTGGGAGGAAACCACAGCACCCGGAGACAACCCACACAGGTCAAGGGGTGAACGTGTAAACCCCAGACAGACAAGCACCCATAGTCAGGATCAAACAATAGACAATAGACAATAGGTGCAGGAGTAGGCCATTCGGCCCTTCGAGCCAGCACCGCCATTCAATGTGATCATGGCTGATCATTCTCAATCAGTACCCCGTTCCTGCTTTCTCCCCATACCCCCTGACTCCGCTATCCTTAAGAGCTCTATCTAGCTCTCTTGAATGTATTCAGAGAATTGGCCTCCACTGCCCTCTGATGCAGAGAATTCCACAGATTCACAACTCTCTGACTAAAAAAGTTTTTCCTCATCTCTGTTCTAAATGGCCTACCCCTTATTCTTAAACTGTTGACCCCTGGTTCTGGACTCCCCCAACATTGGGAACATGTTTCCTGCCTCTAACATGTCCAACCCCTTAATAATCTGCCTCTAACATGTCCAACCTGGTTCTCTGGCACTGTAAGGTCAGAGTAACGCTGTAAACTCTAGCGATGCGCCACTGAGCCACGCCTTCTACCTCACTGGTGACTGTCGGGCTATCTTTAAACGGACTTTACCTTGCACTAAATGTTATTCCTTTTATCATGTACCCATATACTTGATGTAATCATGTATAGTCTTTCCCCTGACTGGATAGCGTGCAACGAAAAAGCTTTTCGCTGTACATCGATCCACATGACAATAAACTAAACGGCACGGTGGCGCAGCGGTAGAGTTGCTGCCTTACAGCGAATGCAGCGCCGGAGACTCAGGTTCGATCCCGACTACGGGCGCCCTCTGTACGGAGTTTGTACGTTCTCCCCGTGACCTGCGTGGGTTTTCTCCGAGATCTTCGGTTTCCTCCCACACTCCAAAGACGTGCAGGTATGTAGGTTAATTGGCTGGGCAAATGTAAAAGTTAATCCGTAGCGGGGATCGCTGGGCGGCGCAGACCCGGTGGGCCGAAGGGCCTGTTTCTGCGTTGTATCTCTAAAGCTAAATCTAACTCTAAATCTAAAAATCTCATGCCTGAATAAACCATAGCTAATACTAGAGATTCTCACATAATTTGGAAGCCTTTTTCACAAACCACCCCTGAATTCCTTCTGCAATAATAAAGCTCACCAGTGCTTTCAGCTCAAGCCAACTCGAGCGATTCTTGGAATCAACAAACAACATACATTTAAATGACCTTTGACATTAAAACAATGTACTCATGCCTCTAATCAAAAAAACAGAGAGAGCAAACAACGAACGTCCCGGGTGCAAATGCAGCAAGAAATGGTAATTTTATAAATTCATGGATCACATTTTATCGTAAGACTGTGCCAGCTACATGAGTAGAGGGAGTTGGGTGTTGGTTGGCTATTGGAGGGTGGCATTGTACCCAATGTGCCACCTAGTAAATCTCATATATATCTCCATTGACTACTATTTTCCACAACCCCAAACCCTCCACTCCCACAGCTTTTGATTTTTTTTAAAGTATAAAAGGCAGGTATTGGATTCTGTAACATAATGCTAGTTCCTGGTTAAGGGAAGCGAGCCAATATAAATCCAGCCAACTTTCTCTTTTTTTAAATAACAAGAATTCAACAACAAAAAAGCACTCAATCATATTTTCTGAAATGTTAACTGTTTCTCTTCCTGCAGATGCTGCCTCTCACGCTGTGTGTTTGCACCAGTGTCCAGTTTTATTTAAATTTCTGTACTTGCATTCAAAACAATAATTCTCATTAATTTTCTGAGATTTGCATGTAACAGAAGGGTGCCACTTTTTGTGCAGCGGTAGAGTTGGTGCCTAACAGCGCCAGAGACCCAGGTTCGATCCTGACCACCGGGTGCTGTCTGTACGGAGTTTGCACGTTCTCCCCGTGACCTGCATGGGTTTTCTCCGGATGCTCTGGTTTCCTCCCATACTCCAAAGACGTACAGGTTTGTAGGCTAATTGGCTTGGTAAAATGTTAAAAGTTGTCCCCAGGTGTGTGTTGGATAGTGTTAATAGGCAATAGACAATAGGTGCAGGCGTAGGCCATTCAGCCCTTCGAGCCAGCACCACCATTCAATGTGTTCATGGCTGATCATTCTCAATCAGTACCCCGTTCCTGCCTTCTCCCCATACCCCCTGACTCCGCTATCCTTAAGAGCTCTATCTAGTTCTCTCTTGAATGCATTCAGAGACGGCCTCCACTGCCTTCTGAGGCAGTGAATTCCACAGATTTACAACTCTCTGACTGAAAAGGTTTTTCCTCATCTCCGTTCTAAATGGCCTACCCCTTATTCTTAAACTGTGGCCCCTGGTTCTGGACTCCCCCAACATTGGGAACATGTTTCCTGCCTCTAACGTGTCTAACCCTTTAATAATCTTATACGTTGCGATAAGATTACCTCTCATCCTTCTAAATTCCAGTGTATACAAGCCTAGCCGCTCCAGTCTTTCAACATGTACGGGGATCGCTGGACTCGGTAGGTCGAAGGGCCTGTTTCTGCGCTGTATCATTAAACTAAGCAGACATTAATGGCCAAGTCTAGTTGGCCTTGAGAAGATGGCAGTAAGCCATTTTCTTGTTCCACTTCCATCCTTCGAGTGAAAGTGCTCCCACAGTCAGGCAAGGCGGTATTTAAGCTGAATAAAAATGAAGCGTAAGGCAATATTATTCCAAGTCAGGAACCCACAACTTTCAGACTCAGCGGCAAGAGTGCACTTCTAAACAATTATTGAAGAACCCCACAGACTTCAGTAACCTGTTGAACCATCTGGACACAACATTAAAAACAAAAAACGTCATGTTCTCCACAAGTTCATAAGTTCTCAGAGCAGAATTAGGCCATTTGGCTCATCATGTCCACTCCACCATTCAATCATGGCGGATATACACAGATCAGCCAAAACATTATGACCTGATGAGCCGAAATATTATGACCACCTGCCTAATATGCTGTTGGTCCTCCGGGTGCAGCCCCATACGCACGCATTGTGTATTATAACACATTCCTCCTGTGATCACCATTAAACTTTTCTGTGACTTGTGCCACAGTCGACCTTCTGTCGGTTCGGGCCAGACGGGATAGCCTTCGTTGCCCTCGCGCATCGATGAGCCTTGGGCGCCCAACACCCTGTCTGTCGCCGGTTTGTGGTTTGTCCCTCCTCGGACCACTGTCGGTCGGTACTCATCACTGCTGACCGGGAGCACCCCACAAGCCTTGCCGTTTCAGAGATGCTCTGACCCAGTCGTCTGGCCAGAACAATTTGGCCCTTGTCAAAGTCGCTCAGGTCTTTACTCCTGCCCGTTTTTATCCTGCATCCAACACATCAACTTCAAGAACTGACTGTTCACTTGCTGCCTAATATATCCCACCTTAACAATATAATCAATGTTATTCATTTTGCCTGTCAGTGGTCATAACATTTTGGCTGATCGGTGTATCTTTCCCTCCTAACCCCATTCTCCTGCCTACTCCCCATAACCCCAGCCACCCTTACTAATCAAGAATCTGTCAATCTCTGCCTTAACAATATCCATTGACGACCTCCGCATGCAATGAATTCCACAGATTCACCACCCTCTGACTAGAGAAATGCCTCCTCGTCTCCTTTCTAAAGGTACATTGCTTTATTCCGAAGCTATGGCCTCTGGTCCTAGACTCTCCCACCAGTGGAAACATCCTCTCCACATCCACTCTATCCAGTTATCTCCTCACCCAAAGATAAATGCACATGAACTGCTGTATACTATTACATTTTGCATATTTTTTTACTGAAATCTATTCGTGCATGGTTTTAAACTGTTGAGCTAAAGCCTCTTTTAATGTTACATAGTTATAATTTTCTGAAAGCAAAGTGTAAATTGATCAGTCATTCAATCCATTGGATTCACTCATCAACAGGATTTAGAAATACATATTTTGTACAATCATTCTGCAACTCCTGAATTTACAGTGTAAGTGTTTGACATTGTGATTATTGCCAGATTTTAATTACACTTCCTGTCAGTAGGGGAACTTTAGATAGTTCCTCTGTCCTCTCTTCCCCTCCCCCTTCCCAGTTCTCCCTCTATCTTCCTGTCTCCACTTATATCCTTCCTTTGTCCCGCCCCCTGACATCAGTCTGAGGAAGGGTCTCGACCCGAAACGTCACCCATTCCTTCTCTCCTGAGATGCTGCCTGACCTGCTGAGTTACTCCAGCATTTTGTGAAATAAATACCTTCGATTTGTACCAGCATCTGCAGTTATTTTCTTACACTGTCAGTAGGGGTGATACTTTGGCTAGGAGTCCAATGTAAACAGTGCCCAGTATGTCTGGACTTAATTATAATGGAGCAATGAAGATAATGGCCAAAAATATGATTCTAAGAATTACTCCAATGCACTCTGGCCCAATTATTACATGTTCCAAGCCTACTTTATCAGAATCTCATTTCTTCTCTTACTGCCAAACCCAAAGATAGTTTGTTTATCAACTCGAAGGTTATTTAGTTTTGAGACACCAGAATGGAAACAGGTTCTTCAAGTCACCGAGTCCATGCCGACTGTCAGTTACCTGTTCACACTGGTTCTGTTATCTCACTTTCACATCCACTCCCTACACACACCTTGCAATATACAGAGGGCCAATTAACTTACAAACCCGCACGTCTTTGAGATGTGGGAGGAAACCGGAGCACACAAAGGAAACCCATGCAAACTCCACTCAGACAGCACCCACTCAGACATGCAAACTCCACTCAGACAGAATTGAGTTATACACCGATCAGGCAAAACATTATGACCACTGACAGGCAAAGTGAATAACATTGATTATCTTGTGACAATGGCACCTGTCAAGGGGTGGGATATATTAGGCAGCAAGTGAACAGTCAGTTCTTGAAGTTGGATGCAGGAGAAATGGGCAGGTGTGACTTCGACAAGGGCCAAATTGTTCTGGCCAGACGACTGGGTCAGAGCATATCTGAAATGGCAAGGCTTGTGGGTCAGCAATGGTGAGTATTTACCGACAGTGGTCCGAGGAGGGACAAACCACAAACCGGCGACAGGGTGTTGGGCGTCCAAGGCTCATCGATGCGCGAGGGCAACGAAGGCTATCCCGTCTGGTCCGAACCGACAGAAGGTCGACTGTGGCACAAGTCACAGAAAATTTTAACGGTGGTCACGGGAGGAATGTGTCACAATACACAGTGCATCGCACCCTGCTGCGTATGGGGCTGCACACGGAGGACCAACAGCATATTAGGCAGGTGGGCATAATGTTTTAGCTCATCAGGTCATAATATTTTGGCTGATCGGTGTAGAGTCTTGCAGTGTGGAAACTGTCCATTCGGCCCAACCTGCCCACACCGACCAACATGTCCCATCTACACTTGTCCCACCTGCCTGTCCAATCACTCAGTGTCTATATGCCGTTTTAGACATTCACAGCTCACATTCACACATTGTTTTGTATTATAGGAAACTTTACAACAGATTCTATATCTAACGTCGTTTTCATAGATTATAAATAGTAGAAGGGTCTCGACCCGAAACGTCACCCATTCCTTCTCTCCTGAGATGCTGCCTGACCTGCTGAGTTACTCCAGCATTTTGTGAAATAAATACCCTCAACTCTAGTATAAGAAAATAACTGCAGATGCTGGTACAAATCGAAGGTATTTATTCACAAAATGCTGGAGTAACTCAGCGGGTCAGGCAGCATCTCGGGAGAGAAGGAATGGGTGATGTTTCGGGTCGAGACCCTTCTTCAGACTGATGTCAGGGGGGCGGGACAAAGGAAGGATACAGGTGGAGACGGGAAGATAGAGGGAGAACTGGGAAGGAGGAGGGGAAGGGAGGGACAGAGGAACTACCTAAAGTTGGAGAAGTCGATGTTCATACCACTGGGCTGCAAACTGCCCAGGCGAAATATGAGGTGCAACTCATATACCCTCAACTCTATACCTGTGAGTTAACCAATTCAGTGCTGACAAACTTTAAGAGTGGAATGAACTGCACTCCACACCAAAGGATGTGTTTACAAACTGACTCAAAGACACCCAAGACCTCAAAAAACCTCAATGGATCTGAGGAAGGGTCTCGACCCAAAACGTCACCCATTCCTTCTCTCCAGAGATGCTGCCTGTCCCGTTGAGTTACTCCAGCATTTTGTGTCCATCTTCGGTGTAAACCAGCATCTGCAGTTCCTTTCTGCACAAAGACTTCAATAGTTTAATTTAGTGATACAGCATGGAAACAGACCCAATGGGTCCACGCCGACCATCCATCACCCGTACACTAGTTCTACGTTATTACACTCTCTTATAGACAATAGACAATAGGTGCAGGAGGAGGCCATTCGGCCCTTCGAGCCAGCACCGCCATTCAATGTGACCATGGCTGATCATTCTCAATCAGTATCCCGTTCCTGCCTTCTCCCCATACCCCCTGACTCCACTATCCTTAAGAGCTCTATCCAACTCTCTCTTGAATGCATTCAGAGAATTGGCCTCCAATGCCCTCTGAGGCAGAGAATTCCACAGATTCACAACTCTCTGACTGAAAAAGTTTTTCCTCATCTCTGTTCTAAATGGCCTACCCCTTATTCTTAAACTGTGGCCCCTGGTTCTGGACTCCCCCAACATTGGGAACGTGTTTCCTGCCTCTAATGTGTCCAACCCCTTAATAATCTTATACGTTTCGATAAGATCCCCTCTCATCCTTCTAAATTCCAGTGTATACAAGCCTAGTCGCTCCAGTCTTTCAACATATGACAGTCCCGCCCTTCCGGGACTTTTGTCTCACAACGTCAGTTTTAATCTCTGGTATTTGTCCAATCTTGTGCCTATCAAACCCCCTCCTCCCCCTCTTCCCTGTGTTCCCCTATTACCTGCCACGCTTTGTCCTACACCTATTCTAGCTTCCCTCCCCCCCCCCCCCCCCCCCCCCCACACAATCAGTCTGAATAAGGGTCCCAATCCCGATCGTCACCTATCCATGCTCTCCAAAGATGCTGTTTGACCTGCTGAGTTACTCCAGCACTTTGTGTCTTTTTTCCCCCCCGAAAGTACCTTGATGCTCAAAATTCATTCGAAAAGGAATCACACAATAGGTGTTTACTGAAAATATACTGAAAATTACCTCGTCTTTCTGTTTTTCAACCTTCAACTAATCCTTTCTACGTTGCCAGTTCATGTCCCTCATTAACCTTGTGAGCCCTTATCTTCTTCAAACACCTACTGTGGAATTCCTTATCGAAGGTATTTTTAACATCAAGGTGTTTATCATGAATTTTTTTATAAATACATGCCGTAGGGTGTAGTGTAGCGGTGGCCAATTTACTCTCTCTTCAAATTTGTTTGTGCTAAATTTGTTAACTTCCACCAAGGATTGCACTAGGAGTGACATAAAATACTGGAGTAACGTGTTCAATGTTCAGGCATCATCTCTGGAGAACATTACGAGGTTAGACAATAGACAATAGATGCAGGAGTAGGCCATTCGGCCCTTCGAGCCAGCACCGCCATTCAATGTGATCATGGCTGATCATGCTCAATCAGTACCCCGTCCCTGCCTTCTCCCCATACCCCCTGACTCCGCTATCCTTAAGAGCTCGATCTAGCTCTCTCTTGAATGCATTCAGAGAATTGGCCTCCACTGCCTTCTGAGGCAGAGAATTCCACAGATTCACAACTCTCTGACTGAAAAAGTTTTTCCTCATCTCAGTTCTAAATGGCCTACCCCTTATTCTTAAACTGTGGCCCCTTGTTCTGGACTCCCCCAACATTGGGAACATGTTTCCTGCCTCTAACGTGTCCAACCCCTTAATAATCTTATACGTTTCGATAAGATCCCCTCTCATCCTTGTTGCCAGGACCTGAGGGCCTGAGCTATAGCGTGAGATTGAGCAGGCTAGGACTCTATTCCTTGGAGCGCTGGAAGACGAGGGGTGATCTTATAGAGGTATATAAAATCATGAGAGGAATGGATCAGGTAGATGCACGCTTGCCCAGAGTAAGGGAATCGAGAAGCAGAGGCCATAGGTTTAAGGTGAGGGGGGAAAGATTTAATAGGAACCTGAGGAGTATCTTTTTCATGCAAAGGGTGGTTTGTGTATGGTATGCGCTACCGGAGGAGGTAGTTGAGGCCAGTACTAATGCAACATTTAAGAAACATTTAGACAGATACATGGATAGGACAGGTTTAGAGGGATATGGGCCAAGTGCGGGTAGGTGGGACTAGTGTAGATGGGATACGTTGGCTGGTGTGGGCAAGTTGGGCCGATGGGCCTGTGTCCATGCTGTAAGACTCTATGACTCTATAACATGGATAGATGACATTTCAGGTCAGAACCCTTATTTGGAAGGTCTGAAATGTTCTGACCCGAAACGGCACCCATTCCTTCTCTCCAGAGATGCTGCCTGTCCCGCTGAGTTACTCCAGCATTTTGTGTCTACCTTTGATATAAACCAGCATCTGCAGTTCTTTCCTCCTCATGTTCCTTGTTATTTGATTGCACTGGAGTTTCTCAAAGTTAGGGGAAGATAGTGGTAAGGAGCTTGGAGATCAGGGGGTCCAGCCAAGGCAACTATTCCTGAGCATGGCCTGAAAGCACACACTGCCCAGACAGTGAGTGGGTAGAGTCATGTTTATTGAAGGCCTCTCCCCATTGTCTGGGCTGCATCTATGTACTAAAATACTTGTTTGTTTGTTTGTTCGTTCCTGAACTACAACCAAAACGGTACACGGTAGCGCGACAATTATAATAATAATAATGCATTACATTTATATAGCGCTTTTCAAACACTCAAAGACACTTTACAGGGATTACTAGAACATAGAGAAGTGAATAAATAGATAAATAAGTAAACGAACAGAAAAAGGAGACAGAAGGTGAGGTGACGGTCAGTGGTTGAAGGCAGTGCTGAACAGGTGAGACTTCAGTGATGTTTTGAATGTGGTGAGTGAGGAGGAGTCTCTGACGGTTTGGGGTAGTGAGTTCCATAAGGTGAGAGCAGCGATGGAGAAAGCCCACCTAGGCCCACCTTACTCACCGTCGTCCCTTTGGTGCTAATGGAAGAAGTTTCATTGAAATCGGTGTTAGATTTTTAAAGTTATTCACATTTTAAAGTTTAAATCTATCTCCTAGGGAGGGAGGGGGGAGGGAGGGGGGAGGGAAGGGGAGGGGCAGGGGGGCTGAAGGGGAAGGGGGAGGGAGAGGGGAGGGAATGGAGAGGGGGGAAGGGGGGAGTGGGGGAGGAGAGGGTGTTGCACCAATGTAGAAGAGATTTGGGCCCAACGGGTCTTGGTCTAGTTACTGTTAAAACACAAAGTATCTGGTCTAACACCTGGATAAGCGTTCAGCCAAGAAAACCAAGCCCGATGCCAAAATAGTTTAGTTTATTGTCATGTGTGGAGTGAAAGGCTTTGGTTGCCAGTCAGCAGAAAGACAACACATGATTACAATCGAGCCATTCACAGTGTACAGATACATAAGGGAATACGTTTAGTGCAAGGCAAAGTCCAATCAAAGAGAGGCTGACGGTCTCCAATGAGGTAGATGATAGTTCAGGATTGCTCCCCTGTTGTGGTAGGTTGGCTCAGTAGTATCTGAACGACCTATACACACTTATGCTTACTTTAGTTTAGTTTAGATATACAGCGTGGAAACAGGCCCTTCAGCCCACCGAGTCCATGCCGACCAGCGATCCCCGCACATTAACACTATCTTTACACACTGGGGACTCTTTACAATTATACCAAGCCAATTAGCCTACAAACCTGCACATCTTGACATTGAAGGGGGGGGCACAGTGACGCAGCAGTAGAGTTGCTGCCTTGCAGCGTTTGCAGCGACGGAGACCTGGGTTTGATCCCGACATCGGCTGCTTTCTCAAATTTCATGTATTTCATGTAACTCAAATTTCACTGTACCATAATTGGTACATGTGACAATTATCTTGAATCTTGAATCTTAATAATAATAATAATGCATTTTATTTATATAGCGCTTTTCATATACTCAAAGACGCTTTACAGAGATTTTGAGAACATAGGGAAATGAATAAATAGATAAATAAGTAAATAAATAAATGAACAGAGAAAGGAGACAGAAGGTGAGGTGACCTTCAGTGGTTGAAGGCAGTACTGAACAGGTGAGACTTCAGTGATGTTTTGAATGTGGTGAGTGTGGAGGAGTCTCTAACGGTTTGGGGTAGTGAGTTCCATAGGGTGGGAGCAGCGATGGAGAAAGCCCTGTCCCTTGTCTGTACAGAGTCGTGACCTGCGTGCGATTTCTCCGAGATCTTTGGTTTCCTCCCACATCCCAAAGACGTGCAGGTTTCAGGTAAATTGGCTTCAATATAAATGTAAATTGTCCCCAGTGTGAGTAGGATAGTGTTAATGGGCGGCGATCGCTGGTCGGCACGGACTCGGTGGGCCGAAGGGCCTGTTTCAGTGCCGTACCTCTAAACTAAACTAAACATACAACGCAGTCTGAGGGAATCGTGCTGTAAAACATCACCAGAATATAAATCGCTGAAGGCCTCAAGATGGATTGAAAACAACACTCTCAATGTTCGCTCCTCTTTACCACCCAAAGAAAATATGTTTTGCTGCAATTTGAGCAGCTGCAGTAAGGACTGGCCACTGTTCAGCTAAACAAACAGGAATGATTGATTCACTTCATAACTATTTTACCTCACAAACCTGCCCAGCTAAAAGCCTCCAATGAAAAGACAGTTCAGTTTTGTCACGTGTTCCGAGGCACAGTTAAAAGCTTTTTGTTGTGTGATATCCAGTCAGCGGAAAGACAATACATAACAAAACAAATACATTGCAAAGAGGTCCTTCTGCAGTTGTACAGGGCCCTAGTGAGACCGCACCTGGAGTACTGTGTGCAGTTTTGGTCTCCAAATTTGAGGAAGGATATTCTTGCTATTGAGGGCATGCAGCGTAGGTTTACTAGGTTAATTACCGGAATGGCGGGTCTATCATATGTTGAAAGACTGGAGCGACTAGGCTTGTATACACTGGAATTTAGAAGGATGAGAGGAGATCTTATCGAAACGTATAAGATTATTAAGGGGTTGGACACGTTAGAGGCAGGAAACATGTTCCCAATGTTGGGGGAGTCCAGAACAAGGGGCCACAGTTTAAGAATAAGGGGTAGGCCATTTAGAACGGAGATGAGGAAAAACCTTTTCAGTCAGAGAGTTGTGAATCTGTGGAATTCTCTGCCTCAGAAGGCAGTGGAGGCCAATTCTCTGAATGCATTCAAGAGAGATCTGGATAGAGCTCTTAAGGATAGCGGAGTCAGGGGGTATGGGGAGAAGGCAGGAACGGGGTACTGATTGAGAATGATCAGCCATGATCACATTGAATGGTGGTGCTGGCTCAAAGGGCCGAATGGCCTCCTCCTGCACCTATTGTCTATTGTCTATAATTATAATCGAGCCATTTACAGTGTATAGATACGTGATAAGGGAATAATGTTTAGTACAACGTCTGATCAAGGATAGTCTGAGGGTTACCGATGAGGTAGATAGTAGTTCAGCACTGCTCTCTGGTTGTGGTAGGATGGTTCTGTTGCCCGATAACAGCTGGGAAGAAACTCTCCCTGAATCTGGAGGTGTGCGTTTTCACACTTCTATCCCTTTTGCCTGATGGGAGAGGGGAGAAGAGGGAGTGGCCGGGGTGAGACTGGTTCTTCATTACGCTGCTGGCCTTGCCGATGGGGTGTAGATGGGGTCAATGGAAGGGAGGTTGGTTTGTGTGCTTGCAAAAGTCACATGCGGCTAATTTCAAATGTCGAAGACCCGAAACGTCACCCATTCCTTCCCTCCAGAGATGCTGCCTGACCCGCTGAGTTACTCCAGCATTTTGTGTCTACCTGGGAGTGTAGTCTAGTTTAGTTTAGAGATACAGCGTGGAAACAGGCCCTCAGGCCCACCGAGACTGCACCTACTAGTGATCCCCGCACACTAACACTATCCAATAGACAATAGATCCTGCACACACTGGGGACAATTTTACATTTATACCAAGCCAATTAACCTACAAATCTGTACGTCTTTGGAGTTCCTCCAGCCCTTTGTGCATTGTTCCTTTTACAGTTAATATATGGACATGAACTTTGAAATCAGTGAGACATTCTTAATTTTTCTATTTGCAATTTGTTACTTTTTAATCAACCTCTTTGAACTATGGATTGACTGAGCATTCATGCTTATCGATTGATATTCACGTCCTTCAGCATCATTATATGGGCTGTTGGAATCGGTCTCAAAGCCAACCGTACTGGAAGGTGTGCAGCTAACTCAAATCAAATAGACTTCGCTGATCACAGAGTCGCTAACAAACTTTAGATTTAGATTTTTTTTTAGATTTAGAGATACAGCGTGGAAACAGGCCCTTCGGCCCACCGAGTCCGCGCCGCCCAGCGATCCCCGCACATTAAGACTATCCTACACACACTAGGGACAATTTTTACATTTACCCAATCAATTAACCTACATACCTGTACGTCTTTGGAGTGTGGGAGGAAACCGAAGATCTCGGAGAAAACCCACGCAGGTCACGGGGAGAACGTACAAACTCTGTACAGACGGCGCCCGTAGTCAGGATCGAACCTGAGTCTCCGGCGCTGCATTCGCTGTAAGGCAGTAACTCTACCGCTGCGCCACCATGCCGCTGAGACCCAGGTTTGGATGCCAACTATCTCACTCCCAAATATAGGACAAGGTGACGTCACCGCCCCACGCCACCTCACCCAGCTAGCGGCCACGTGCTCCCGCTCCACCAATGGCGGCCGCCCGGGCCAGTGGGCGGGTTGCTGTGCAACCTCCGTTAGGCGGCGTCCGGGCCTCCACACCTACACTGTCCGCACCTACAGCGTTGGGGCCTGGAGCGTCCGAGTGTACAGCGTCCCCCAGGCCTAATACGGGGACAAGGGCGGTCCCGTGCGGGACAAACCAACTTAGCCCAAGATTTAATAGGAATCCGAGGGGTAACTGTTTCACCCAGAGGGTGGTGGGTGTATGGAACAAGCTGCCAGAGGAGGTAGTTGAGGCTGGGACTACCCCATCGTTTAAGAAACAGTTGGACAGGTACATGGTTTGGAGGGTTATGGACCAAGCACAGGCAAGTGGGACTAGGGTAGCTGGGACATTGTTGGCCGGTGTGGGCAAGTTGGGCCGAAGGGCCTGTTTCCACACTGCATCACTCTATGACAGTATAACTAAGCGGGCCAGACAGCATCTCCGGAGAACATGGATAGGTGACATTTCTGGTCAGGACCCTTCTTGTGGTGGTGGGGAGAAAACTGGAGAAGCTGCAAATGTTCACTCTCTGTCTCATGATTTTGTCTCCTTCAACAAGATGCACCTTTTCAAGTACCCAACTCAACCTCTTAAGCTCAAAGGTCCCAGCATATCTAACATCTCCCTATAACTCAAGCCTGCAAGTCCAGGCAGATGAGCTGCAATAGTTCACCATCTTTCTCAGCCGACATCACCACCATTTGTGTCATTCGGTCTCAACCCTGTCACAGATATTCCTTTTGTTCTCTCCACTTCCCTGCGATTAAAAAAAATCCTTACTTTAGTTTAGATTAGTTTAGCGATACTGTGTGGAAACAGGCCCTTCGGCCCATCGAGTCTGCGCTTACCAGAGATCCCCCGTGCACTCGTTCTAACCTACACGCTCGAGGCAACTTACAGAAGGCAATTAGCCTACAAACCTGCCCGTCTTCGGAGTGTGGGAGGAAACCGGAGCACCCGAGGAAAACCCACCCAGGTCACGGGGAGAACGTGCAAACTCCGTACAGACAGCACCCAAAGTCAGGATCAAACTCATGTCTCTGGCGCTGTAAGGCAACAGCTTTACCGCTGTGCCGCTGTTCCCTTTATTACCAAGAAGATAACTCATTTTGTTAGGATCCAATTACCTGGTATTGAGCAGCACCTCAACTGGGACGTTTGGCAGTCCATGTACATTAGTGGCCGCTCAAGGGTATCACCTTAGCCCATCTTATCAGGTGGCTGGATCACCATCTTCCAAGAGAGGGAATTGAATAGAGGTTCATTATTCAGTCTGTAAAGGTAGGGAAGTTGGAGAGCGGACGACCATTGGCTGAAAGTAAGTGCCTGTTAATAGTGGTAGGAACGGCAGTTTAAAAAGAGCGCCAATAGGGCACTGTTAATCAGTCTGTAAAGGTCGGGAAGTTGGAGAGAGGACCACCATTGGCTGTAAGTGAGTGGGAATTACAGTGCAATAAGTCAGTCAGAAGAGAATACGTGGATTGGTTGATCATTTAAGTGAGAAGTCTGGTAAATTGGACAATCAGGCAATTTAAATTGGTGATATAAGCAAGACTTGCAAAAGGGTGCAGCCCAGTTAGGGAAGTGCCCTGTGAGAAAAGTGTGAGTCTTTGGCTACGAGTCAAGGGCTCGATTGTAATCATGTATTGTCTTTCCGCTGACTGGTTAGTACGCAACAAAAACTTTTCACTGAATGTTGGTCATCGTGGCTATCCCTTGAGGTCGAGGTCGAGGATGATGTTCTACGGTCCGATGTCGGAACGAAGACGCCCGTGTGTGTGTGTTTGTTTAACGTGTACTTGATGTTGCACTCCAAGAAGCACACGGTCCTTCAAAAATCGATCAACTAATTCCAACGGCAAGGAAACCAAGACGATTGGAGCTGGTAGACAATAGACAATAGGTGCAGGAGGAGGCCATTCGGCCCTTCGAGCCAGTACCGCCATTCACTGTGATCATGGCTGATCATTCTCAATCAGTACCCCGTTCCTGCCTTCTCCCCTGTAAAGGTCGGGAAGTTGGAGAGAGGACGACCATTGGCTGAAACACCTCCTTCCTCTTCCGCCCGACGTCATTCGTGCCCTGTGAGAAAAGTGTGAGTCTTTGGCTGCGAGTCTTTGGCTGCGAGTCTTTGGCTGCGAGTCTTTGGCGAGGAGGCTGAGGTGAGGAGGGTACAATTGTTTTAAGCCTGAACTGTTTATCGACACAAGGTAATGGCGGAAAAGTTGGTGCAGTGTGTTTCCTGCAGGATGTGGGAAGATAGGGACGTCGCTGGAGCTTCTGGGAGCTACACCTGCAAGAACTGTGTCCAGGTGCAGCTCCTGAATGGACGTGTGGTGGAGTTGGAGAGGCAGTTGGATGACCTCAGGGCCATCCGGGAATGCGAGAGTTTCCTCGACCGGACCTATTGTGAGGCTGTCACGCCTAGGGTCCAGGTCGAGCGAAGGTGGGAGACTGTTTCAGGGGGGAGTGGACGTGGACGTGGACTACAGGAGACCCCAGTGGCTGTGCCTATTGCAAATAGGTATACCCTCTTGGGAACTGTCGGGGCAGAAGACGTTTCCGGTCCGAGTGGCGGACCTGTTGGCAAGGATACTCGACAGGGGAGACCGAAGTCTGGAAGAGCCGTAGTGGTGGGTGACTCCATCGTCCGAGGGACGGACAGAAGATTCTGTGGCAGCAGGAGGGACTTGAGGATGGTCTGTTGCCTCCCTGGTGCCAGGGTTCAGCACATCACGGACCGGCTTCAGAAAATCCTAGTGAGGGAAGGCGATCAACCTGAAGTCGTTGTGCACGTGGGCACGAATGACGTCGGGCGGAAGAGGAAGGAGGTGGTACAGCGGGAGTTTAGAGAGTTAGGAAAAAGACTGAGAAGTAGGGCGTCGAAGGTGGTTATCTCTGGACTGCTACCGGTACCTCGTGCTGGTGAGGCCAGGAACAGAGAGATAGAGGGTATGAATTTATGGCTGAGGGGCTGGTGCAGAGAGCAGGGATTTAGATTTCTGGACCACTGGGATCTCTTCTGGGCTAGGGGTGACTTGTACAAAAGGGACCGGTTACATCTTAACAGCAGGGGGACAAACATTCTGGCAGGCAGGTTTGCTAGTGTGACACCTGTGGCTTTAAACTAAGTAGTGGGGGGGAGGGGTTAACAAATTGGGAATATGAAGATGAGGTTAAAGGGAATACAGGAGATATTGCAGAAGACTCTCGGAAGAATGGGAACAGAAGTTCTAGAGGGGAAAAGAGATTAAGGGCAGGGCCATTTGTGACCGATGTGAGAGGGGAGGTAAATACAGAAGTTAAAGTGTTGTACTTAAATGCTTGTGGTATAAAAAATAAAGTGGATGAGCTTGAGGCTCAGTTAGTCATGGGCAAGTATGATGTTGTAGGGATCACTGAGACATGGCTACAAGAGGACCAGGGCTGGGAACTGAATATTCAGGGGTACACAACGTATAGAAAAGACAGACAGGTGGGCAGAGGGGGTGGGGTTGCTCTGCTGGTAAGGAATGATATTCATTCCCTTGCAAGGGGTGACATAGAATCAGGAGATGTTGAATCAGTATGGATAGAAATGAGGAATTGTAAGGGTAAAAAGACCCTAATGGGAGTTATCTATAGGCCCCCAAACAGTAGCCTCGACATAGGGTGCAAGTTGAATCAGGAGATAAAATTGGCATGTCACAAATGTAATGCTACGGTGGTTATGGGAGATTTCAACATGCAGGTAGACTGGGAAAATCAGGTTGGAAATGGACCCCAGGAAAGAGAGTTTGTAGAGTGCCTTCGAGATGGATTCTTAGAACAGCTTGACAGGGAGAAGGCAATTCTGGATTTAGTGTTGTGTAATGATCCTGATCTGATAAGGGGACTAGAGGTAAAAGAGCCATTAGGAGGCAGTGATCACAACATGATAAGTTTTACTCTGCAAATGGAAAGGCAGAAGGAAAAATCGGAAGTGTCGGTATTACAGTATAGCAAAGGGGATTACAGAGGCATGAGGCAGGAGCTGGCCAAAATTGACTGGAAGGAGGCCCTAGCAGGGAAGACGATAGAACAGCAATGGCAGGTATTCCTGGGAATAATGCAGAGGTTGCAGGATCAATTTATCCCAAAGAGGCGGAAAGACTCTAAGGGGAGTAAAAGACACCTGTGGCTGACGAGGGAAGTCAAGGACAGCATAAAAATGAAGGAGAGGAAGTATAACATAGCAAAGAAGAGTGGGAAGACAGAGGATTGGGACTCTTTTAAAGAGCAACAAAAGTTAACTAAAAAGGCAATACGGGGAGAAAAGATGAGGTACGAGGGTAAACTAGCCAATAATATAAAGGAGGATAGCAAAAGTTTTTTTAGATACGTGAAGAGGAAAAAAATAGTCAAGGCAAATGTGGGTCCCTTGAAGACAGAAGCAGGGGAATTTATTATGGGGAACAAAGAAATGGCAGACGAGTTAAACCGTTACTTTGGATCTGTGTTTACTGAGGAGGATACACACAATCTCCCAAATGTTCTAGGGGCCGGAGAACCTAGGGTGATGGAGGAACTGAAGGAAATCCACATTAGGCAGGAAATGGTTTTGGGTAGACTGATGGGACTGAAGGCTGATAAATCCCCAGGGCCTGATGGTCTGCATCCCAGGGTACTTAAGGAGGTGGCTCTAGAAATAGTGGAAGCATTGGAGATCATTTTTCAATGTTCTAGATTCAGGATCAGTTCCTGTGGATTGGAGGATAGCAAATGTTATCCCGCTTTTTAAGAAAGGAGGGAGAGAGAAAACGGGTAATTATAGACCAGTTAGTCTGACATCAGTGGTGGGGAAGATGCTGGAGTCAATTATAAAAGACGAAATTGCTGAGCATTTGGATAGCAGTAACGGGATCATTCCGAGTCAGCATGGATTTACGAAGGGGAAATCATGCTTGACAAATCTACTGGGATTTTTTGAGGATGTAACTAGGAAAATTGACAGGGGAGAGTCAGTGGATGTGGTGTACCTCGACTTTCAGAAAGCCTTCGACAAGGTCCCACATAGGAGATTAGTGGGCAAAATTAGGGCACATGGTATTGGGGGTAGGGTACTGACATGGATAGAAAATTGGTTGACAGACAGAAAGCAAAGAGTGGGGATAAATGGGTCCCTTTCGGAATGGCAGGCAGTGACCAGTGGGGTACCGCAAGGTTCGGTGCTGGGACCTCAGCTATTTACGATATACATTAATGACTTAGATGAAGGGATTAAAAGTACCATTAGCAAATTTGCAGATGATACTAAGCTGGGGGGTAGTGTGAATTGTGAGGAAGATGCAATAAGGCTGCAGGGTGACTTGGACAGGTTGTGTGAGTGGGCGGATACATGGCAGATGCAGTTTAATGTAGATAAGTGTGAGGTTATTCACTTTGGAAGTAAGGATAGAAAGGCAGATTATTATCTGAATGGTGTCAAGTTAGGAAGAGGGGATGTTCAACGAGATCTGGGTGTCCTAGTGCATCAGTCACTGAAAGGAAGCATGCAGGTACAGCAGGCATTGAAGAAAGCCAATGGAATGTTGGCCTTCGTAACAAGAGGATTTGAGTATAGGAGCAAAGAGGTCCTTCTACAGTTGTACCGGGCCCTGGTGAGACCGCACCTGGAGTACTGTGTGCAGTTTTGGTCTCCAAATTTGAGGAAGGATATTCTTGCTATTGAGGGCGTGCAGCGTAGGTTCACTAGGTTGATTCCCGGAATGGCGGGACTGTCGTATGTTGAAAGGCTGGAGCAATTAGGCTTGTATACACTGGAATTTAGAAGGATGAGGGGGGATCTTATTGAAACATATAAGATAATTAGGGGATTGGACACATTAGAGGCAGGAAACATGTTCCCAATGTTGGGGGAGTCCAGAACAAGGGGCCACAGTTTAAGAATAAGGGGTAGGCCATTTAGAACGGAGATGAGGAAGAACTTTTTCAGTCAGAGAGTGGTGAAGGTGTGGAATTCTCTGCCTCAGAAGGCAGTGGAGGCCAGTTCGTTGGATGCTTTCAAGAGAGAGCTGGATAGAGCTCTTAAGGATAGCGGAGTGAGGGGGTATGGGGAGAAGGCAGGAACGGGGTACTGATTGAGAGTGATCA
Organism: Rhinoraja longicauda; assembly: GCF_053455715.1. Lineage (NCBI taxonomy): Eukaryota > Metazoa > Chordata > Chondrichthyes > Rajiformes > Arhynchobatidae > Rhinoraja > Rhinoraja longicauda. The sequence goes on from NC_135993.1 coordinate 5,074,192, forward strand.
GCCATGATCGCATTGAATGGCGGTGCTGGCTCGAAGGGCTGAATGGCCTACTCCTGCACCTATTGTCTATTATAGAAATCTTGGCTGAGTTAAAACATTTCCATTCCAACATAGCCTCTTGGTCTACGCGTGCAACAGCACTATATTGAAGCCAAGATGGCTTATTCAGGAATCTAATGCTTCATGTCTTTGTGTGTTTGGCTCTTTGGAGAGGGCATTTGAACCATTAAATTTTATTTTAAAAAGAAAGAACAATGTACTTTGCCAGCTTAGAAAGCTTGGCTGAGCGGCTGCATTCTCACCTCTGAATCAGATGGGCGCAAGCTCAAGACCCAACCCAACACCAAGATTGAGATCCCAGTGCACTCTCAATTAAGAGCTGTGCCGCAAGATGCTATCTGATTGAATTGATTGAAAGGTAAAGCATAGAAACATGCCCACAGAGTGTCGCAATGACCATTGGTCACCCGTTCACACTAGTTCTGGCATTCCACTTTCTCGTCCACTTCCTACGCACCTGGGGCAATTATCCGACACACCCACACGTCTTTGGGATGTGGGAGACAACCGGGGTACACCCAAGAGAGAGTTGGGGCTAACGGAATCAAGGGATGTGGGGGAAAACAAGGAACGGGGTACTGATTTTGGATGATCAGCCATAATCATGATCAGCCATGAATGGCGGTGCTGGCTCGAAGGGCCGAATGGCCTACTACTGCACCTGTTTTCTATGTTCCACACGGAGGAAACCCACACAATCACAGCGAGAACGTGCAAACTCCACACAGGCAGCACTTGGTCAGGATCGAACCTCGGGTCCCTGGCGTTGCAAAGCAACAGCACTGCCGTCTGCGCCACCGCGCCGTCTTTTTCCTGAGATTTCAGAGTGAAGATCTGCCCACAGCCGGATGTAAAGGATTGTAGACTCAGTTTGAAGAGTAATGATGCTAATGTCCATAGAGTAAAGCAGCATAGAAGCAGGCCCTCATGGCCCAACTTGCTCATGCCAACCAAGGTGCACCATCTAAGCTAGTCCCATATCTCTCCAAATAGCACAGCTGATAGAGCTGCTGCCTTCCAGCACCAGAGACCCAGGTTTGAGCCTGTGTGGAGTTTGCAAGTTCTCCCCGTGACCGTGTGAGTTTCCTCTGGGTGCTCCCATTTCCTCCCGCATCTCAAAGACGTACAGGTTAATTGACCTCTGCAAGATTGCCTTTATTTTCACAAAATGCTGGAGTAACTCAGCGGGTCAGGCAGCATCTCGGGAGAGAAGGATATGGGCGACGTTTCGTGTCGAGACCCTTCTTCAGACTGATGTCAGGGGAGGGGCGGGACAAAGGAAGGATATAGGTGGAGACAGGAAGATAGAGGGAGAACTGGGAAGGGGGAGGGGAAGAGAGGGACGGAGGAACTATCTAAAGTTGGAGAAGTCAATGTTCATAATGCTGGGCTGCATGCGGCAGATACTGTTGGAACCTGTAGTCCGAGTTGGGTCCGAATTGGGAGGTCTGTAATATTGCCCCTGATGTGCGGTGAGTGGATAAGAATGTGGGATAACATAGAACTAATGTGAACGGGTGATCAAAGGTCATGGTGGACTTGGAGGGTCTGTTGCCATGCTGTATCTCTAAACTAAAACTCTGCTATCCAAATGTTGTTGATGGTCCTGTCTGAACTACTTCCTCTGGCATTTATTCACAAAATGCTGGAGTAACTCAGCAGGTCAGGCAGCATCTCGGGAGAGAAGGAATGGGCGACGTTTCGGGTCGAGACCCTTCTTCCTCTATATATCCACCACCTGTGTGAAAAAGTTGCCCCTTGTCTGCATTGTAAATCGTTTGTCTGCACATTTAGTTGTTCAAGACGTACAGGTATGTAGGTTAATTGGCTGGGTAAATGTAAAAATTGTCCCTAGTGGGTGTAGGATAGTGTTAATGTTACGGGGATCGCTGGGCGGCACGGACTTGGTGGGCCGAAAAGGCCTGTTTCCGGCTGTATATATATGATATGATATGATATGATATGCAATACTATTCACTGGAATTTAGAAGGACGAGAGGGGATCGTTTCAAATTTTTAAAGAATTGGACAGGCTAGATGCTGGAAACATGTTCCCGATGTTGGGGGAGTCTAGAACCAGGGGGGTCATAGTTTAAGAATAAGGGGTAGGCCATTTAGGACTGAGTTGAGGAAAAACTTTTCCACCCAGAGAGTTGTGAATCTGTGGAATTCTCTGCCACAGAAGGCAGTGGAGGCCAATTCACTGGATGTTTTCAAGAGAGAGATTTTGCTCTTGGGGCTAAATGAATCACGGGATATGGGGAAAAAGCAGGAACGGGGTACTGATTTTAGATGATCGTAATAAATGGCGGTACTGGCTCGAAGGGCCAAATGACCTACTCCTGCACCTATTGTTCTATGTTTCTATGATTCTACGACCACACCTTTTCTCTGCGTAATGCCTCAGGGTATATGAAAGGTAACGTTGAACCTGGTGACATTGGCTGGTCAATGTGATGAATTTGACAACAGAATTGTGGTGGAAGTATTCATGTGATAAAGAGGGGAAGTTTGACAGGAATATCAATACAGGTTCTAAAGAAGGGTCTCGACCCAAAACGCTACACATTTCTTCTGTCCAGCGATGCTGCCTGTCCCGCTGAGTTACTCCAGAATTTTGCGTCTATCTTTAGTTTAGTTTGGAGATGCAGATCGGAAACAGGCCCTTCGGCCCACCGAGTCCATGCCGACCAGCGATCCCCGTACACCAACACTGTGCTACGCACGCTAGGGACAATTTTCAATTTTACCAAGCCAATTAACCTACAAACCTGGAGCACATCTCCGGCGATGTGAGGCAGCAACTCTCCCGCTGCGCCACCGTGCCGCCCCTGTCAGAGTCCTGAACTCAAGACCGTCTGAGTAGCCCATACTGCAGGGCCTCACACACGTCTGTTAAATACCTGCTCCAAATTAATTTAGACGCTCGGATTTATTGATGCCCAAGGGGCCAGCCCCAAGATCACCCCTCCCAGACCATCCAGACTCCAGGAATCTCATACAGCAGAAGCAAGCATCTTTGAATTACCAGCAGCCCACTTACCAAGACTCACTAACTCCACCACTGCCCATTAACCTCAGATTTTACACGCCTGGCCAAGCCTATATATAGACAACAAAACAATATCACTTTACAACTTCTGATAGGATATTCCCTAGGACATTGAGGGAAGTTAGTGCAGAAATAGCAGGGGCTATGACGGAAATATTTCAAACGTCATTAGAAACAGGGATGGTGCCGGAAGATTGGCGCATTGCGCATGTTGTGCCTTTGTTTAAAAAAGGTTCTAAAAGTAAACCTAGCAATTATAGACCTATTAGTTTGACGTCTGTGGTGGGAAAATTAATGGAAAAGATACTTAGGGACAATATATATAATTATTTGGATAATCAAGGCCTGATTAGAAACAGTCAACATGGATTTGTGCCTGGAAGGTCATGTTTGACTAATCTTCTTGAATTTTTTGAAGAGGTTAGCAGGGAAATTGATAAGGGCAAGGCTGTGGATGTTGTCTATATGGACTTCAGTAAGGCATTTGACAAGGTTCCACATGGAAGGTTGATTAAGAAGGTTAAATCGTTGGGTATTAATAGTGAGGTTGCAAGATGGATTCAACAATGGCTGAATGGGAGATACCAGAGGGTAACGGTTGACAATTGTATGTCAGGTTGGAGGCCAGTGTCTAGTGGAGTGCCCCAAGGATCTGTGTTGGGTCCACTGTTGTTTGTCATTTACATTAATGATCTGGATGATGGTGTGGCAAATTGGATTAGTAAATATGCAGATGATACTAAGATAGGTGGAGTAGTTGATAGTGAGGTAGATTTTCAAAGTCTACAGAGAGACTTGGGCCTTTTGGAAGGGTGGGCTGAAAGATGGCAGATGGAGTTTAATGCTGATAAGTGTGAGGTGCTGCATTTTGGTAGGACAAATCAAAATAGGACGTACAGGGTAAATGGTAGGGAATTGAGGAATGCAGTGGAACAGAGGGATCTGGGAATAACTGTGCATTGTTCCCTGAAGGTGGAATCTCATGTGGATAGGGTGGTGAAGAAGGCGTTTGGTATGCTTGCCTTTATAAATCAGAGCATCGAGTATAGAAGTTGGGATGTAATGTTGAAATTGTACAGGGCATTGGTGAGGCCGAATCTGGAGTATGGTGTGCAGTTCTGGTCGCCAAATTATAGGAAGGATGTCGACAAAATGGAGAGGGTACAGAGGAGATTTACTAGAATGTTGCCTGGGTTTCAGCACTTGGGCTACAGAGAGAGGTTGAACAGGTTGGGTCTTTATTCTTTGGAGCGTAGAAGGTTGAGGGGGGACTTGATAGAGGTTTTTAAAATTTTGAGAGGGACGGACAGAGTTGACGTGGGTAGGCTTTTCCCTTTGAGAGTGGGGAAGATTCCAACAAGGGGACATAGCTTCAGAATTGAGGGACAAAGGTTTAGGGGTAACATGAGGGGGAACTTCTTTACTCAGAGGGTTGTGGCTGTATGGAATGGGCTTCCGGTGGAAGTGGTGGAGGCTGGCTCGATTTTATTATTTAAGAGTAAATTGGATAGGTATATGGATAGGAGGGGATTGGAGGGTTATGGTCTGAGTGCAGGTAGATGAGACTAGGTCAGGGAGAATGGTCGGTGTGGACTGGTAGGGCCGGACAGGCCTGTTTCCATGCTGTAGTTGTTATATGTTATATGTTATATGTTAACAACGATTGCAACAAATTCAATTTCTACAACACTTCCTTATCTTCGAACATTTGACAACTGATTATGGTTTTTACTGTTGCATATACATATCCTCGTTTAGCATGCTGGAGTAACTCAGCGGGTCAGGCAGCATCTCAGGAGAGAAGGAATGGGTGACGTTTCAGGTCGAGACACTTCTTCTTTCTCGAACCGAAACGTCACCCATTCCTTCTCTCCTGAGATGCTGCCTGACCTGCTGAGTTACTCCAGCATTTTGTGATGCCTTCGATTTGTACCAGCATCTGCAGTTATTTTCCTACACTCCTCGTTTAGCATGTTTAGTTTCCCCGTTCCTATTCTTCATCCAATATCATTTCATTTTCCTTACACTGCCGCCTCTCAACTCATTTATTCCCACCATCTCCCTGTCAGTCTTTCCCCTTTGCCCTATTCTACACTTACCTGCAGCTACCTGATACCTGGTGACATTGGCTGGTCAACAGTGAGCTTTGTAATTTGTGATGAATTTGACAACAGAATTGTGGTGGAAGTATTCATGTGATAAAGAGTTTGACAGAAATATCAATACAGGTTCTAAAGAAGGGTCTCGACCCAAAACGCTACACATTCCTTCTGTCCAGAGATGCTGCCTGTCCCGCTGAGTTACTCCAGAATTTTGCGTCTATCTTTAGTTTCGTTTGGAGATGCAGAGCGGAAACAGGCCTTTCGGCCCACCGAGTCCATGCCGACCAGCGATCCCCGTTCACCAACACTGTCCTACGCATACTAGGGACAATTTACAATTTTACCAAGCCAATTAACCTACAAACCTGTACGTCTTTGGAGCGTGGGAGGAAACCGGAGAGCCTGGAGAAAACCCACGTGATCACGGGGAGCACATAGACATCTTGTACAGACAGCACCCGTAGTCAGGATCAAACCTGGGTCTCTGACGCTGGGAGGCAGCAACTCTACCGCTGCGCTACCGTGCCGCTCCCTTCAGCAAAATCTCATTTGGATGGCGATTTATTTCAATATTGATCTTCATTCCAAGAAACTATTTTGAATTTTGTTTAAACCATATCCAGGCAGAATTGAATGCAGTAACATTGTGACCAGGTTAATGTTCTTCTCCAAATGTAAACTGAGTAAACCAAATATAGTTTTGCAATGCATGGTAGTCACAAATATGTCCATGGAAATTGTTTTGAAGGAATAAAGGCGTAGGAGTGCTGCTGCAGGATTCACAAAAGGTCAATTTGCAGGTTGAGTTATTAGTAAGAAATGTAAATATTATATTATCATTCATTTCGAGAGGACTAGATTATAAAAGCAAGGATGTAATCCTGAGGCTTTATACGGTGCTGTCATGCTGTGAAAACGGAGAGGATGAGACGGAGTTTCTTCCCACAGGCCATCAGGACTGTTAACTATTATAACTACTCCAGGGACTAAATTTTGTCTTCTCTGTATTAACTTTAATTTATATGCTGTGACTGTAATTCTTTTTTTGCACAATCCGCAGGCATTGCCACTTTCATTTCACTGCACATCGTGTACGTGTATGTGACAAATAAACTTGACTTGACTTGGTCAGACCACATTTGGAGTGTGGTGAACAAATTTGGGCCCCATATCTGAAGGAGGATTCAGTGGCATTGGAGAGGGTCCAGAGGAGGTTTACGAGAATGATCCCAGGAATGATTGGGTTAACATACGAGGAGCATTTGATGACTCTGGGCCTGCACTCGCTGGAGTTTAGAAGGATGAGGGGCTGGATCCCATTGATACCATCCAAGTAATGAAAGGCCGAGACAGAGTGGACGTGGAGAGGACGTTTCCAGTAGTGGGAGAGTCCAGGACCAGAGGGCACAACCTCAGAATTACAAGGACTTACCTTTAGAATGGAAACGAGGAGGAATTTCTTTAGCCAGAGGGTGGCGATTCTGTAGAATTCATTGGCGCAAATAGCAGTGGAGGCAAAGTCATAGCGTGATTTTTAAAGAGAGGATTGAGAGATTCTTGAATAGTGCGGGCATCAAAACTTACAGGGAAAAGGCAGGAGAATGGGGTCGAGAAGGAAAAATAGATCAGGCACGATCGAATGGCGGAGCAGACTCAATGGGCTGAATGGCCTAACTCTGCTCCTGTCGTCTCAAGGTCTAATGAAATAGGAGGTTCATCAACATCAACTTGCAATTGACAATATGCTTTCCGCAGGTTGAGGCCAAAGTTCCTTAGTCTTATTGAATAGTGAAAGGCCTGGATAGAGTGGATGTGGAGAGGATGTTTCCACTAGTGGGAGAGTCCTGGACCAGAGGGCACAGCCTCAGAATTAAAGGACGTTCCTTTAGGAAGGAGACGAGGAGGAATTTCTTCAGTCAGAGGGTTGTGAATCTGTGGAATTCATTGCCACAGAAGGCTGTGGAGGCCATGTTAATGGATATTTTTAAGGCAGAGATAGATAGATTCTTGATTAATATGGGAGTCAGAGGTTATGGGGAGAAGGCAGGAGAATGGGGTTGAGAGGGAGAGATAGATCGGCCATGATTGAATAGATATGATGGGCCGAATGGCCCAATTCTGCTCCTATCGCTTATGAACTTAAGGCAGGCACGGGTTTATTGATTGTGGACAATCAGCCATGATCACAATGAATGGCGGTGCTAGCTCAAAGGGCCGAATGGCCTCCTCCTGCACCTATTTTCTATGAATTTAGTCAGGAAAGGCAGTGTGGTCAAACTCATCGGTGAAGCTAGAGATGGACACAAAACGCTGGAGTAACTCAGCGGGACAGGCAGCATCTCTGGAGAGAAGGGATGGGTGACGTTTCGGGTCGAGACCCTTCTTCAGACTAGGATTGGTGAAGCTGTTGGCTTGTCAGAAGAAAGAGATAAGCAGGGGAAAAAAAAGTAAAACGTACACACTGAGAGCTAAGCGAATGTGCCTCTGAAGCTTACAGTACTACGAGCTTCAGACTGCTGGTTCTTGATGTTAACATGAGCATAAGGAAAAAAATATTTATTTTCAAAACAAATAATTAAAAGACCATTTCAATTTAGCTCAACTTGCAAAGACGTATTTATTGACCTTTTTTTTAAATGAGATTTTATTCTTCTTCAAAATACACATCAAATGCTAATCATCTCCCCACCACACCTGCCCATTTTGAACTTTGGGAATGGGTGAATGGTTAGACCCAAGCTGTATTTTGACAGAGAGACAGACAGACACACGCGTGCCCACACACACGCACACACACACACACACACACGCGCACACACACACCCCCAGACTGTACAAACACACAACAGAGACAACGTGGTTCTCTAAATGTTACTTAAATCACCTTCACACACTTTTCTGTTAAGAGACCGACACACAGAAAATTAAAAAAAAATACAGGCCACAAATGCAATCAGGAATAGAGTTGTATTAAAAAAAATACTAAAGGACTGAACATCACAACTCGGCCAATCTGTGACGAGAATATCATCCTCTGGAGGACTAGGGAGGGGGCACGTATTTTAGTTCAGAGATACAGCATGGAAACAGGCCCTTCAGCCCACCTTGTCCGCACAGACCAGCGATCACATCGTACACTAGCACTAATCACACACACAAACACAAAGGACAATTTACGATTTCTACCAAAGCCAATTATCCTACAAGCCTGTATGTCTTTGGAGTGTGGAAAGAAACCAGAGAACCCGGAGAAAACCCACGAGGTCACGGGGAGAACGTCCAAACTCCGTACAGACAGGATCGCACCCGGGTCTCCGGCGATGTGAGGCAGCAACTCTACCGCTGCGCCACCGTGCCGCCCCTGTCAGAGTCCTGAACTCAAGACCGTCTGAGTAGCCCATACTGCAGGGCCTCACACACGTCTGTTAAATACCTGCTCCAAATTAATTTAGACGCTCGGATTTATTGATGCCCAAGGGGCCAGCCCCAAGATCACCCCTCTCAGACCATCCAGACTCCAGGAATCTCATACAGCAGAAGCAAGCATCCTTGAATTACCGGCAGCCCACTTACCAAGACTCACTAACTCCACCACTGCCCATTAACCTCAGATTTTACACGCCTGGCCAAGCCTATATATAGACAACAAAACAATATCACTTTACAACTTCTGCATTCAACAACGATTGCAACAAATTCAATTTCTACAACACTTCCTTATCTTCGAACATTTGACAACTGATTATGGTTTTTACTGTTGCATATACATATCCTCGTTTAGCATGCTAGAGTAACTCAGCGGGTCAGGCAGCATCTCAGGAGAGAAAGAATGGGTGACGTTTCAGGTCGAGACACTTCTTCTTTCTCGAACCGAAACGTCACCCATTCCTTCTCTCCTGAGATGCTGCCTGACCTGTTGAGTTACTCCAGCATTTTGTGATGCCTTCGATTTGTACCGGCATCTGCAGTTATTTTCCTACACACCTCGTTCAGCATGTTTAGTTTCCTCGTTCCTATTCTTCATCCAATATAATTTCATTTTCCTTACACTGCTGTCTCTCAACTCATTTATTCCCACCATCTCCCTGTCAGTCTTTCCCCGTTGCCCCATTCTACACTTACCTGCAGCTACCTGATACCTTGAGCTGAACATATAAAGTGCAGGAGTAACTCAGCGGGCCAGGCAGCATCTGTGGAGGGAATGGATGGGCAACGTTGCAGATTGGGTCCGTCTCCTATCCGTTACCTCCTGTGATGGGCAGAACAGTGAGTCACAGTGCCTGAGGCCCAGGTATGATACCGACTTCAGATGCTGTCTCTGTGGAGTTGGCATGTTCTCCCTGTGACCACGGGGCGTACCACCAGGAGTTTCAGTTCCCTCCCACATCCCAAAGACGTGTGGGTCTGTAGGTTGATTGTCCTCTGTACATTAGCGCCAATTTATGGGGAAGTGGGGTTACACACAACTAGTGTGAACGGGTGATCGATGGTTGGCATGAACTCAGTGGGCCGAAGGGCCCATTTCCATCCTGTAATTAGATGAAACCAAAAGCTGCTGCCTGGCCCGTTGAGTTACGACAGCACTTTGTTTTTTGCTCAAGGTTTTCAGCATCTGCAGTTCCTTGCTCCGCCATTCCACGACACCTTCCAGTTCTGCCTTGGAGCCATCGAACTGAAACATCGCTGCTGATTATTCCTACACCAGGTCTTGCCTCTCCCATCCACTCCCCTCCTGAATGCCCACGCTTAATGAAGGAAACCAGGAGGCAGAAAAGATTCTGAGCACATCGCGTTGAGCCGATCTTTCGATGTCCCAATCGACAATTGTGTGACATTTACGGTTGAAGTTGTACAGTGGTCCCAATATTAAAATGCCACAAACTTCAACAAAAATGGCTTGAAAGGCCACAGGTGATAAATGCCCGTGAGGGATTGCGGCTGTTTCTAGTTTGACTGAACAAATCTAATAATCGATCACACAGGCGAGAAAATTGTAACCCTCCCCGTCATTTTGCTTTCATGGATGGCAGGAAATCGCATGCTTTCAATCGAAAGCATGCTCTTAGTGTACAGAAAGGCACAAAATGCCGTAATAACTCAGGGGGGGGGGGGGTGTCAGGCAGCACCCCTGGAGAACGTGTGGAAGTGATGTTTCAGGATCAGTCTGAAGGTGGGTTCCGATCTGAAACGGACCCACTGTGTTACTCCAGCATTGAGACAGCATCTTTAGACAGCAATCTCAATCCCTTGTTTCTACTTTTAGTGTAAGTTGTCTTTGATGCAGTGTCTTTGATGCAGTGTTAGAGACAAAACTGTTCCCCATCAAAACTGTATCCACCTGTCATACAGCAATAGGGTTCATGACCACCAGTGTTTGGACTGAGTGTTACACAGTTACTGACCCATATTCTCAGAACTGTGCCCATCACACTCGAGATAGACATTGGAGAAAGACTGGAGCCAGTCTGAAGGAGGGTCTCGACCCAAAAAGAGACCTGTTCCTTTCCTCCAGAGATGCTGCCTTTCGACACGCTGAATTACTCCAGCTTTTTGTGCCCATTATACTGAAGTCTGATGTTGGATAGTGGACCCACTAATATAAAACACCTACATAACATCATGACAGATCTGTACGCATCAGTACAGCAGTTTTATATTGTGACACCATTACTGTTGGATACCAGTGTTTGAAATCCTCAGTGCAGAAATAAGCAAATGAAAACGTGAGGGGAAGGAAATAAACTTAGAGCTACAAGGGAAAGAAGATGGGTGATGTAACCAGAAAGTGAATAGATGGCCTGGAAAATTGGCACAACCAAATGAAAATTCCTCTTGCGTTTGAGAATGTAAACCGGTCCATTTTCAACCCAAGAAATCAATTTGGTAACTTTGATATGAATTTCTTATAATCTAATATAGTTACAAGTTAAAGTGAATCCTTAGTGTTCTACAATATACACACCAACCTGTCCACCCACTGACAGGCTACACCTGGACATCTGTTGTAATAATTATTTTGTTAAATATCTTTTTTTTCTTCCTCTTTTTCCTGGCGAGGTCACCTTTTTTCCAAGGAGACCCAAGCCTTTAATCCCCTCTAAACACAGGAGAAATACTCTTATAATCAGGATTGCTCACAAACAAGTCCCAATGGGGAGGGAGCACTGGAATCTTGGGAGGCAGAGTGGAGACTTGTCTGCCGGATGGGATGTGTGTAGGAAAGTGTTAGGAGCTTGCTGCAAGAATAACATAAGATGGCTTTCACTCCCTCCCCTGAAAATAAAAATCGAAAAATGTTGGAAATACAGATGACAGAGTTTTTGAAGCAGGATGGATTAACAATCCTCAGTGCCAGCCAAAACTCTTCCCCTTCAGATGTGTGCCATTTTCATATTTCATATTTTATATTTATTTCATATTTCATATTTTTTTCATTTTTCATTGTCTCTGTGTATCTACCATTTATTTACCCGTCATTTCAATTCATCTTTTCCCCTTCAAGTTAACGTTTCTGTCCGGCAAATCTAGTTAATATTTTTGTGCCCGTCCAGTTGTATTCCTGAAAGTTACAAATTATATTAATCTAACAGGCTGCTGGATTTGCCAACCACATTTTTACATCAATACCATTTTATCCTTCCCCACATTCCTATCAACTCCTCTCAGGTCGTGCCACCTAGGGACACACCTGCACACCAGGGACATCAAACAGCAGCACAATTAACCTACCAACCCCGCGCGTCTTTGGGATGTGGGAGGATAGAGCTCCTAAAGGTAGCGGAGTCAAGGGGTATGGGGAGAAGGCAGGAACGGGGTGCTGATTGAGAATGATCAGCCATGATCACAGTGAATGGCGGTGCTGGCGCGAAGGGCCGAATGGCCTCCTCCTGCACCTATTGTCTATTGGAACCGGAGAACCAGGGAGAAACTTTGCAGACTACTGAACGGTCTCTCCAGAAGATAGGGTATGCTCCTGATCTCTCAACCTACCCCATTGCAAACTTTGCACTTTTAAAAATTAAAAAAGACCCTGCACTTTCCCCAATAACTATAACGCTACGACGCTGTGGTACTGTATTCTGCAATCTGGTGCTTTACTCATTGCACAATCAGTTGTACTTTCATATGGCTTGGTAGTACTCATGCACAGCATGATTTGACTGGATAGCAGACAAAGAATGTTTGTCACTGTATATCAGTACATTTGACAATGATCAACTAATACTCGATCTGTGTGGTCACGGGGGGGAAACGTGCGAACTCACAGACAGCAGCGGAGGTCAGGATTAACCCAGAATCACTGGTGCTGTGAGACAACAGGTCTTAACTGCATCACTGTGGATTTGCCAGTAGTCCACTTAATTGGGTCATTTCCCCTTTTCTCACCGTTCATTATAACTGGGAAAACCACACTGCCTAAACTCAATAAAGGAAGTAAAAAATGTTTAAAATCCCAAATGATTTGTTTGACTCCCAAATCTTGCTTATTACAAAGTCTTTAGCTCTAACAATTTTTGATAGTCACTGGAGTGTTAATACCGTTACTTAAGGCCAAAGGGACTTCTGAATGAGAAAGCAAATTGAGAGTCTGATGAAGGTTCCTGACCTGAAACGTCACCTGTCCATTTCCCTCCACAGATGCTGATTGACCCGCCTAGTTCCTCCAGCACTTTTGTTTTTATTAACCTCAAGATTCCAGCATCTGCAGTTACTAGCATCTTCAAGCTACATTTTTGCCCAGTCTTATTGCATAGGTTCAAACAATGGGTTGGTACCTGACAATCTCTCGTTTTGTGATGTTGGGCCAATTGGATAAACTTCTGGACTTGTTCGAAATGTTACCCAAAGCTGCAGGACGCAAGGAATTGCAGATGCCGGAGTCTTGCACAGGACACAAAGCGCTGGAGTAACTCAGCGGGTCAGGCCGCATCGCTGGAGGATGTGGATCGGCGACGTTTTGGGTCAGGACCCTTCTTCAAGACATTGTAGTAACAGGGAGAAAGCTGGAAAAGAGATGGGGGTGGGACAGAATATGGCCCAGAATGCATTCAAGAGAGAGTTCTTAAGGATAGCGGAGTCAGGGGGTATGGGGAGAAGGCAGGAACGGGGTACTGATTGAGAATGATCAGCCATGATCACATTGAATGGCGGTGCTGCCTCGAAGGGCCGAATGGCCTCCTCCTGCACCTATTGTCTATTGTGGATACAGGTGAGGGGGGCTGGGGGTTGATTGGCAGATGGGTGGACAAAGACCAGAGATGATCAGGAGACAAAAAGGGGGATATTTCCCTATATTTCGTCCTGGTTTCCCCAAAAGTTTGCCCCTTTCCCAACCCCATAAAAAAAAAAAAACCCCGATTAAGCCAAAACGTAAAGAGCAGATGTGGACTGCTCCTAGTATTAGAAGAGCAAAATACTGCAGATGCCTGAAAGCCGAGATTTAAAATAATTAGAAACTGCTACAAAACCCCAGGTCTAGCACCATCTGCGGCAACAACCAGAGTTGACATTTTCGATGAAAGGCAAGCAACCTGGAATACTAAAGATGGATACAAAATGCTGGAGTAACTCAGCAGGACAGGCAGCATCTCTGGAGAGAAGGAATGGGTGACGTTCTGGGTCGAGAAACGTCACCCATTCCTTCTCTCCAGAGATGCTGCCCGTCCCGCTGAGTTACTCCAGCACTCTCTGTGTATATCTTCGGCGTACACCGGCATCTGCAGTTCCTTCCTAGACAACCTGGAACACCAATTGTTCTCACGGACTGCAGATGTTGCCTGATCGATCTGCTGAGTGCTTCTGGTATTTGTTCCAGATATTAAGTTCCATCCCTCCTCTCACCACTTGCCTCCCCCCTCGAGCCGTCTCACTGTTCGCCGGTGAGATTAAAGGGACGCAAATACCCACAACAGCGAACCCCAGCAAGGCCGCTGTGAGACTTGTAACATTATAAAGGGGGAAAGGCAGGATAGTGAGCAGGCAATCAAGTGCAGCATTGACATATTGAGGGCCAACTGGTCATGGTAGTGCCACCTCCTTTTGGTTCACGGAAACAGAAGATTAAAGCTGGTTTCCTCAAGTCCACCTCTGTGCTGACAAAGAGACGCCAGATGAGAAGCATCGTCAGAATCTTCATCGGAGACTGTGAAAGTTTAGGTGCTTCAGGTAAGAACGGTTTCTAGGCTGAAATATCTAGGGGAGAGATGGGAAGGGGGGTGGGGGGTGGGGTGGGATAATGAATATTGTCACGGGGTTCCCAAAACCCTCCATCGCCCACGTCATGTCTTTGAGTGTTAGTGTGGGGTTCGGGGTGCAAGGAGCCGGTCGAATCCACTGCAATTTCATCAGCACGATGTTCTCAAGTGTTTGTCCAGGGTACGTACGGATAATCCGATCCTCACATTGAAGTCTCACATCACCGACTCCTTCTCCAGCGCGCTCTTGTGGCCTTCAAGGGAGACCATCACGCCTTTGAGGAGGGGCGCCCCTTCCTCGTCGGGCTTCATTCCTTCCGTCTTCACCTCGGTGAGCTCCTCCACCTGAAGCGCTCGGCTCTGCTGCTTGTCAACGTAAGCTTGCAGGAGACCCGCTCCAAAGGCGTCACCCTCCACGTTGATGACTGTGCAAGAACGATCTCTGCATTGATTCAAAAGACAAAATGGGGAGGCCATTTAGGACCAAGATGAGGGGAAATTTCTGCAGTCGTACAGGGCCCTAGTGAGACCGCACCTGGAGTACTGTGTGCAGTTTTGGTCTCCAAATTTGAGGAAGGATATTCTTGCTATTGAGGGCGTGCAGCGTAGGTTTACTAGGTTAATTCCCGGAATGGCGGGACTGTCATATGTTGAAAGACTAGAGCGACTAGGCTTTTATACACTGGAATTTAGAAGGATGAGAGGGGATCTTATCGAAACGTATAGGATTATTAAGGGGTTGGACATGTTAGAGGCAGGAAACATGTTCCCAATGTTGGGGGAGTCCAGAACCAGGGGCCACAGTTTAAGAATAAGGGGTAGGCCATTTAGAACAGAGATGAGGAAAAACTTTTTTAGTCAGAGAGTTGTGAATCTGTGGAATTCTCTGCCTCAGAGGGCAGTGGAGGCCAATTCTCTGAATACATTCAAGAGAGAGCTAGATAGAGCTCTTAAGGATAGCGGAGTCAGGGGGTATGGGGAGAAAGCAGGAACGGGGTACTGATTGAGAATGATCAGCCATGATCACATTGAATGGCGGTGCTGGCTCGAAGGGCCGAAAGGCCTACTCCTGCACCTATTGTCTATTGTCTATTGAAACCTCTTCACCCAGAGAGTTGCGAATCTGTGGAATTCTCTGCCACAGAAGGCAGTGGAGGCCAATTCACTGGATGTTTTCAACAGAGAGTTAGGGCTAAAGGATTTAAGGGATATGGGGAAAAAAGCAGGAACAGGGGACTGGTTTTAGATTATCAGCCATGATCATATTGAATGGCTCGAAGGGCCGAATGGCCTACTCCTGCACCTATTTTTCTATGTTTCTATTTTTTTCCTAAAACATGGATGAGTCCAGCCAGCCAACCGCACCCAATCGTTCCCGTTAGCAATTGACTCAAGGAAAAATTATATTAAATATCGGGCAAAAGCCAGGGAACAGAAGATTGTGGAGGCCAAATCAATGGATATTTTTAAGGCAGACATTGATAGATTCTTGATTAGCACGGATGTCAATGGCAGGCAACAGGTGTCGACTGTGGCAATGAATTCCATAAATTCACTACCCCTTGCTAAAGAAAGATTATGAGGGACCCCAACCACCCCAGCAACGGACTGTTCCAGCTGCAACGGTCAGGCAAACGCCTCCGCTGTCACGCTGTGAAAACGGAGAGGATGAGACGGAGTTTCTTCCCACAGGCCATCAGGATTGTTAACTTTTATAACTCCGGGGACTAAATTTTGTCTTCGCTGTATTAACTTTAATTTATATGTTGTAACTGTAATTCTTTTTTTGTGCACAATCCGCAGGCATTGCCACTTTCATTTCTCTGCACATCGTGTATGTGTATGTGACAAATAAACTTGACTTGACTTGACTTTCTAAAGGTACGTCCTTTTATTACTGAGGTTATGGCCTCTGGTCCAAGACTCTCCCACTAATGGAAAGTTCTTTGATAATCGTACGACACAGAAACAGTCTCTGCGGCCTAACTGGTTGACTAAGCTGCCCCATCTACACTAGTCCCACCTGCCCGCAGTTGGCCGAATTCCCGCTAAACCCTTCCTATCCACGTACCCGTCCAAATATTTTTTTTAATGCTGTTATGGTGTCTGCCTCAACTCTGCCCTCTAGTAATTAATTCCATCTCTTCCCAGTCCCCGCTGTGCAAAAACGTTGCCTCTCAAATTCTTATTAAACCTCTTAAAGATTTGATCTACCAATTAAATATTAAAAAAGCAATTCTAAAATTTAGTTTAGAGATACAGCGCTTTGGAAACGGGCCCTTCGGCCCATCAGGTCCGCTCCGACCAGCGAGCCCTGTACAACAACATTATCTTACGCGCCAGGGACAATTTACAATTTATTTTTAACCAAAAAGCCAAATTAACCTACAAACCTGCACGTCTTTGGAGGAGACCGGAGCACCTGGGGAAAACCCACACGGGTCACGGGGAGAAGGTACAGACAAGCACCCGTGGTCGGGAACGAACCCCCGTGTCTCTGAGGCAGTGACTCTACCGCTGCGCCATCTTTTGTTACACTCAAATCGCCGTCCTTTTGTTACACTCAAATCCCAGAAAAAAAGAACGAGAATTTCTTGCTACCCCTGGACATGGAAAGAATGAGATACTTACACCAGCCAGTCGACAGCGAGGATCAGTGAGATTTCGCTGGTGGGCAGCCCCACGGCCTCCAGGATGATGGCGAGTGTCAGCACTCCCCCCGCGGGGATTCCGGCGGCCCCCACACTCGAAGCAGTGGCAGTCACTCTGTTGAAGAAAGCAACCACCATCAACATTAGTACACAACACGGTATCTCGGCGGTAGGGCTGCGGCCATACAGCGCTTGTAGCACCCGGTTCCGATCCCGACTACGGGCGCTGTCCGTACCTTCTCCCCGTGACCTGCGTGGGTCCAGATGCCACAGCCTTCGAATTAAAGGGCGTTCCTTTAGGAGGGGATATGTGGAGGGATTTCTGTAGTCAGAGGGTGGTGAATCTGTGGGATTCTTTGCCACCGAAGGCTGTGGAGGCCAAGTCAATGGATATTTTTAAGGCAGAGATATAGATTTTTGATTAGTGCGGGTGTCAGGGGTTATGGGGTGAAGGCAGGAGAATGGGGTTAGGAGGGAGAGAGATGCAGGGAAATAACTGCAGATGCTGGTACAAATGGAAGGTATTTATTCACAAAATGCTGGAGTAACTCAGCAGGTCAGGCAGCATCCAGGAGAGAGGGAATGGGTGACGTTTCGGGTCGGGTCGGGCCACAGTTTAAGAATAAGGGGTAGACCATTTAGAACTGAGATGAGGAAAAACTTTTTCAGTCAGAGAGTTGTGAATCTGTGGAATTCTCTGCCTCAGAAGGCAGTGGAGGCCAATTCTCTGAATGCATTCAAGAGAGAGCTAGATAGAGCTCTTAAGGATAGCGGAGTCAGGGGGTATGGGGAGAAGGCAGGAACGGGGTACTGATTGAGAATGATCAGCCATGATCACATTGAATGGCGGGTGCTGGCTCGAAGGGCCGAGTGGCCTCCTCCTGCACCTATTGTCTATTGTCTAAATGGCGGAGTAGACTCGATGGGCCGAATGGCCTAATTCTACTCCTATAACTTGTGAACTTGAGACCGGAGGGAGGGATAGATCAGCCATGATTGAATGGCAGAGTAGACCTGATGGGCCGAATGGTCTCATTTCTGCTGCCGTCACCTGTGAGCCTGAAGAGTTCCGTACCGCACTGTGGAAAGCGAGTGTACTCACAGTATGGTGATGACCTGCACGAAGTCCAGAGGGATCTTGTTGAGCTGAGCGATAAACACGGCGGCAACGCACTGGAAGAGAGCAGCACCGTCCATGTTAACGGTGGCACCGATGGGCAGAATAAACCGGCTGATCTGCTTGCTCACGCCATTGTTTTCCTCCACGCACTTCATCATGAGGGGCAACGTGGCAGAGCTGAGGACCAGAGGACAAAGGGGGTTAACTGAGAGGAGCAAAATAAAGACAGAGGATGCATTGACAGGGCAAACTAAATTCTAGCCGACTAAGACGCACCATTTAAGCTCGTCCCATTTGTTCCATATCCCTCTTAACAAGGAACTGCAATACAATACAATACAATATATCTTTATTGTCATTGTACAGGGGTACAACGAGATTGGGAATGCGCCTCCCATACGATGCAATAAATTAATTAGCTAGTCAGTATTAATTTAAACAACCCAATTAATGCTGATTTACAAAAGGCCGGGTTGCTGGAGTAATTCAGCAGTGCCTGACAGCATCTCAGGAGAACACATGTAGGAAGGAACTGCAGGCGCTGTTTTACAAAAGGCAGAGTGCTGGAGTAACTCAGCAGTGCCTGACAGCATCTCAGGAGAACACATGTAGGAAGGAACTGCAGGCGCTGTTTTACCAAAGGCAGAGTGCTGGAGTAACTCAGCAGTGCCTGGCAGCATCTCAGAGGAACACGTGTAGAAGGAACTGCAGATGTTGGTTTAGGTCAACAATAGACACAAAATGTTGGAGTAACTCAACGGGACAGGCAGCATCTCTGGAGAGAAGGAATGGGTGGTGCTTCTTCAGACCTGAAGAAAGTTCTCGAGCCGAAACGTCACCCATTCCTGCTCCCCAGAGATGCTGCCTGACCCGCTGAGTTACTCCGGCGTTTTCGGCACGTTTGCTCTGCCTGGCTCTCCGAACCTACCTGGAGGCAGTTCCGTAGGCGGTGACTAGTGCCGTGAAGATGCCCCACAGGAAGGTGTAAGGATTCCGGCGCGTGAAGATGAAATAGATGAGGGGCAGCAGGATCAAGCCGTGAATCAGGTGCCCCACGATGCAGCAGCAGATGTACTTCCCCAGGCTGCTGAACAGCAGCCAGACATTCTGCATCTCCACAATCTTCCCGGCAACCAAGAACATGATACCAAAGGGCGCGTACCTAAAGGAGAAGGAGCATCACATTAATGAGACAATTCACGACGATATGTGAAAGGAGCAGAATTAGGCCATTCGGCCCATCATGTCTATACCGCCATTCAATCATGGCTGATCTAACTCTCCCCCCTAACCCCATTCTCCAGCCCTCTCCCCTTGACGCCCAAACGAATCAAAACGAAATGCCCATCTCTGCCAAAGTGCTTGAAAGCTTTTCCAAACTTTGTTGCTCAATTACATTTATTCTCTTAAAAATCGAAGAACAAAATCAATAGCCGACTGTCAAGCCTTTGTACATTGAGCCACGGAATTTGGATTGCTGGAAGGCCAATATCTATTGGCCATCGCTAATGGATGTCTGGCCTGAAACATCACCCATCCTTTTTCTCCAGAGATGCTGTCTGACGTGCTGAGTTATTCCAGCACTTTGCGTCTATCTTTGGTATAAACCAGAATCTGCAGTTCCAATTAACATTAATTAAATGGGTAGGTCATTTATATGTACTTAATGGATATGAATTGATTATTTCAAACACCAGTCAAAGGTTATTTCATTGTGGGTAGACACAAAATGCTGGAGTAACTCAGCAGGACAGGCAGCATCTCTGGAGAGAAGGGATGGGTGACGTTTTGGGTCGAGACCCTTCTTCAGACTTCTTTGTACATCTGGACACTGGAGATAATTTAGTTTAGAGAGATACAGCGTGGAAATAGGCCCTTCAGCCCACCGAGTCCGTGCCGACCAGCGATCAACCGGGAATTCACTAGTTCTAACCTACACACTTAGGACAATTTACAGAAGCCAATTAACCTACAAACCCGCACATCTTTGGAATGTGTGAGGGAAAATGGAGCACCCGGAGAAAATCCACGCGGGTCACAGGGAGAACGTACAAACTCTGTACAGGCAGCACCCGTAGTCAGGATCGAACCCGGGTCTCCGGCGCTGTAAGGCAGCAACTCTACCGCTGCAGGGCTGTTAATATTTCATTTCCTTCAAGATTTATTCAGTGATATTTGTGGCAACGCAAACAATTGATTTATCGAACGTAAATGTCCTTGTTGACACAGTGGGACTTGAACTCATGGCCTGAAAACATATCAGACTCAACCTCTGGATTGGTACTTCATTAGCTTAACCATTATGCTATCTACAACCGATTACAAGTATTTAGGTTCAGGTTTATTGTTGCCACGTGTAGCACAGCGGTAGAGTTGCTGCTTTACAGCGAATGCAGCGCCGGAGACTCAGGTTCGATCCTGACTAAGGATGCTGCACTGTAAGGAGTTTGTACGTTCTCCCTGTGACCTGCGTGGGTTTTCTCCGAGATCTTCGGTTTCCTCCCACACTCCAAAGACGTACAGGTATGTAGGTTAATTGGCTGGGTAAATGTAAAAAATTGTCCCTAGTGGGTGTAGGATAGTGTTAATGTGCGGGGATCGCTGGGCGGCACGGACTTGGTGGGCCGAAAGGGCCTGTTTCCGGCTGTATATATATGATATGATGATGATGATGAAAAGCTTTGTATCAAACAGATCAGATATATTATACACGAATACAATCTAAAACCTTTAAGCTTCCGTACCTACAGCCCAACAGGAGCAGGAAGAAGTAGGGTTGGCAGATGACCCACTAAGAATGTTCAGTTGTCAAAAAAATAAATCGTTTTGGATGATAAGCTAGATGATTTGTGCATGGGATGGTTATCTACACACATTAACCTGGGCAATTTGAGACAATTAACATCGGCAGTTTATGTCAAAGGTAGAACCAGGGGCCATAAAACTTGAGATAACCAGCAATAAATCTATGAAGGAATTCGGAAACTCGATAAAACTGATTACTTTCTCTGGAATGAGCTGCCAGAAGCAGATACAATTTACAATTTAAAATTTAAAAAAAACATTTTGTACATCAGTCACTGAAAGTAAGCATGCAGGTACAGCAGGCAGTGAAGAAAGCTAAAGGCATGTTGGCCTTCATAACGAGGGGATTTGAGTATAGGAGCAAAGAGGTCCGTCTGCAGTTGTACAGGACCCTGGTGAGACCGCACATAGAAACATAGAAAATAGGTGCAGGAGTAGGCCATTCGGCCCTTCGAGCCTGCACCGCCATTCAATATGATCATGGCTGATCATCCAGCTCAGTAGCCTGTACCTGCCTTCTCTCCATACCCCCTGATCCTTTAGCAAAAAGGGCCACATCTAACTCCCTCTTAAATATAGCCAATGAACTGGCCTCAACTACCTTCTGTGGCAGAGAATTCCACAGACTCACCACTCTCTGTGTGAAGAAATGTTTTCTCATCTCGGTCCTAAAAGACTTCCCCCTTATCCTTAAGCTGTGACCCCTGGTTCTGGACTCCCCCAACATCGGGAACAATCTTCCCGCATCTAGCCTCTCCAACCCCTTAAGAATTTTATATGTTTCTATAAGATCCCCCCTCAGTCTTCTAAATTCCAGCGAGTACAAGCCCAGTCTATCCAGTCTTTCCTCATATGAAAGTCCCGCCATCCCAGGGATCAATCTGGTGAACCTTCTCTGTACTCCCTCTAAGGCAAGAACGTCTTTCCTCAGGTTAGGAGACCAAAACTGCACACAATACTCCAGGTGCGGTCTCACCAAGGCCCTGTACAACTGCAGCAGAACCTCCCTGCTCCGAAACTCAAATCCTCTTGCTATGAATGCCAACATACCATTCGCTTTCTTCACTGCCTGCTGCACCTGCATGCTTGCTTTCAATGACTGGTGCACCATGACACCCAGGTCACGTTGCATCTCCCCTTCTCCCAATCGGTCACCAATCAGGTAATACTCTGCTTTCCTGTTCTTGCCGCCAAAGTGGATAACCTCACATTTATCCACATTATATTGCATCTGCCATGCATTTGCCCACTCGCCTAATCTATCCAAGTCACTCTGCAGCCTACTAGCATCCTCCTCGCAGCTAACTTAGAGATGTTGCATTCAATTCCCTCGTCCAAATCATTAATATACGCTGTAAATAACTGGGGTCCCAGCACTGAGCCTTGCGGTACCCCACTAGTCACTGCCTGCCATTCCGAAAAGGACCCGTTTATTCCTACTCTTTGCTTCCTGTCCGCCAACCAATTTTCTATCCACCTCAACACTGAACCCTCAATACCGTGTGCTTTAAGTTTGTACACCAATCTCCTATGTGGGACCTTGTCGCACCTGGAGTATTGTGTGCAGTTTTGGTCTCCTAATTTGAGGAAGTACATTCTTAATATTGAGGGACTGCAGCATAGGTTCACGAGGTTAATTCCCAGGATGGCGGGACTGTCATATGAGGAAAGAATGGAACGACTGGGCTTGTATTCACTGGAATTTAGAAGGATGAGATGGGATCTTATAGAAACATATAAAATTATTAAGGGATTGGACACGCTAGATGCAGGAAACATGTTGCCGATGTTGGGGGAGTCCAGAACCAGAGGCCACAGTTTAAGAATAAGGGGTTGGCCATTTAGAACTGAGATGAGAGGGTTGTGAATTTGTGGAATTCTCTGCCATAGAAGGCAGTGGAGGCCAATTCACTGGATGAATTTAAAAGAGAGTTAGATAGAGCTCTAGGGGCTAGCGGAATCAAGGGATATGTGGAGAAGGCAGGCACGGGTTACTGATTGTGGATGATCAGCCATGATCACAATGAATGCGGTGCTGGCTCGAAGGGCCAAATGGCCTCCTCCTGCTTCTATTTTTTATGTTTCTATGAGCATTTCATTCCTTACTGAGTGCACCCACAATCAAGAGTAAAAGGCCATTGGGTACTTAGTTGGACCGCCAGTTTGACAGTGATTTCAATGGTGGAAGGGCCTCACGAGGCTAAGCGGCCCACCTCAGCCCAGACTATCACATACACCAACCTCCCTTTGACTCCATTTACACCTCACGCTACCTCAGCACGGCCACCAGCGTAATTAAGGATGATTCTCACCCCGGCCACTCCCTCTTCTCCCCTCTCCCATTGAGCAAAAGGTGCACAAGTGTGAACACGCACACCTCCAGATTCAGGGACAGTTTCTTCCCAGCTGTTATCAGGCAACTGAACCTACCAACCCTACCTGAAGAAGGGTCTCGACCCGAAACGTCACCCATTCCTTCTCTCCCAAGATGCTGCCTGACCCGCTGAGTTACTCCAGCATTTTGTGACACCTTCGATTTGTACCAGCATCTGCAGTTATTTTCCTACCAGTCCTATCAATAACTTGAGAGCAGTCCTGAACTAACATCATACCTCGTTGGAGACCCTCGGACTATCTTTAATCGGACTTTACTGGTTTTATCTTGCACTAAATATTATTCACGTTATTCCCTTTCTCACGCACCTGTACAATGTGGATGGCTCGATTGTAATCATGTATTGTCTTTAAATTACATGTTGTCTTTTCGCTGTGATTGACCCCATTTACACCCAACGCTGCCTCGGCAAGGCCACCAACATAGTTTTCGCTGTTAGCACACAACAGCGGCACGGTGGCGCAGCGGTAGAGTTGCTGCCTCACAGCGAATGCAGCGCCTGAGACTCAGGTTCGATCCTGACTATGGGCGCCGTCTGTACGGAGTTTGTACGTTCTCCCCGTGACCTGCTTGGGTTTTCTCCGAGATCTTCGGTTTCCTCCCACACTCCAAAGACGTACAGGTATGTAGGTTAATTGACTGGGTAAAATGTAAAAATTGTCCCTAGTGTGCGTAGGATTTTTTTAGATTTAGAGATACAGCGTGAAAACAGGCCCTTCGGCCCACCGAGTCCGCACCGCCCAGCGATCCCTGCACATTAAAACTATCCTACGCACACTAGGGACAATTTTTACATTTACTCAGTCAATTAACCTACATACCTGTACGTCTTTGGAGTGTGGGAGGAAACCGAAGATCTCGGAGAAAACCCGCGCAGGTCACGGGGAGAACATACAAACTCCGTACAGACGGCGCCAGTAGTCAGGATCGAACCCGGGTCTCCGGCGCTGCATTCGCTGTAAGGCAGCAACTCTACCGCTGCGCCACCGTGCCGCCCTAGGATAGTGTTAATATGCAGGGATCGCTGGGCGGCGCGGACTCGGTGGACCGAAGGGCCTGTTTCTGCGCTGTATCTCTAAATCTAAATCTAAAAAAAAATAATCTATAAGCTTTTCACTGTACCTCAGTACACGTGACAATAAACTGAAATTTAAACTCTGGTCATCTTCTTGTGTATGGCGTGCACAGCCTAAAGTTGTAGGCCAAGGGTGGACATCCAGGCCAGGGCAGCAGCAGTTGCTGGGTAGATGGCCTTGATGCCACCAGGGAAAAGCCTCAGTGAGCGGTCACTCACCATGTGTGGGATGGTGTGGTCTGGATATCCGCAATCGCAAGCAGGGCTGTCTGTCTGTCATCCCCCACTTGTGCAGGTGATGGGCTGTTCTTGCATGGAGGGTGGGGACCCTGTTCAGGGTCGGCCATTGCTTGCCATGGAGGTCAAACCCCGGTGGTTTCACTGTGGGGTATGTGATCACTCCATTGTTGGTGTGTGATATGAAAGAGACATCTTCTGGTTGAGCTGGGAACGCATCCTCAGTGATGTGGCCTGGAGCCATGGGGTGTTTCGGGTCTCACAACATCAGGCACCATCGCCCGGCCGGGGTTGATCAGGCCCCATCTTGCATCCCAGCAGCAACCGCCCACGGTTCTGCCCTCTTAATAACTACTCCGCAGGGGTTGGGGGACTGGGCTCTGTGGGGCAAGTCCTAGCCGGGCTCCTCCTGCGTCTCAACAGGTTCAGGGCCTGGGCACTGCACCTCTTTCTCCTTCTCCGAGCATCTTGCCTGATGGCATAAGGCCTTTCCGTAGCTTATTGGGTTTCTTTCTCACGAAAGACACAGACTGGGGTGCCAACCCATCCTGTCCCGGGTGCCGTCTTTCCGTGCCGTCAACTGTCTCTCCAGTAGTCACCAAACTATTCTTGGTTATCACCCAGTCTATTCCTAGGTGTCACTGGCTGAGCGAGACTTCTATGTACCTATATATATATATATATATATATATACAAGACCAAGTGGACCCGTTGGGCCCAAACCTCTCCTGCATTGGTACAGCACCCTCTCCTCCCCCCTCCCTTCTCCCCCCCTGCCCCTCCTCCATCCCCCCTCCCCCTCCACTCCCTCCCCTCCCCCTCAACCCCCCTTCCCCTCCCCACTCCATCCCCGTCAACCCCACTTATCCTCCCCCCAACCACCCCCCCACTCCATCCCCCTCAACCCCACTTATCCTCCCTCCAGCCCCTCCCTCCCTCACCCCCCTCCCTCCCTAGGAGATAGACAATAGACAATAGGTGCAGGAGGAGGCCATTCGGCCCTTCGAGCCAGCACTGTCATTCAATGTGATCATGGCTGATCATTCTCAATCAGTACCCCGTTCCTGCCTTCTCCCCATACCCCCTGACTCCGCTATCCTTAAGAGCTCTATCTAGATAGATTTAAACTTAAAAACGTAAATAACTTTAAAAATATAACACCGATTTTAACAAAACTTCTTCCATTAGCACCGACTGTGAGTAAGGTGGGCCTAAAATTGTTGCGCTATTGTGTATCGTTTTGGCTGGTATTCAGGAACAAGTAAACGAGAGTACGCACTGTACTACAGCATAGAAGCACTTGAGAAGGCCAAGCCAGCCACTCACCACATGATCCAAGAGACCAGGATCATGGTGGCCTCATTGAAGGTGCTGAAGAAATTGATGAGGTTCTCCCCCTCTGTTCCAAGTTTCCGCAGGGCAATTCCAAAGACAATGGCAAACACAACCAACCCCAGGATGTTCATTCCTTCCACGTTGGATGGAATAGGAATCTGGAACAATGAAGAGGCAATAAAAATAAGAGATTGGATTGAATTTTCTTTCAGTGTTATTCACATCCTCTTGAAATTCCAAAGCATCTTTTTAACCTGTAGTGCAGTCACATCGGTCATGTAGGAAACTTAGTAGCTAATTTGTTCACAGCAGATCTCCATAAACTACAAACTGATCACAACCAGATAAAGTTGAATGAGATATATTTCCAGGAAAATCTCCCTTATCATTCCAACAAAAACCTTTCCTTGTAACGATAATACACCAATAGGTCGCTGTTTGGAGATACAGCGTGGAAACTGGCGCTGGGGGCAACTATTTCACAGAGAGGGTGGTGGGTATATGGATTGAGCTGCCAGAGGAGGTAGTTAAGGTAGGTACTAAAATAAGAGTTAAAAGACACTTGGACATGGATAGTGTAAGAAAATAACTGCAGATGCTGGTACAAATCGAAGGTATTTATTCACAAAATGCTGGAGTAACTCAGCAGGTCAGGCAGCATCTCAGGAGAGAAGGAATGGGTGACGTTTCGGGTCGAGACCCTTCGTCACCCATTCCTTCTCTCCTGAGATGCTGCCTGACCTGCTGAGTTACTCCAGCATTTTGTGAATAAATACCTTGGACATGGATAGGAAAGGTTTCGAGGGGTGTGAGCCAAAGGTGGGCAGATGGGACTAGCTTGGATAGGGCATCTTGATGGATGAGGATGAGTTTAGTTTAGAGATACAGCACAGAAACAGGCCCTTCGGCCCACTGAGTCCACGCCGGCCAGCGACCCTCGCACATTTACACTACCCGACGCCCACTAGGGTCAATTTTTACATTTACCGAACCAATTAACCTACAAACCTGTACGTCGGTGGAGTGTGGGAGGAAACCGAAGATCTCGGAAAAAACCCACACAGGTCACAGGTCACAGGGAGAACGTACAAACTCCGTACAGACGGCGCCTGTAGTCGGGATCGAACCCGGGTCTCCAGCGCTGCATTCGCTGTAAGGCAGCAACTCTACCGCTGCGCCACCGTGATTGTCAAAGAGTTGGGCTAAAGGGCCTGTTTCTGTATTGTTAGCTATGACTTAGCCAAGAGTACCCTACACTAATGGCAACCAATAAACCTGCCACACAATGCTGCTTTGTGAGATCTTAGTATGTAAAACAGCTGCCACATTTACCCCAACAGTGACAGAACCTTAATGTGCAAAACAATATAATCATTTGAGAGGGGTGATGGGCACCATATAAATGCACCAAAGATATGAGGTTAATCCCTGGGATGGAGGGACTGTCATATGAGGAAAGATTGAAAAAACTAGGCTTGTATTCACTGGAGTTTAGAAGGATGAGTGGTGATCTTATAGAGACGTACAAAATTATAAAAGGACTGGACAAGCTAGATGCAAGAAAAATGTTCCCAATGTTGGGGGAGTTCAGAACCAGGGGATACAGTCTAAGAATAAAGGTGGAGGCCATTTAAAACTGAGGTGAGAAGAAACTTTTTCACCCAGAGAGTTGTGAATTAGCGGAGTTCTCTGCCACAGAAGGCAGTGGAGGCCAATTCACTGGATGAATTTAAAAGAGAGTTAGATAGAGCTCTAGGGGCTACCAGAATCAAGGGATACGGGGAGAAGGCAGGCACGGGTTACTGATTGTGGATGATCAGCCATGATCACAATGAATGGCGGTGCTGGCTCGAAGGGCCACATGGCCTCCTCCTGCACCTATTGTCTATGTTTCTATAAACACAAAATGCCTGAGAAACAGCAGGACAGGCAGCATCTCTGGATGGAAGGAATGGGTGATGTTTTGGGTCAAGGCCCTTCTTTAGACTCAAAACGTCACCCATTCCTTCTATTCAGAGATGCTGCCTGTCCCGTTGAGTTATTCCAGCATTTTGTGTCTATCTTCAGTGTAAACCAACATATGCAGTTACTTCCTACACTATATAAATGCAAACATTTTTATGGGCATCTTTAACCCTTTCTTGTCCACTCACCTTAATCTCTGTCACTGTCACGTTAACATTTCCAAACTCGTCAGTAATATTTTGTGGAACCTTTATGGTCGCGTAAGCGGTAGCGTACTGGAGAATGAAAAAAAAACAAAGCATTTATGTATGAGGAATGAAATAAAATAACCTTCATCATAAAATTCCTGGATTACTGTAAAACTTCTGCCAGTTCAAGAATATTCTGAGAGTCTGAAGAAGGGTCTCGATCTGAAACGTCACCCATTCCTTCTCTCCTGAGATGCTGCCTGACCCGCTGAGTTACTCCAGCATTTTGTGAAATAAACACCTTCGCTATGTACCAGCATCTGCAGTTATTTTCTTACACTGAGAGTCATCCGGAGGGCCGGATCTCCAACAACGATGAGAAGGCCTACCGGGAGGAGGTGGCTGATCTGGCACTCTGGTGTCAGGACAATAGCCTCCTCTTGAATGTCACTAAAACAAAGGAGCTGATTGTGGACTTCAGAAGGGCTAAACATCCAAGGACGTACACGCCACTGGAGATAAATGGGTCGATTGTGGATAGGGTGAGCAGTTTTAAATACTTGGGAGTCCGCATCGCAGAGGATCTGACGTGGGCAACACACATTGCCGCACTGGTGGGTAAGGCTAAGCAGCGCCTTTACCGCCTTAGACTCTGGGGCTGTAGAGAGCATCCTGTCCGGCAACATTACAGTCTGGTTTGGGAACAGCTCTGCCCAGGACAGGATGGCCCTGCAGAGAGTAGTGCGTTCGGCAGAACGCACCATGGGAACTACACTCGTCCCCCTGCAGGACCTATACAGCAGGAGGTGTAGATCCAGAGCAAGCAAGATCATGAGGGACCCCTGCCACCCCAGTAACGGACTGTTCCAGATGCTACGATCAGGCAAACGCCTCCGCTGTCACGCTGTGAAAACGGAGAGGATGGGACGGAGTTTCTTCCCACAGGCCATCAGGACTGTCAACTTTTATAACCCCAGAGACTAAATTTTTGTCGACACTAATAGTAACTTATTAACTTTATTTATATGCTGTAACTGTAATTCTTTTTGTGCACAACCCGCAGGCATTGCCACTTTCATTTCACTGCACATCGTGTCTGTGTATGTGACAAATAAATTTGACTTGACTTGATTTAGCGTGGAAACAGGCTCTTCGCCCCAACTTGCCCAAACCGGCCAACATGTACCGGCTACACGAGTCCCACCTGCCAGTATTTGGTTCATATCCCTCCAAACCTGTCCCATCCATGTATTTGTCTAACAGTTTCTTAAACGTTGGGATTGTCCCAGCCTCAACTACCTCCTCTGGCAGCTCGTTCCGTACACCCACCACCCTTTGCGTGAATATGTTACCCTGCAGATTCCTATTAAATCTTTTCCCCTTCATCTTAAACCTATGTCCTCTGGTGCTCAATTCACCTACTCTGGGCAAGAGACTCTGTGCATCTACCCGATCTATTCCTCTCAGAATTTTATGCACCTCTATAAGATCACCCCTCATCCTCTTGCGCTCTAAGGAATAGAGTCCCAGCCTACTCAACCTCTCCCAAGAGCTCAGATCCTCTAGTCCTGGCAACATCCTCGTAAATCTTCTCAGAAAAGAAGAAATATGCCACCCTTGCCCCACGCGACCTTCATGCGAATTCAAAACTTCAGTAACATGCTTGTCTCTGGGCTGTCTCTAGATATCACCCAGCAAGTTACTCCATGAGGAGAAACATGAGATGGTAATAAAAGCTAGGCTTGTCAGTGCTGGCTTCAGCCTCATGTAAGAACTAAACTTGTATAAGAAAATAACTACAGATGCTGGTACAAATCGAAGGTATTTATTCACAAAATGCTGGAGTAACTCAGCAGGTCAGGCAGCATCTCGGGAGAGAAGGAATGGGTGACGTTTCGGGTCGAGACCCTTCTTCAGACTTCAGTCTGCACACTAACACTATCCTACACACACTAGGGATCATTTTACAATTTTACCAAATCCCCCACCATCTAATTCTCCCATCAACTGTCTCAAAGAGACAAGGAAATAAATACAAATTGTACATATATGGTAAAATAGCAGCATTTGAAAGACATTTGGGTATATCCATGGATATTAATGATTTAAAGGGATATGGGGCAAATGTAGGCAAAATGAGACTAGTGTAGATGGATTTCAAAGTTGGAGACACTTTTACCAAGCCGAAAATACTATTCCCAGTATTTCTTTTTGAAATGAATTCAGTCTCTGGTGGGGTTGGAACATGCTCTGTCCAGGTCTGATGAAGGGTCTCGACCCGAAACGTCACCCATTCCTTCTCTCCAGAGATGCTGCCTGACCCGCTGAGTTACTCCAGCATTTTGTGTCCATCTCCAGGAACAGTGCTGCCACCCTGATATTTTTCAGCTATTTCCTGTGCATCACTGCAGAAACATTATGATGCACATCAAATGCATTTCAAGTTAAGGTATAGAAGTGTGAAAACGCACACCTCTGGAATCAGGGGAAGTTTCCTCCTAGTTGTTATAAGGCAAATGAGCAATCCTACCACCACTAGAAAGTCATCCTGAACTACTATCTACCTCAATGGAGACCGTCGGACTATCTTTGATCAGACTTAAATGGACTTTATCTTGCACTAAACGTCATTCACGTTTTCCCCTTATCCTCAAGTCAAGTCAAGTCAAATGTACACTGTGGACGGCTCAATTGTAATCATGTATTTTCTTTCTGCTGACCGGTTAGCACGCAACAAAAGCTTTTCACTGTACCTCAGTACACGTGACAATAATCTAAACTGTTGTTATAAATGTAAATAACTCACCGATCTAAAGGCAGCTGAGACAAGGTTGGAAGGGAAGATGTTCCTAAGGAGAAAAAAAGTGTAAAAAGAGTGAGGATTTGTTTTTTATTTTAAAGTTTTTTTAGTTTTAGAGATACAAGGTGGAACAGGCCCTTCGGCCCACCAGGTCCGCACTGACCCGCGATCCCCGCACATTAACATTATCCTACTATTAGGGACAATCCCTCTGGAAGGCGACTCCGGACTGTCAAAGCAGCCACAGCCAGACATAAAAACAGCTTTTTTGTCCCCACGAGTGATATTCTACTCAACAACCAAAGTCTGTAGTCTCTTTTTTGCTCTGGTTTATTTTCACCCACACGTTTAGACCGTAATGGTGTATCCTTATTGTTTTGATGTGTTTATGCTTTATACTTAATTGTTAACTGTATGTTTGTGTTGTCATTTGTGAGCGGAGCACCAAGGCACATTCCTTGTATGTGCATATACTTGGCCAATAAACTTATTCATTATTATTCAATTTACCCATACCCAAGCCAATTGACCGACAAACCTGCACGTTTTTGGAGTGTGGGAGGAAACTGAAGATCTGGGAGAAAACCCACGCAGGGCACGGGGAGAACGTACAAACTCCGTACAAACAGTGCCTGTAGTTGGGATTGAACCCGGGTCTCCGGCGCTGTAAGGCAGCAACTCTACCGCTGCGCCACCCTCTCAGAAGCTCTTAAACGTTCTGCTTTTGTGATCACTTTCACATACACCGTTTAACGCTGAAAGCCACTATTAATCTGGCAGTCTTGTCTCCAGTCTAGAAGGTTAAAGAGTCCAGACCCAGTCTAACCAGATGCAAACACTTTACATATAAAGAACACACCCGGATACACTTTCAGAAAACATTGCCTTTTGGCCCCACCTTGACTACAAACAACTCAAGGCAATTTATTTCCCTGTGCCTGAGCCAATATTTAGCACCTAATCTAACAAGCAATTTATTCCAATGAAAATTTTCCGATAAAGGTTAATGGAGCCGAAACCTGGATGGTTTCCCTCACCTTCACGATAAGCGATTTTATATCTCTTTTCCAGCACCTGCATAATTTGACCGCAGTAAGAAAGATCAAGACTCAAGAGTGTGTTGGAAAGAACTGCAGATGCTGGTTTACACCAAAGATTAACACAAAATGCTGGAGTATCTCAGCGGGTCAGGCAGCATCTCTGGAGAGAAGGAATGGGTGACGTTTCGGGTCGAGACCTTTCTTAAGACACTTCGAAACATCACCCATTCCTTCTCTCCAGACACAGACGAAGGGTCTTGACCCGAAACGTTAGCCATTCCTTCTCTCCAGAGATGCTGCCTGTCCCGCTGAGTTACTCCAGCATTTTGCGTCTATCAAAAATCAAGAGTGTTTAGTTGTCATTGGTACCAACAATGGAACAATGGAGCTCCAGCATCCCTGGAGAACATGGATAGGTGATGTTTCGGATCGGGAGCCTTCTTCAAAACATCATCTCTCCATTCCCTTTATAGATGCTGCCCGACCCGCTGAGATGGAACCTTATGCTTTGCTTGGGACAGAATTCAGCTGTTGCTTACGCATTGGCCAACTTCAATGAATTGATTCAAGAGGTTTATGTGAACACACAAATTTGGAACTTGCTGCACCTGGCAAGTTGCCTTATGGTGATGTGGACACACACACACCAACATCTCATTAAAAAAAGCCCAATCTCTCAGCATTTCGTCAGCACACTCCATCTTTCTGAGGTGTAAATGACCTTGCATTTTTCCATATTATACTCCATCTGTTATGTTCTCACCCACTTATTCAGCTTGTCCATACTCTAAAGGGGCCTCTTTATATCCTACTCTTTACATTCCAAGCAAAGATACTAGAGGAACAAGATAGACCACTCGACCCTAAAAACCGTAGTGTGTCACGGCGGCCATTTTAGTAGGCAGAAACTTGCAGAAACATTTAAAAAGAAAAATAACAAAAATCTGTGAATTGATAGAGGAGATATATTCTGCATTTTAATGGTATCGTCACACATACTGTTCCCCCACAACACTGCGAGAGGCATAACGCATGGCGGGTTTTGCTTACTAAAATGGCTCCTTTGCGTACTACACTTCAGTATAGGTGATTTCAACGGAGTGGTTCATCTTGTTCCTCTAGTATCTTTGATTCTAAGTAGCTTCATATCAACAGCAAACGTGGAAAAATTACATTTTATCCTCTCAGCAAAATCGAGGACATAGGTTTAAGGTAAGATGGCAAACAATTAAGTAGGAATCTGATGGGCAATGTTTTCGGGTCAGGACCCTTTTTCAGATTGATTGTAATGGGGGGGGGGGGGGGGAGGGTTGGGGAACTGGGGAGAAGTCAAAAATCAGGACATATCGGGGCTGGCAAAAGATGTCCAACTTTAGATAGTTCCTCTGTCCCTCTCTTTCCCTCCTCCTTCCCAGATCTCCCTCTACCTTCCTGTCTCCACCTATATCCTTCCTCTGTCCCGCCCCCCCTGACATCAGTCTGAAGAAGGGTCTCGACCTGAAACGTCACCCATTCCTTCTCTCCTGAGATGCTGCCTGACCTGCTGAGTTACTCCAACATTTTGTGAATAAATACCTCAGATAGGAAGGTTCCCCGACAGGCTGATTGTTGACGAGAGTAGGTGTAAACCCAAGAGATATACATTGTAGTGAACTGTGGGGCTGGCCAACAGACTTTTAATGGAGAAAGAGGGGTGGGGACGAGGGAGGTGTTTGGAGAATGATCACACAGCTGGGTCGATATTTCATCATTGTGAATGAGATGTTAAAATTAAGGCACAGTGTGTTCTCTTTGGCAGATATAACAGATCATGTGACACTGGAAAAATTAATAAAATAGTCTCAGTGCCAGTCCACTATTTATCTCCCAATGTTTATACAAGAGCTTTCATGTCCAAAAAATATCCAAGGTCTTTCACTGGAGTGGCATCAAACAATATTGCACTAGTAACCAGAAGATGGTATTTGGAGAGTCCTCTTTAGGGTATGGAGTGCTCCAAGGGTTAGGTCTCAAGGGAAGGTCTACAGAAGGAATTCCAGAGCTTTGAA
Organism: Rhinoraja longicauda; assembly: GCF_053455715.1. Lineage (NCBI taxonomy): Eukaryota > Metazoa > Chordata > Chondrichthyes > Rajiformes > Arhynchobatidae > Rhinoraja > Rhinoraja longicauda. Next base: position 5,108,259 of record NC_135993.1, read on the forward strand.
GCATTGGCAGCTAAAGACAAGGCTGTCCTGGACTCTCCCCTGAGTGCAAACATCCTCCCCACATTCACAACAAGGTGTGGAATGTGAAACATCCCGTTTATTCCCCACCCCGATACAAATCTGCATCGTCATGATGTTACCTTTTCACCTCTCCCTCAAAGCAACAGTGTCACTCAATACCAGGAGGAGATGGGAACCCTTTGAAGGATCCAAATACGTCACCCACCACGACCTGCAGATGCTGGTTTAAACCGAAGACAGACGCAAAAAGCTGGAGTGTCTCAGCGGTTCAGGCAACATCTCTGGAGCAAAAGGAACAGGCGAGACCCTACTTCAGACTGAGTCAGGTGGAGAGGGAAACGAGCAATAGAGAGGGTGATATTGAGAGACGTGGAACAAATGAATGAAAGGCATGTAAAAAGCATCTATGATCAAGGGAAGGTGGAGCCCACAATGGTCCATTGTTGCCTTGGGGGGCAGGTGATAACGAGTTACACAGACAGTGGAAACGTTGTAAATGGCCAACATTTTATGACCCCTGAAGATAGTCTGAAGTCGGTCTAGACCCGAAACGTCACCTATTCCTTTTCTCCCGAGATGCCGCCAGACCCAATAGACAATAGACGCAGGAGGAGGCCATTCGGCCCTTCGAGCCAGCACTGCCATTCAATGTGATCATGGCTGATCATTCTCAATCAGTACCCCGTTCCTGCCTTCTCCCCATACCCCCTGACTCCGCTATCCTTAAGAGCTCTATCCAGCTCTTTCTTGAAAGCATTCAGATAATTGGCCTCCACTGCCTTCTGAGGCAGAGAATTCCACAGATTCACAACTCTCCGACTGAAAAAGTTTTTCCTCATCTCAGTTTTAAATGGCCTACCCCTTATTCTTAAGCTGCGGCCTCGTTAGGAACAGGCCTCTTGGCCCACCGAGTCCGGGCAGACCAGCGATCACCCCGAACACTCGCACTACCCTACGCACCAGGGACAACTTACACAACCCAATCAACCTACGCCACTGTTGCACAGAGACGCATCAGACAGTTTATATGCATTCTGTACTGATACCGGCGATTGTTTAGTTTAGAGATACAGCACGGAAACAGGCCCTTCGGCCCACCGAGTCCGTGCCAACCAGCGATCCCCGCACACTAACACTATCCTACACACACTAGGGACAATTTACATTTACACCAAGCCAATTAACCTATAAACCTGTACGTCTTTAGAAGACTGGAATTTAGAAGGCTGAGGGGGGATCTTATAGAAACATATAAAATTCTTAAGGGGTTGGAGAGGCTAGATGCGGGAAGATTGTTCCCGATGTTGGGGAAGTCCAGAACCAGGGGTCACAGCTTAAGTGCTAGTCAGAGTAGGAATAGGAGGATATTTCATATGAATACGTGGCTTGAAAAATGGTGCAAGGGGGAGGGATTCAAATTTTTAGGACATTGGAACCAGTTCTGGGAGAGGTGGGACCAGTACAAACAGGACGGTCTGCACCTGAGCTGGAATGGAACCAATGTCCTAGGGGGAGTGTTTGCTAGTGCTGTCGGGAAGGATTTAAACTAATGTGGCAGGGGGATGGGAGCTGGAGCAGAGAGACAGAGGGGTGTAAAATGAGGGTAGAAGCAACAGGTAGCAAGGTGAAAAGTAAAAGTGGCAGGCAGACAAATCCAGGGCAAAAATCAAAAAGGGCCACTTTTCAACATAATCGTACAAGGGGTAAGAGAGTTGTAAAAACAAGCCTGAAGGCTTTGTGTCTCAATGCAAGGAGTATACCTAATAAGGTGGATGAATTAAATGTGGAGATAGTTATTAATGATTATGATATAGTTGAGATTACGGAGACATGGCTCCAGGGTGACCAAGGCTGGGAGCTCAACATCCAGGGATATTCTATATTCAGGCGGGATAGACAGAAAGGAAAAGGAGGTGGGGTAGCGTTACTGGTTAGAGAGGAGATTAAAGCAGTGGAAAGGAAGGACATTGGCTTGGAGGAAGTGGAATCGATATGGGTAGAGCTACGAAACACTAAGGGGCAGAAAACGCTAGTGGGAGTTGTGTACAGGCCACCTAACAGCAGTAGGGAGGTTGGGGATGGCATCAAGCAGGAAATTAGAAATGCATGCACTAAAGGCGCAGCAATTATAATGGGTGACTTCAATCTACATATAGATTGGGTGAACCAAACTGGCAGGGGTGCTGAGGAAGAGGATTTCTTGGAATGTTTGAGAGATAGTTTTCTAAACCAACATGTCGAGGAACCAACGAGAGAACAGGCCATTCTAGACTGGGTATTGAGTAATGAGGAAGGGTTAGTTAGCAGTCTTGTTGTGCGAGGCCCCTTGGGCAAGAGTGATCATAATATGGTAGAGTTCTTCATTAGGATGGAGAGTGACAAAGTCGATACAGAAACAAGTGTTCTGAACTTAAAGAAAGGTAACTTTGAGGGTATGAGGCGTGAATTGTCCAAGATAGACTGGCGATTGATGCTGAAAGGGTTGACGGTAGACATGCAATGGAAGGCATTTAAAGGTCGCATGGATGAACTACAACAAGTGTTCATCCCAGTTTGGCAAAAGAACAAACCAGGAAAGGTAGTGCATCCGTGGCTAACAAGGGAAATCAAGGATAGTATTAAAACAAAAGATGAAGCATACAGATTAGCCAGAAAAAGTAGCATACCAGAGGACTGGGAGAAATTCAGAGTCCAGCAGAGGAGGACAAAGGGCTTAATTAGGAAAGGGAAAATAGATTATGAGGGAAAACTGGCAAGGAACATAAAAACAGACTGCAAAAGCTTTTATAGATATGTCAAGAGAAAAAGATTAGTTAAGGCAAATGTAGGTCCCTTGCAGTCGGAAACAGGTGAATTGATCATAGGGAACAAGGAGTTGGCAGACCAATTGAACAAATACTTTGGTTCTGTCTTCACTAAGGAAGACATAAACCGTCTGCCGGAAATAGCGGGGGACCGGGGGTCTAAAGAGATGGAGGAACTGGGGGAAATCCAGGTTAGTCGGGAAGTGGTGTTAGGTAAATTAAATGGATTAAAGGCAGATAAATCCCCAGGGCCAGATAGGCTGCATCCCAGAGTGCTTAAGGAAGTAGCCTCAGAAATAGTGGATGCATTAGTGATAATTTTTCAAAACTCTTTAGATTCTGGAGTAGTTCCTGAGGACTGGAGGGTAGCTAATGTAATCCCACTTTTTAAAAAGGGAGGGAGAGAGAAAACAGGGAATTATAGACCAGTTAGCCTAACATCGGTAGTTGGGAAAATGCTAGAGTCAGTTATTAAAGATGTGATAGCATTACATTTGGAAAGTGGTGAAATCATCGGACAAAGTCAGCATGGATTTACCAAAGGTAAATCATGTCTGACGAATCTTATAGAATTTTTCGAGGATGTAACTAGTAGAGTGGATAAGGGAGAACCAGTCGATGTGTTATATCTGGACTTTCAGAAGGCCTTCGACAAGGTCCCACATAGGAGATTGGTGTACAAACGTAAAGCACACGGTATTGAGGGTTCAGTGTTGAGATGGATAGAAAATTGGTTGGCGGACAGGAAGCAAAGAGTAGGAATAAACGGGTCCTTTTCGGAATGGCAGGCAGTGACTAGTGGGGTACCGCAAGGCTCAGTGCTGGGACCCCAGTTATTTACAGTGTATATTAATGATTTGGACGAGGGAATTGAATGCAACATCTCTAAGTTTGCAGATGACACGAAGCTGGGTGGCAGTGTTAGCTGCGAGGAGGATGCTAGGAGGCTGCAGAGTGACTTGGATAGATTAGGCGAGTGGGCAAATGCATGGCAGATGCAATATAATGTGGATAAATGTGAGGTTATCCACTTTGGCGGCAAGAACAGGAAAGCAGAGTATTACCTGAATGGTGACCGATTGGGAGAAGGGGAGATGCAACGTGACCTGGGTGTCATGGTGCACCAGTCATTGAAAGCAAGCATGCAATTGCAGCAGGCAGTGAAGAAAGCGAATGGTATGTTGGCATTCATAGCAAGAGGATTTGAGTTTAGGAGCAGGGAGGTTCTGCTGCAGTTGTACAGGGCCTTGGTGAGACCGCACCTGGAGTATTGTGTGCAGTTTTGGTCTCCTAACCTGAGGAAAGACGTTCTTGCCTTAGAGGGAGTACAGAGAAGGTTCACCAGATTGATCCCTGGGATGGCGGGACTTACATATGAGGAAAGACTAGATAGACTGGGCTTGTACTCGCTGGAATTTAGAAGACTGAGGGGGGATCTTATAGAAACATATAAAATTCTTAAGGGGTTGGAGAGGCTAGATGCGGGAAGATTGTTCCCGATGTTGGGGGAGTCCAGAACCAGGGGTCACAGCTTAAGGATAAGGGGGAAGTCTTTTAGGACCGAGATGAGAAAACATTTCTTCACACAGAGAGTGGTGAGTCTGTGGAATTCTCTGCCACAGAAGGTAGTTGAGGCCAGTTCATTGGCTATATTTAAGAGGGAGTTAGATGTGGCCCTTTTTGCTAAAGGGATCAGGGGGTATGGAGAGAAGGCAGGTACAGGCTACTGAGCTGAATGATCAGCCATGATCATATTGAATGGCGGTGCAGGCTCGAAGGGCCGAATGGCCTACTCCTGCACCTATTTTCTATGTTTCTATTTCTATGTTTCTATGATAAGGGGGAAGTCTTTTAGGACCGAGATGAGAAAACATTTCTTCACACAGAGAGTGGTGAGTCTGTAGAATTCTCTGCCACAGAAGGTAGTTGAGGCCAGTTCCTTGGCTATATTTAAGAGGGAGTTGGATGTGGCCCTTGTGGCAAAAGGGATCAGGGGGTATGGAGAGAAGGCAGGTACAGGTTACTGAGCTGGATGATCAGCCATGATCATATTGAATGGCGGTGCAGGCTCGAAGGGCCGAGTGGCCTACTCCTGCACCTATTTTCTATGTTTCTATGTCTTTGGAGTGTGGGAGGAAACCGAAGGTCTCGGAGAAACCCACGCAGGTCACGGGGAGAACATACGGACAGCACCCGTAGTCGGGAACGAACCCGGGTCTCCAGCGCTGCATTCGCTGTAAGGCAGCAACTCTACCGCTGCGCCACCGTGACCGCCCTTATGTATGCCAATAATCTTGCTAATCTGCATGCTAAAAAATGAATTTCACTGTACCTTTGTGCACGGTGATAAAGAACCATTGATCATTCTCTGCCCCACCTATGCTTCCTCTCTGTATGTGGCATTGTCCCAGAGACTTAGTTTGCAAGTCACAGCTTAAGGATAAGGGGGAACTCATTTGGTCCTGAAACTCTATTGACTCGGCAATAACAAACCACAAACGTCAAGCTTAAGTGAACTTTAAAACAAAACAAAACATAGAACAACACAGGTCCTTCAAGTCCATAATTTTGTGAGTTTAGTTTCGGCCAGAGGTACGGCCCAGAAACAGGCCCTTTGGCCCACCAAGTCCGTGCTGACCAGTTACACTAGCACACTAGGGACAACTTACATTTTTTACCGAAGCCAATTAACCTACAAACCTATATGTCTTTGGAGTGTGGGAGGAAACCGGAGCACCCGAGGAAAACCCATGCAGGTCACGGGGAGAACGTACAAACTCCATATAGACAGCACCCGTAGTCGGGGTCGAACCTGGGTCTCTGGCGCTGTGAGGCAGCAACTCTACCGCTGTGTCTCCATGCAGAAATGTCCATGTTGAACATGTCAAGCTAAACTAATCACTGCCTGCCCGTGATCCATATCCCTCCAAATCTACATGCCTGTCTAAACGCCTTTAACATATCTGCCTCCACATCTTAAGAAGGGCCCCGACCCAAAACGTTGCCTATCCATGTTCTCCAGAGATGCTGCCTGATCCTCTGAGTTACCCCAGCACTCGGACTGCACGGTGGCACAGCGGTAGAGTTGCTGCCTTACAGCGAATGCAGCGCCGGAGACTCAGGTTCGATCTTGACTACGGGCGCCATCTGTACGGAGTTTATACGTTCTCCCCGTGACCTGCGTGGGTTTTCTCCGAGATCTTACACTCCAAAGACGTACAGGTTTGTAGGTTAATTGACTGGGTAAATGTAAAAATTGTCCCTAGTGTGTGTAGGGTAGTGTTAGTGTGCAGGGATCGCTGGGCGGCGCGGACTCGGTGGGCCGAAGGGCCTGTTTCCGCGCTGTATCTCTAAATCTAAAAAAAACAAAACTGTATCATTCTGTGACAATTAGCGTCTCCAGTTGATTGTTTCTTGGATTTGAACTCAAGTCTACAAATTGTTGGTCATGGTAACTTTACTGTATGTTTAGTAACTACAACCTTGTTCTTCCATTCAGTGGTCAACATCCCAGCTCTCGTGTGAAGATTTATTTACCGTAGCCTGTATAATATTTATGGTATTGTTAGTGACTTCACAACCGGCGATCTGTTGGAGTAACTCAGCAGGTCAATAGACAATAGGTGCAGGAGGAGGCCATTTGGCCCTTCGAGCCAGCACCGCCATTCAATGTGATCATGGCTGATCATTCTCAATCAGTACCCCGTTCCTGCCTTCTCCCCTGACTCCGCTATCCTTAAGAGCTCTATCTAGCTCTCTCTTGAATGCATTCAGAGAATTGGCCTCCACTGCCTTCTGAGGCAGAGAATTCCACAGATTCACAACTCTCTGACTGAAAAAGTTTTTCCTCATCTCCGTTCTAAATGGCCTACCCCTTATTCTTAAACTGTGCCCCTTGTTCTGGACTACCCCAACATTGGGAACATGTTTCCTGCCTCTAACGTGTCCAACCCCTTAATAATCTTATACGTTTCAATAAGATCTCCTCTCATCCTTCTAAATTCCAGTGTATACAAGCCTAGTCGCTCCAGTCTTTCAACATATGACAGTCCCGCCATTCCGGGAATTAACCTAGTAAACCTACGCTGCACGCCCTCAATAGCAAGAATATCCGTCCTCAAATTTGGAGACCAAAACTGCACACAGCACTCCAGGTGCGGTCTCACTAGGGCCCTGTACAACTGCAGAAGGACCTCTTTGCTCCTAAAGTCAGGCAGCATCTGAGAAGGGAATGGACTGACGGCATTTTGGCCCGACCCGCTGAGTTCCTTTAGCAGTTTGATTTTTGCTCAAGGTTTCAGCATCTGCAGTCGTGTGTCACCCATTCTTTACTGTCTATTCAAACTTTTTTGCACCTTGCCCTTCCAATGCATAGGTTTGAGGAGAGAGGTGTAAAGTTTAATGGAGATAGAAACATAGAAAATAGGTGCAGGAGTAGGCCATTCGGCCCTTCCAGCCAGCACCGCCATTCAAAATGATCATGGCTGATCATCCAAAATCAGTACCCCGTTCCTGCTTTCTCCCCAAATCCCATGATTCCGTTAGCCCTAAGAGATAAATCTAACTCTCTCTTGAAAACATTCAGTGAATTGGCCTCCACTGCCTTCTGTGGCAGAGAATTCCAGATTCACAACTCTCCAGGTGGAATGTAGACAATAGGTGCAGGAGTAGGCCATTCAGCCCTTCGAGCCAGCACCGCCATTCAATGCGATCATGGCTGATCACTCTCAATCAGTACCCCGTTCCTGCCTTCTCCCCATACCCCCTCACTCCGCTATCCTTAAGAGCTCTATCCAGCTCTCTCTTGAAAGCATCCAACAAACTGGCCTCCACTGCCTTCTGAGGCAGAGAATTCCACACCTTCACCACTCTCTGACTGAAAAAGTTCTTCCTCATCTCCGTTCTAAATGGCCTACCCCTTATTCTTAAACTGTGGCCCCTTGTTCTGGACTCCCCCAACATTGGGAACATGTTTCCTGCCTCTAATGTGTCCAATCCCCTAATTATCTTATATGTTTCAATAAGATCCCCCCTCATCCTTCTAAATTCCAGTGTATACAAGCCTAATTGCTCCAGCCTTTCAACATATAACAGTCCCGCCATTCCGGGAATTAACCTAGTGAACCTACGCTGCACGCCCTCAATAGCAAGAAATTTTTTTCTGATTTTTTTTACACATAAAAGATGATGGGTTCCTGGAACTCAGCCATATGATATTGGTGTTAAACATGCGTTTAGATGTGCACATACATATGCAGGGAGTGGAGGGATAGGGATCGCGATCATGTTCGGCATGGACACTGTGGGCCGAAGGGCCTGCTCCTGTGCTGTACTGTTCTATGCCTACGTAACACTGCCCTAAAGTCCAGGGGCAAATCCTTCCAAGTATATTGGACCCTTTAATCAACAATAGGAAAATATATTTATTATTGTTGACGCACAATTTATCCGCGCAAAATTTGATCGTCTCATCTCCTGGTCAATGTCGTCACGTTGACACAGCGTTAGAGTAGCTGCCTTACGTCGAATGCAGCGCCAGAGACCCGGGTTCGATCCCGACCACGGCTTCTGTCTGTACGGAGTTTGTACGTTCTCCCCGTGACCCGCGTGGGTTTTCTCTGAGATCTTCGGTTTCCTCCCACACTCCAAAGACGGACAGGTTTGTAGGTTAATTGGCTTGGTAAATGTAAAAATTGTCCCTAGTGTGTGTAGGATGGTGTTAATGTGCGGGGATCATTGGTTGGCACCGACCCGGCGGGCCGAAAGGCCTGTTTCCGCGCTGTATCTCTAAACCACCCTTCAAGGTGTTCATGGACTGTGCATCTGGGGGAGAGATACAACGATTCACCACCGTCATCTCAGTCCTAGACAACATGCAGGAGAAACCATCTCTCCATATACCCATTGACTTGCTGCAACTGCTCCTTCGAGCAAGGTATTCTGGATTAGAAGTCATTGTTGTAACATCGACGTTAATAATGACATGTGTAGGAAGGAACTGTAGATACCGGTTTAAACCGAAGATAGACACAAAAAGCTGGAGTAGCCCAGCGGGTCAGGCAGCACCTCTGGAGAAATGGAATAGGTGACTTTTCGGGTCCAGACTCTTCTTCAGACTGCTTGTCAGAGGAAAGGGAAACGAGAGATATAGATGGTGATATAGGTCAAATTAATGAAAGATATGCAGAAAAGTAATGATGATTGTAGAGAAGAGATAAGGAATCACAGAGATTCAGGGAGAGAAGATGTTGCAGAACTCTCGTTGGAGGGAGAACTTCTTAGAGTCATTAAATAAATCCCGTCCCCAAATTTTGCAAAACATTCCTTTCTTTAAAAAAAACTCTTTTGTGGTTTTTAAAAAAAATTTAAGCAACCTTTTGTTGCAAAGTAGGCATTCCTTGAGGAGATTTCACCGTGGGGATTTCCTGGAGCAAAATGTTTTTAAAATAATCATCGGGGTAAAATTTAACGAGGGAAAATCTAGGTACATTACCATGTACCTGGAGAAATGGGAACATTTATAACGGGGAATAGGAAATGGCAGAGAAGAAAAGCAAAAAAAATGTTGCGCGTGTCCCTGCGGCAGCCAGTAAAACGTGATAGAGTCAGAGATAGAGAGAGGGGGAGAGAGGGGGAGAGAGGGGGAGAGAGGGGGAGAGAGGGGGAGAGAGGGGGAGAGAGGGGGAGAGAGGGGGAGAGAGGGGGAGAGAGGGGGAGAGAGGGGGAGAGAGGGGGAGAGAGGGGGAGAGAGGGGGAGAGAGGGGGAGAGAGGGGGAGAGAGGGGGAGAGAGGGGGAGAGAGGGGGAGAGAGAGGGAGGGAGAGGGAGGGAGAGAGCGCGATTTACAGAGTTGCACCCTGGTCAGTGCAACGCCCGTCTGATGCAATCGAGCCGTGTCATACAGAAATGGGGAACAAAGGCTGAATATTCAGGGGCTTTACAGCAAATAAAAGAAGGAAAGACTGATCACTAAGTGATGAAAGTGGCTATTCCTGATAATAGCTGTTTGAGAATGTGTAGATGTGCTGGTTAACATCTTTAAAAATTCAATAATGTGGTTCCTGCGCATTGGAGCATTGCAAATATGACCCCACTATTTAAGAAAGGAGAGGGGGAGAAAACAGAGAGAGAGAGACACAAAAAGCTGGAGTAACTCAGCGGGACAGGTAGCATCTGTGGAGAGAAGGAATGGGTGGCGTGAAGGGTCTCGACCCGAAACATCACCTCTCCAGAGATGCTGCCTGTCCCGCTGAGTTACTCCAGCTTTTTGCGCCCATCTTCGGTTTAAGCTGGCATCTGCAGTTCCTTCTTACACAAACAGAGATAGAGACATTGGAATCAGTGAAGATGGACACAAAATGCTGGAGTAACTCAGCAGGACAGGCAGCATCTCTGCAGATAAGGACTAGGTGACGTTTCAGGTCGATACCCTTCTCCAGACTGAGAGTCAGGGGAGAGGGAAACGATATAGAAGATACATAGAAGAAATGAAAGATATAGAAAAAGCAACGATGATCAAGAAAGGTGGAGCCCACAATAGTGTAGATTCACTGCCTTGAACCCAGGAATTAGATGACTGCCTCAGGAAGAGAGGCTATATTTACTGGAGGTTAAAAGCCTGAGAATAAAGGGGAGGCCATTTAAAACTGCGAGAAGAAACTTTTTCACCCAGAGTTGTGAAATTTTGGAATTCTCTGCCACAGAAGGCAGTGTGGGGCAATTCACTGAATTTAAAAGAGAGTTAGATAGAACTCTGGGGGCTAATGGAATCAAGGGATATGGGGAGAAGGCAGGCACAGGTTACTGATTGTGGATGATCAGCCATGATCACATTGAATGGCGGTGCTGGCTCGAAGGGCCAAATGGCCTCCACCTGCACCTATTTTCTATGTTTCTAAGTGATTTTTTTTAACCATGCACTATGCCGTTGGAATGAGATGAGGAGATATATTGTGCAGTGTAAGAAAATAACTGCAGATGCTGGTACAATTCGAAAGTATTTATTTCACAAAATGCTGGAGTAACTCAGCAGGTCAGGCAGCATCTCAGGAGAGAAGGAATGGGATATATTATGCAAAGTGCTATAATTTGTGAAATTCTCCCTCAGGGCTGAAAGGGCTCATTCTCTGAGGAAGAGATTCATAGATATTTGGAAATTATGTAAATCAGAGTTGACAGATTTGGCAGCAGCATGGTTTTAAACCACATGATCTTTAATGGAAGCAAAGAAATAAATTATTTCTTTATTTATTCAGAGGATGTAGGTGTCACTGATATTGCCAGCATTTACTGTTCTTGCTCCTAAAGGACTGTCACAAGTAGCAGTGAATCAAATGTAGGCATACGGAACTGCAGATGCTGGTTTACCAAAAAAAAGACACAAAGTGCTGGAGTAACTCAGCGAGTCAGACAGCATCTCTGGTGAACATGGACAGGCGATATTTTGGGTCGGGATGTGTAGGATAGGTCTGAAGAAGGGTCTCGACCCTAAACGTCACCCATTCCTTCTCCCCAGAGATGCTGTCTGACCCGATGAGTTACTCCAGCATTGTGTCTTTCTTTTGGGTCGGGACCCTTTTTTAGATCCTTGTGAATTAAATGTGTCCCCCCCCAACCTTAAACAAATCCTACAGTTCACCTACTGATACTTTAAAAGAAAATGTATTTAATGATTCCAATTTAAAATTCCTCATCTTCCACAGGAGGAAGAAATTCCACCAGTTTATTTACTGATACATTAGCACGCAATTTATTTAATAATAATAATGCATTACATTTATATAGCGCTTTTCATATACTCAAAGACGCTTGACAGGGATTTAAAGAACATAGGGAAGTGAATAAATAGATAAATAAGTAAACGAACAGAGAAAGGAGACAGAAGGTGTCAAATTTTATCTCCCCCATCTTCTACTGGAGGAAGAAGAAAAATCCTGCAGTTTACACTGATATTTTAATACAAGATTTATTTAATGACGTGATATTCAAAATTCCTAATTTTCCATTCGAAGAAGAAAAATATCCCACAGGTTCCCAACTGATATTTTGGCATGAGGTTTATTTAATGGGTCTAATTTAAAATTCATCATCTTCCACTAGAGGAAAAAAAATCTAGTAGTTTACACATATTTTAATACAGGATTTACTTAATGAGACTCTAATTTGAAATTTCTCTATCATCCATTTGAAGAAATAAAGCCAGATTACTTACTAATACTTTAGCACAGGATTTATTTAATGACACTAATTAAAAATTAATCATCTTCCACTGGATTCAAACTCATGCTTCTGGCTGCTAGTTCGGGAGCCTAACCACTACACTACCCTGCAAGGACTTGGATTGAAAGGGCGATAAATGGCATAGCCTCAGAATTAGAGGACGTTCCTTTAGGAAGGAGGAGGAATTTCTTCAGTCAGAGGGCGGAATCTGTGGAATTCTTTGCCACAGAAGGCTGTGGAAGCCAAGTCAATGGATATTTTTACAGCGTAGATAGATAGATTCTTGATCAGTGCGGGTGTCAGGGGTTATGGGGGAGAATGGGGTTAGGAGGGAGAGATAGCCATGATTGAATGGCAGAATAGACTTGATATGCCGAATGGCCTCATTCTGTTCATATCACTTATGAGGAAAAGACAAGCTGGGTTGTGGTCTAAGTGGTTGGTATTCTTTACCAGGCGCCCTCACTACACTTCTCTGTATTTACTTCAGGCTTCGAGTGGTGTCAGTGCACCCACTATAACGCAGGTCGATTGCATCAGACACACCACATACACACACACACACACACACACGTTGCAAGGCACTACACTAACCAAGGTACAGCAGCTAAAACCAAATTTAGGGGGGCAACAAAATAAATGTATCTCCCCCCCCAAAAATTTTTTCACTCCTTTGTATTAAACAGCGACCGAAAAACCTGATGGCTAACCCGACCTTTTCACCTCCTCTGGCGCCAAAAGTTAGACACGGTCGTCCTACTGCACAGGAAAAGAGAGATTCGAGTTGTTTAGCCTGAATTAGACGTAAAATAGATTTTAAAAGCCACGTTACCACGTCTATTCATTTGATTAAGAGTCCGTCAACGGGACAATCGAGCTTTTTAAATATATATATATATATATATATATATAAGATTATTAATTTTAAATTAGTGTCATTATATAGGCCCCCGAACTAGCAGCCAGAAGCGCCAGTTCGAATCCAGTGGAAGATTATTAATTTTAAATTAGTGTCATTATATATATTTTTTTAAAAGTTCGACAATCGAGCTTTTTTACTATATATATATAATAATGACATATATAATCGGGACAGAATATATATATATATATAATCGGGACAGAATATTAATTTTAAATTAGTGTCATTATATATATATATAATGACACTAATTTAAAATTAATATTCTGTCCCGATTATATATGTCATTATTATATATATATATATATTTTTTTTTTTAAAGCTCGATTGTCCCGATTATATATATATTAAACAAGGGACAATTATAATTTAATTATATATATATATATATTATATATTATATATATATTATATAATAATATATATATATATATAATATATATAATATATATAATATATATAATATATATATATTATATAATAATATATATATATATATTATTATATAATATATATATAATATATATATATATAATTAAATTATAATTGTCCCTTGTTTAATATATATATATATATATATAAAATGACACTAATTTAAAATTAATAATCTAATATATATAATATAATTTAGAGTGTTATTTACCTCACCAAATCCAGAAAGGAGTCGGTGATTTCCTTGGGTTCCAGGGGCGCTGCTTCCAAGCCGGGCAGCTGGGGTCTGGATTCGGCGCCGTCTCCTGGTTTGATGATGAAGGCCATGACCACGCCGACGATGGAGGCCAGGAGGGTGGTGATGAAGAAGAAGAGGATGGCCCAGCCGCCCAGCTTGCCCAGGGCTTTGGTGTCCAGGCTGGCGGCTCCGGCCACCAGGCTGCACACCACCAGCGGGATGATGATCATCTTGAGTAGCCGGATCAGCAGTTCGCCGGGGAAGGAGAAGTAGATGACCTGGACTTTGCTGAGCCCCAGGCTCCTCACCGACAGGCCGATCACCACGCCGATGATGACCCCGGTCACGGTCAGGATGACCAGCAGGTTCCCTCCGATACAACTCTTGACTTTCTCCATCTTGTCCACTGGCTTTCGGACCTTGCTGGCTACAGTGTCGCCGCCGCTCGCTACATTGTTGCCGCCACCGGTCGCTACATTGTTGCCGCCGCCGCCGCTCGCTACATTGTTGCCGCCACCTGTCGCTACATTGTCGCCGTTGGTAGCCTTCTTGCCCTGGTAAATGTCACCGTTGGAGGTGCCCATCGGCTGTTGATCGTCTACAGTCGTGGCCATAATAAAACCTGCTCCCCGCCTTCCCAATCTGCCCCGCTGTCTCAACGCTGTCTGTAGGTCGGTGCTCGGGTTTTGTGTGCACTTTGTTTCCAAGTGAAGGGAGGACACGCCAGCTCTCCCCGGCCCTGGCACTGGCACTGGCACACGCGGGCGTCAATAGCAAAGGGGGAGGCCAGTCCTCCTGCTATTATAATAAGACGAGGAGGGCGTGGGCATTGGGGGGAGTATCGTGTCCGGTTTGCTCTCCTCCTCTCGGGCGGGGAAACAGGATGTGGAAACATGTTCTCCTCATTGCATCAGGACTCGAGGAACCAGTCGTACAAAACAAAAACAAAATGAGACATCTTTTCCTGATAGCCGACGACAATTACGCACCACACCCCCTCCCTCCCTCCCACCCACCACCTGGCTCTCACGCTTTCTCGTAACCCCCACCCCAACTAAAACCTGTCTGAAGAAGGGTCCCGCCCCCAAACGTCGCCCAGAGAGGCCACGTCCTCCAGAGATGCTGCCTGACCCGCTGAGTTACTCCAGCACTTTGTGTCCCTTTAGTGTTTTACTAGACCCAAACCTATCCTGCGTTGGTACAGCACCCTCTCCTCTTCCCCTCCCTACCCTTCCTCCATCCTACCCCTCCCTACCCCCTTACCCCTCCCCTGCCCCCACTCCATCCCCCTCAACCCCCCTTATCCTCCATCTCCCCTCCCCTACCCCCACTCCATCCCCCTCAACCCCCCCTTATCCTCCGTCCCTCCTTCCCCCTCCCTCCCTCCCCCCCCCCCTCCTTCCCTCTCCCTCCTCCCCCTCCCCTACCCCCACTCCATCCCCCTCAACCCCCCCTTATCCTCCGTCCCTCCTTCCTTCCCCCTCCCTCCCTCCTTCCCTCTCCCTCCCTCCTTCCCCATCCCTCCCTCCTTCCCCATCCCTTCCCCCTCCCTCCTTCCCCCTCCCTCCCTCCTCCGTCCCCCTCCGTCCTCCTCCCCTACCCCCACTCCATCCCCCTCAACACCCCTTATCCTCTCTTCTCTCCCCTCCATCCCTCCCTCCACCCTCCCCCTTTCCCCCCCTCCACCCTCCTCCTTTCCCCCCCTCCACCCTCCTCCTTTCCCCCCCTCCCTCCCTCCCTAGGAGATAGATTTAAACTTTAAAATGTGAATAACTTTAAAAATATAACACTGATTTCAATGAAACTTCTTCCATTTGCACCACAGGGATGACGGTGAGTAAGGTGGGCCTAAAGTTGTCGCGCTATCGTGTACCCTTTAGGCTGAAGTTCGGGAACAAACAAACAAACAAACAAACGAGAGTTTTCGTATATAGATAGATTGTCATGTGTCGCTGATCCGAACAATGAAATTCTTACTTGCAGCAGCAGCAGCAGCTCAACAGGTCTGTAAATTCGGCACTGAGCAGTTAATGTGGTGAACAAACAAAAAAAAAATTCAATTCAAACAAAACAGTATAGATCAACAAAAATTCCCATTATTATGCCCAAATCCCCTTGTGCAACTCAGGTAGTTTCGAGTTTAGTTGGAGTCCGTAGTGTTCAGTAGCTTGTGTAGGAAAGAACTGCAGATGCTGGTTTAAATCGATGGGAGACACAAAATGTCGGAGTAACTCAGCGGGGCAGGCAGCATCTCTGGGGAGAAGGAATGGGTGACGTTTCAGGTCGAGACCCTTCTTCAGTGTTCAGTAGCCTGATGGTTTGTGGGAAGAAGCTGTTCCTGAACCTGGATGTTACAGTTTTTGAGACTCCTATGCCTTTTTCCCATGGCAGGATTGATGCAAGGAGTTTGGCAAGTGATAGGTGGATACAGGGGAGGGGTTTCATTGGCATATGGATAAACAAAAGCGAGAGGTGAAATGGAGACCAAAGGGGGTACTATAAAGAGAGAAGAGAAATGTGAAGCCAGAGGGAGGGATATGGGTGGAAGGAGGAGAGGAAAGGGGGGTGGGATAGGGGGGTTAAATGGGTGCGCACCAGAGTAGAGCAGGGGAAGTGAGGGGTGGGGGTGGGATGAAAGGTGGAGGGGGTTGTCACACTGTGGACAGCTCGATTGTAATTGTGTATTGTCTTTCCGCTGACTGGTTAGCGCGCAACAAAAGAGATGCCTGGAGTCCCTTGCCCGGAGTAGGTGAACCGAGGACCAGAGGGCACAGGTTTAAGGTGAAGGGGAAAAGATTTAATAGGAATCTGCGGGGTAAGTTTTTCACACAAAGAGTGGTGGGTGTATGGAACGAGCCACCAGAGGAGGTAGTTGAGGCAGGGACTATCCCAATGTTTAAGAAACCGATAGACAGGGTACATGGATATGACAGGTTTGGAGGGATATGGGCCAAACACGGACAGGTGGGACTAGTGGAGCTGGGACATGTTGGGCGGTGTGGGCAAGTTGGGCTGAAGGGCCTGTTTGTGCACTGAATGACTCTATAACTAAAGTTTATTCGGTACACGTGACAATAAACTTATGACTAATGACTAGCTCAAATTGGATAATTCAATGTTCATATCATTGGGTTATAAGCTACCATGCAGAATATTATGTACTGATCCTCCAGTATTCATTGATGTTGCCTCTCTGCATTCTCCTTGCTGTAGTTACCATTGCTTAACATCGACTGTACATACACACTGCTTCTATTCTGCCCTGCACTTTGCCTGGGTAGGAGATGAAGCTCTCGAAAGAGATTAAATGGTGATGTGTACATGCAAATTGTACAGAGATAGCAGGAGAGAAGATAGACACAGAATGCTGGAGTAACTCAGCGGGTCAGGCAGCATCTCGGGAGAGAAGGAATGGGTGACGTTTCAGTCTGAAGAAGGGTCTTGAGCCAAAACACCCATTCCTTCTCAGGTAGCACAGCAGTAGAGCTGCCGGCTTACAGCGCCGGAGACCCGGGTTCGATCCTGACTACGGGTGCTGCCTGACCCACCCCCCTCCCAATAGACAATAGACAATAGGTGCAGGAGTAGGCCATTCGGCCCTTCGAGCCAACACCACCATTCAATGTGATCATGGCTGATCATTCTCAATCAGTACCCCGTTCCTGCCTTCTCCCCATACCCCCTGACTCCGCTATCCTTAAGAGCTCGATCTAGCTCTCTCTTGAAAGCATCCAGAAAATTGGCCTCCACTGCCTTCTGAGGCAGAGAATTCCACAGATTCACAACTCTCTGACTGAAAAATCATTCATTGATTACCCTGAAAAATCCCCTGACATCAGTCTGAAGAAGGGTCTCGACCCAAAACGTCACCCATTCCTTCTCTCCCCAGAGATGCTGCCTGACCTGCTGAGGTACTCCAGCATTTTGTGTCTGCCTTCGATTTAAACCAGCATGACCAGTTTTTTTCCTAGCGGGAGAGAATGCGGTTGAGCAATGTGCTTTCCCTTCGGGCTGTTTCATTTCCATCTCCTGCCCTTTTTTTATCTCCTCTCCCCCCCCCCCCCCCCCCCCCCATCTGCAAATATCCGTGAATGAATCCTACGTCAACGGCTGCCTCGGGATTAACAATCCTAGCTGCCCCTGTGGAAAATACATTAAGCCGTGGTTATGAACTATTAATCGAGCCAGTGGTGACACAGAGACAGAGTGTGACTGGAATCATACATCTGTAGCCATGAACATTTGCGATTAAAATTCCAGAGAGAGGATCAAGGTGATCTTATCTCCATTTCCCTTTTGGAAGCAGTTATTTGGGATCTAAAACACTTGTGTCCTGACTACCATTCCAATTGCTCTATTAAACAGAAAAGATTTTTGTATGCCTTCTGACATTTTCAAGAATTGATTTTACTGACAGTATGTGAATTGATTGATTGATTACTTTTCATTACACTGTAGGCTTCATAGTCTTCATCGGAAACTAGAGGAATGGATGACACGTACACAAATCGTAGAAAGGTGTTAGAGCGATGGAATTTAGAGCATAGAACAGCACTGGAGTTGTCTGCGATAAACATGATGCCAAGTTATAAGAAAGACAACAAGGATAAACCAGGGATCAAGAAGCTTATGTCAGTGGTAGAAAAATTATTGGAGAATATCCTGATTATCTAGGAGTAATGTATATTTTGAAAGAACGAGGCTGATTGGGAGTGTTCAATGTGGGTCTGTGTGGGGAAAGTCCTGCCTCACAACTTGAGTGAGGTTTTGAGAGATTTACTTTTGGGGGTGGTGGTAGAGTTGCTGCCTTACAGCTCCAGGGATCCCGGGTTCGATCCTGACTACGGGTGCTGTCTTTACGTTCTCCCCGTGACCTGTGCGGGTTTTCTCCGGGTGCTCCAGTTTCCTCCCACACTCCAAAGACGTACAGGTTTTAAACATTTTGGCTTGGTAAAATTGTAAAATTGGCCCTCGGGTGTGAAGGGGTAATTTAATGTGCGGGGACCACTGGTTGGCGTGGACTCGGTGGGCCGAAGGGCCTGTTTCGGCACTGTATCTCTAAACTAAACTAAACTGGGAAGATTGGATGAAAAGAAAATAACTGCAGATGCTGGTACAAATCGAAGGTATTATTTCACAAAATGCTGGAGTAACTCAGCAGGTCAGGCAGACATGGTCGACGTTTCAGATTGGGATGGTGGATGGATGCTTTTTTGGAAGCCTATGACCTTAGATCCATAGAGTGATACAGTGTGGAAACAGGCCCTTCGGCCCAACTTGCCCACACGGGCCAACATGTCCCATCTACACTAGTCCCACCTGCCTACGCTTGGTCCATATCCCTCCAAACCTGTCCTATCCATGTAGGTGGACTATTGCAAGGATCAGTGCGGTGGAATATATGCTACAGTGACTGTGGCTCCTGCAGAACCAGGGGCCACACAGTCTAAGAATAAAGGGGAGGCCATTTAAAACTGAGGTGAGAAGCAACGTTTTCACACCGAGAGTTGTGAATTTGTGGAATTCTCTGCCACAGAGGGCAGTGGAGGCCAATTCACTGGATGAATTTAAGAGATAGTTAGATAGAGCTCTAGGGGCTAGCGGAATCAAGGGCTATGGGGAGAAGGGTTACTGATTGTGGATGATCAGCCATGATCACAACGAATGGCAGTGCTGGCTCGAAGGGCCAAATGGCCTCCTCCTGCACCTATTTTCTATGTTTCTATGTAGTAAAGTCTTAGACAAGAATGCCGATGGTATGAATCATAAGTTTGCGGATGACATGAAAATTGCCGAGGATGTAAACAGCAAGGAAAGGGACCTGAGGTTACAACAGGATATAGGTTGGATTGAATATTTGGCAAGAGTGTTCACAGGTGGAATTTAATCTCTACAAGTGCAAGGTGTGGCATTTTGGAAAGTTAAATATCGTAAATATTAAGGTATTTAGTAATAGGGATGTAGAAACAAGGAACTGTACATGCATTTTACAGAAAAACATTGGGAGCGGTATGATGGTATAGCGGTAGAGTTGCTGCCTCACAGCGCCAGAGACCCGGGTTCAATCCTGACTACAGGTACTGTCTGTACGGAGTTTGTACGTTCTCCCCGTGACCTGCCTAGGTTTTCCCCGGGACCTCCAGTTTCCTCCCACACTCCAAAGACACGCCAGGTTTGTAGGTTAATTGGCTTTGGTAAAGATTGTAAATTGTCCCCAGTGTGTAAGATAGTGCTAGTGCATTGGAATCGCTGGTCGGCATGGACTCTGTGGGTCAAAGGACCTGTTACCGTGTTGTATCTCTGCATCTGTATCTGTGTTAAAAGACACAAAGTGTGAGAGTAACTCAGGGTATTGAGGAATGTTGATGAACAGATGGACCTTGTAGGTGAAAACAAAGAGAGACACAAAATGCTGGAGTAACTCAGCGGGACAGGCAGCATCTCTGGAGAGAAGGAATGGGTGATGTTTTGGGTTGAGACCCTTTTTCAGACTCGACCTGAAACGTCACCCATTCCTTCTCTCCAGAGATGCTGCCTGTCCCACTGAGTTACTCCAGCATTTTGTCTATCTTCGGTCTAAACCAGCATCTGCAGTTCCTTCCGACACGATCTTGTGGGTCAAGCCCATTGTTGCTTGAATGAGCCCACACAGGTTATTAAAGTGGTGAAGAAGGCATATGGCCTGCTTACCTTCATAAGTCAGGGCATAGAATACAAATTTTGTGGTGTAACATTGCAACAAATCACTGGCAGACCACACTTGGACTATTGTACGTGGTTTTGGTTACCTCACTGTAGTGGTGACTTCAGTCCTTACAATAAAGTCCTCTCCGCTTACCACCATTTCACGGAGGCTGGAGTGATCGATCTTGACGCAAATTGACAACAGAGAGATCTTCACGACGTTTCGGTTTAATTAGTCGTTTATTGAAGTAGTAATACAAACAGATTTGTATTTCTCCCGTCATAGATCTGGTAAGAACTGTATCTCGCCATAGCTTCTCCGCCTCTGATGCATCCCATCTCTACATTCCCTGATGGTACCTAGTTCTGGCCCCTCCAAGTACGTTATGCCCATATATGTATTCATCTCAGGACAACCCCCAAGTGTCCAGAAATAATACAGCAAGATACAAAATAATATGATGTGCTTAACAGCTAATACAAACACAAATGGCTCCGACACACACTACAGGAAGAATTTGGAGAGAGCGCAGAGGAAATTCACCAGGATTTTACCCGGATTGGAGATCTTTAATTTAGGGGGAGGGATTGGATGGGTTGGGGGAGAGACAGAGGGGACGGGGTGTGAGATATGCTGTGAAGGAGTGGGAGAGTGTGAGAGTGTAACAGAGGGAGGAGAGCAGAGGTACTGAGGGACAGAGAGAGGGGGAGAGACAGATACCAGATTTGTGAGACACAGAAAAAGTAAAACAGAACTAAAAAGGATAGAATAAGACACAGCTAGAAAGAGGCTCCTACACACACTACAGGAAGAATTTGGAGAGAGTGCTGAGGAAATTCACCAGGATATTACCCGGATTGGAGATCTTTAATTTAGGGGGAGGGATTGGATGGGCTGGGGGAGAGAGACAGACGGACAGAGTGTGAGATATGGTGTGAAGGAGTGGGAGAGTGTGAGAGAGTAACAGAGGGAGGAGAGCAGAGGTACTGAGGGACAGAGTGTGAGATATAGTGAGGGAAAAAGAGAGAGGGGGAGAGACAGAACAAGACGTGTGAGACACAGGAAAAGTAAAACAGAACTAAAAAGGACAGAATAAGACACGGCTAGAAAGAGAAAGAGAGAGGGGAGAGAGAGACAATGACTTTGGGACTCCACCTTCTGACATACTGGGCTGTTTCTGAAGCTGTTGCAAAGTAGCACATTGATTGCATCACCCACACGACTTTCATTATCTACTCACCAGCTAATTTAATGCAGATAAGTGAGAAGTGTTGCAGTTTGGGAAAACAAGCTGGGGCAGGAACTTCACTGTGAATGGTAGGTCCCTGGGGAATGTTGTAGAGCAAAGGGATCTAGGAGTGCAAGCACATAGTTCCCCGCAATTGGTGTCACTGGTAGACAGGGTGGTCAAAGAAGGCTTTCGGTACATTGGCCTTCATCAATCAGGGTGTCAAGTCAAGTCAAGTCAAGTCAAATTTATTTGTCACATACACATACTCGATGTGCAGTGAAATGAAAGTGGCAATGCCTGCGGGTTGTGCACAAAAAGAATTACAGCATATAAATAAAGTTAATAAGTTACTAAACATAGCACAAAAAGTGTCGACAAAAATTTAGTCTCTGGGGTTATAAAAATTGACAGTCCTGATGGCCTGTGGGAAGAAGCTCCGTCTCATCCTCTCCGTTTTCACAGCGTGACAGCGGAGACGTTTGCCTGATCGTAGCATCTGGAACAGTCCGTTACTGGGGTGGCAGGGGTCCCTCATGATCTTGCTTGCTCTGGATCTGCACCTCCTGATGTATAGGTCCTGCAGGGGGACGAGTGTAGTTCCCATGGTGCGTTCTGCCGAACGCACTACTCTCTGCAGGGCCATCCTGTCCTGGGCAGAGCTGTTCCCAAACCAGACTGTAATGTTGCCGGACAGGATGCTCTCTACAGCCCCAGAGTAGAAGCAATGAAGGATCCTCAGCGACACTCTGAATTTCCTCAGTTGTCTAAGGTGGTAAAGGCGCTGCTTAGCCTTACCCACCAGTGCGGCAATGTGCGTTGCCCACGTCAGATCCTCTGCGATGCGGACTCCCAAGTATTTGAAACTGCTCACCCTATCCACAATAGACCCATTTATCTCGAGTGGCGTGTACGTCCTTGGATGTTTAGCCCTTCTGAAGTCCACAATCAGCTCCTTTGTTTTAGTGACATTCAAGAGGAGGCTATTGTCCTGACACCAGAGTGCCAGATCAGCCATCTCCTCCCGGTAGGCCTTCTCATCGTTGTTGGAGATCCGGCCCACCACCACAGTGTCATCAGCAAACTTGATGATGGAGTTTGAGCTGAACCTGGCCCCACAGTCATGTGTGTACAGGGAGTACAGTAGGGGGCTAAGGACGCAGCCCTGGGGGGATCCTATGTTCAGGGTGAGGGAGCTAGATGTGTGTTCCCCCATCCTGACCACTTGGGGCCTGGCAGTGAGAAAGTCCAGGACCCAGGCACACAGAGGGGTGCTAAGCCCCAGTTCCAGCAGCTTCTCAACCAGCTGCTGGGGACTATTGTGTTGAATGCTGAACTAAAGTCAATGAACAGCATCCTCACATAGCCCCCCTGGCTGTCCAGATGAGAGAGAGCGGTGTGTAGAACCTGGGAGACCGCATCATCCGTGGACCTGTTCGGACGGTATGCGAACTGTAGTGGGTCCATGTTGCGAGGAAGGAGGGCGCAGATGTGCTTCTTAACTAGCCTCTCAAAGCATTTCATGACAACCGAGGTGAGGGCCACCGGTCGGTAGTCATTTAAGCACGCTGGAGAGGCATTCTTTGGCACCGGTACAATGATGGATCTTTTGAAGCATGCAGGGACCACGGACTTTGCCAAGGAGAGGTTGAATATTGTGGTGAGCACTGGAGCAAGCTGAGTAGCACAAGACTTTAGTACTCGCCCAGATATACCATCTGGGCCTCTGAAGAAGGGTCTCGACCCGAAACGTCACCCATTCCTTCTCTCCCGAGATGCTGCCTGACCTGCTGAGTTACTCCAGCATTTTGTGAATAAATCGATTTGTACCAGCATCTGCAGTTATTTTCTTATACTACAGGGTATTGAGTATAGATGTTGTGATGCAATAACGAGGAACTGCAGATGCTGGTTATATCAAAAGAAAAACCCAAAGTGCAGGAGTAACAGCAGGTCAGGCAGCATCTCTGCACAACATGGATAAGTGACATTTTGGGTTGAGATCCTTCTTCAGACATTGCTGTAGATGAGGCAGGTACTCTAACAGCATTTAAAAGACACTTGGACAGGAACATGGGTAGAATAGTGGGATATGGGCCACATGCGGGCAAACAGGACTAGCTTAGATGGGGCACCATGGTCAACGTGGACAAGTTGGGGTGTGCTATATGACTCTACCTGCATAGAGTGGATGTGGAGAGGATGTTTCCACTAGTGGGAGAGTCTAGGACCAGAGGTCATAGCCTCAGAATTAAAGGACGTTCCACTAGGAAGGAGATAAGGAGTAATTTCTTTAGAGGGTGATCTGTGGAATTCATTGCCACAGAAGGCTGTGGAGGTCAAGTCAATGAATATTTTTACAGCAGAGATAGATAGATTCTTGATAAGTACGGATGTCAGGGGCTAGGAGGAGAAGGCAGGAGAATGGGGTTAGGAGGGAGAGATGGATCGGCCATGATTGAATGGCGGAGTAGACTTGATGGGCCGAATGGCCTAATTCTGCTCCTATCACTTTTTTTAATGACTCTAAAACATATTTGTCTTGTGCCTCATTGCCTCTTAACTGCCTGGGGCCACCGAGAAAGGTGTGGTGTCAAGATAATGTAGTCTTAGACATGATCATGAAAAGCCAAGGAAACGCTGAAGGAGACTTGCAATTTCTCTGAACATTT
Organism: Rhinoraja longicauda; assembly: GCF_053455715.1. Classification (NCBI taxonomy): domain Eukaryota; kingdom Metazoa; phylum Chordata; class Chondrichthyes; order Rajiformes; family Arhynchobatidae; genus Rhinoraja; species Rhinoraja longicauda. The sequence goes on from NC_135993.1 coordinate 5,132,479, forward strand.
TATTTCCTTGATTTTTTAATGTATTCCTCATATTTCGCTTGGGTTGTTTACACCCCAACGGTATGAACATTGACTTCTCTAACTTCAGGTAGTCCCTACTCCCCCCCTCTATCCCTTTCCCTTTCCCAATTCTCCCACTAGTCTTCCCGTCCCCGACTACATTCTATCTTTGTCTCGCCCCCCCCTCCTCCCCCAACATCCGTCCGAAGAAGGGTCTCGACCCGAAACGTCACCCATTCCTTCTCTCCCGAGGTGCTGCCTGACCCGCTGAGTTACTCCAGCATTTTGTGTTTACCCATTGATGTGTTTCATGCTACCAACTGATTCTTCAGTTTTGGTTCCAATGTTACAGTTTCACGCAGAATATCAAGGAGATCATCACTAGTTTCTTCCAATGTATCTCTCTGCCTTGTTACAATTCACCTTGTAAACAACACATGCCTCTCATGACTTTTCAGCCTGAATTAAATAGTATCACAATGAAAATGGACAAGAAGTCTTCAATGAGCAAATTGTGGGGGAAAAAAAGTTGCTTTGAGTCTCGTTACGCAAAATCTTATTTGCATTATATAAAGTTGCAAGTTTCCATAATGGAGCATTTGTATGTCTTTACATATCTTATAACTTACTGGCAAACAGCTGCAACTGTAATTTGATGTAAAATAGAGAAGGTCTTTATTCCCATGATAAGGATGGGTGCCAAACTGAGTACTAAATAAATAAAATAATCGACTTGAATTTCTAATTAGTCAGCTTTGTCAGGAGAACCCACAATGCCTGCTTTCACCTGCAATCTTGCATGCAAGTTTCTTGGAGCAGGGAAGGTACACTCGTGGTCCATGTTGATCAAAGGGCTTTAGACTTTAGAGAGACACAGTGTGGAAACAGGCCCTTTAGCCAACCGAGTCTGCTCCATTGCAAGTAGTGTAGGAAAATAACTGCAGATGCTGGTACAAATCGAAGGTGTCACAAAATTGCTGGAGTAACTCAGCGGGTCAGGCAGCATCTCAGGAGAGAAGGAATGGGTGACGTTTCGGGCCGAGACCCTTCTTCAGACTGATGTCTACTTTGGAGAAGTCCTCCGCCTCTCTACTCCGAGTTCTGCAACATCCTCTCTCGCTGCTCCCCCTCGATCATCACTCCCCATCTGGGCGATGGGCGGCTTCCTTTATCATCTTTACATTTTTGCATGTCTTTCATTCATTTGTTCTATATCTCTCTGCATCACCGTCTTCACCTCTCGTTTCCCTCTCTCCTGACTCTATTCTGAAGAAGGGTCCCGACTCAAAACGTCACCCATTCCTTCTCTCCAGAGATGCTGCCTGACCCGCTGAGTTACTCCAGCATTTTGTGTCTATCTTAGGTTAATTGGTCCTCTGTAAATTGCCCCTAGTGTGCAGGGAGTGGATAAGAAAGTTGGATAACATGGAATTAGCGTGAAATGGTGGCGTGTAGTCGGTGTGCCAAAGGGCATGTTTCCATGCTGTATCTTTCAATCAATAAAGCAAGTGGGTGGTAGTGGAGAGAACATAACTCATAGTCCCTTCACGGCCCAACAGGCCCTTCAGCCCAACTTTCCCATGCCGACCAAGATGCCCCATCTACACCGATCAGCCAAAACATTATGACCTGATGAGCCAAAACATTATGACCACCTGCCTAATATGCTGTTGGTCCTCCGTGTGCAGCCCCATACACAGCAGGGTGCGATGCACTGTGTATTGTGACACATTCCTCCCGTGACCACCATTAAAATGTTCTGTGACTTGTGCCACAGTCGACCTTCTGTCGGTTCGGACCAGACGGGATAGTCTTCATTGCCCTTGCGCATCGATGAGCCTTGGGCGCCCAACACCCTGCCTGTCGCCGGTTTGTGGTTTGTCCCTCCTCGGACCACTGTCGGTCGGTACTCACCACTGCTGACCGGGAGCACCCCACAAGCCTTGCCGTTTCAGAGATGCTCTGACCCAGTCGTCTGGCCAGAACAATTTGGCCCTTGTCAAAGTCGCTTTACTCCTGCCCATTTCTCCTGCATCCAACACATCAACTTCAAGAACTGACTGTTCACTTGCTGCCTAATATATCCCACCCCTTGACAGGTGCCATTGTAACAAGATAATCAATGTTATTCACTTCGCCTGTCAGTGGTCATAGTGTTTTGGCTGATACTAGTCCTACCTGCCCGCATTTGGTTTAGATCCCTTTAAACCTCTCCTATCCATGTACCTTTACTTTTCATTTTAGTTTTAGATATACAGTGCGGAAACAGGCCCTTCAGCCCACTGGGTCTGCACCGACCAGCGATCTCCGTTACACTAAGCACACACTACACACTAGAGACTTTTTACTATTTGTACCAAAGCCAATTAACCTACAAACCTGCATGTCGTCTTTGGAGTGTGGGAGGAAACGGCAGCACCCGGGGAAAACACGCACAGTCACGGGGGGAACGTACAAACTTGGCACAGAAAGTACCCGTAGTCAGGATGAAACCCGGGTCTCTGACGCTGTAAGGCAGCAACTCTACCATTACGCCACCCTGCCCCTGCCCCTGCCCCAGTACCTGCTGCAACTACCTCCTCTGGCAGCTTATCGCATATACCCTGTGAGAAGGCGGACTAATATAATTTCTGCCCTTGCCAAGAAATGTTTTGCAACATCAGAATCACTGCCCCAGAGGGAGCCAGTCACTTCAGTGGAAAGCAGAATTGAAGGAAATTCGTCTGGTGGTCTTAATCTCTGATCCTGTTTTCGTAACAGTTTAATTCCACAAAATGGTTACGATGTAAAGCTGAAGTAACGAGTGGGTCTGAACAGTAAAGTGTTTTCATATCAGCTGAAGATAGACGCAAAAAGCTGGAGTAACTCATCGGGACAGGCAGCATCTCTGGAGAGAAGGAGTGGGTGACGTTTCGGGTCGAGACCCTTCTTCAGACCCAATTCAGCCTTCTGAAGAAGGTTCTCGACCCGAAACGTCACCCATTCCTTCTCTCCACAGATGCTGCCTGACCCGCTGAGTTACTGCAGCTTTTGGTGTCTCTCTTCGGTTTAAACCGCAATCTTGCAGTTCCTTCCCATATGTTTTCAAATCAACTGAACTGTGTTGAGCGAAAAATAAAGTGTCTGGTCTCAGTTCGCACTGATCAACAAAACTGATAAAAATAGCCCAAAGCAGCCAGCCATAGGTTCAGGTTAATGTAAAGGTGGGGGCTGGTTGTGAAGTTGATCTTCACGTCTCGCTGTAGGTCAGTTCAAGAATAGACACAGGACAGAAATCAAACTGCTAATTCATTGCAGAGGCTGGAGGCATTAAAGGGACATGGAAAAACTTGCAAATGATTCTGCATTTGGCTGCAGCCAAAATTCATAGTACAGGTGCAGTACCACAGTGGGCCCATTACTGGGCGTAAATGAACAAGTGACATTGGCTTAAATAGCATCGCCACAGCTGAGAATGAACACGATGGGCAGAATGGCCTCATTCTCTGATGCAATTTTTCTATGATTTCTTGGAAAGTGGTGAAACCACTGGGTGGATGTGATTCATCGTAACCGAAGGCTGACCAGATTACCCATGGTCTCCAGACAGTCTTGTTCAGTGTTTGGAAATTACGTTAAGAGTTTAGAGATCCAGCCCCACCCAGTTAACAACGATCGTTCGTACACTAGTTTGGGTGTCACGGTGGCGCAGCGGTAGAGTTGCTGCCTTACGGCGCCAGAGACCCGGGTTCAATCCTGACTCGGGGTGTTGTTTGCATGGAGTTTGTGCGTTAATGTCCGTGACTGCGTGGGTTTTCTCCGGGTGCTCTGGTTTCCTCCCACACTCCAAAGACGTGCAGGTTTGTAGGTTAATTGTCTTCGGTAAAAATTGTGAACTGTCCCTAGTGTGGAGGATAGATGCATTCAAGAGAGAGCTGGATAGAGCTCTTAAGGATAGCGGAGTCAGGGGGTATGGGGAGAAGGCAGGAACGGGGTACTGATTGAGAATGATCAGCCATGATCACATTGAATGGCGGTGCTGGCTCAAAGGGCCGAATGGCCTTCTCCTGCACCTATTGTCTATTGTCTAGTCCTGGTGCATGGATCACAAAATGCTGGGGTAACTCAGCAGGTCAGGCAGCATCTAGGAGAGAGGCAATGGGTGACGTTTCGGGTCGAGAGGGGATCGCTGGTCGGTGTGGACTCGGTGGGCCGAAGGGCCTGTTTCTGTGCTGTATCTCTAAACTAAACTAACCTAAACTAAACTAAACTAAACCAAACCAAACTAAACTAAACCAAACCAAACTCAACTAAACCAAATTAAACTGAACTAAACCAAACTTGTTCTATGTTTTCACACTCTCTACACACCTGGGAACAATTCACAGAGGGCCAATTAACTTCCAAACCTGCACGACTTTGCGATGTGGGGTGAGAAACCGTAGCACCTGGAGGAAACCCACGTGGTCACGAGAAGAACATACAAACTCCACTTAGACAGCACACCTGTAGTCAGGATGGAACCCGGGTCTCTGGCGCTGTGAGGCAGCAACTCTACCGCTGCGCCACCGTGCCTCCAGTCCGATCAGCTTCTGGAGAAAACCCACCATCGTATCGATGCTGACCTTCAAGCTACCCATTTTACATTCATCCTAGGCTCGACGATTTTATTCCCCTCATTTTCCCAACCTCTTTCCTCGATTCCTTTGGCACGGTGGTGCAGCGGGTAGAGCTGCTGGCTCACAGTCCCAGAGTCCCGGGTTCCATCCTGACCTTGGGTGCTGTCTGCGTTGAGTTTGCACGTTCTCCCTGTGACCGCGAGGGTTTTTCTCCGGGTGCTCCGGTTTCCTGCGGGTGCTCCGGTTCCCTCCCACATCACCAAGACGTGCGGGTTTACAGGTTAATTGGCCCTCTGTAAAATTTCCCCCAGTGTGTTGGCAGTGGATGCAAAAGTAGATGCTCATCTACATCTAGCATGGGCTCCAAGTTTTCAAGCAAGTGAATCAGCACCACCTCCTCAAGAGCTGACAGGGCGGCACGGTGGCGCAGCGGTAGAGTTGCTGCCTTACAGTCAATGCAGCGCCGGAGACTCAGGTTCGATCCTGACTACGGGCGCTGTCTGTACGGAGTTTGTACGTTCTCCCCGTGACCTGCGTGGGTTTTCTCCGAGATCTTCGGTTTCCTCCCACACTCCAAAGACGTACGGGTATGTAGGTTAATTGACTGGGTAAATGTAAAAATTGTCCCTAGTGGGTGTAGGATAGTGTTAATGTGCGGGGATCGCTGGGCGGCGCGGACCCGGTGGGCCGAAGGGCCTGTTTCCGCGCTGTATCTCTAAATCTAAAATAAATCTAAATGTAAGACAACATCGAACTAGTGTGAACGGGTGATCGATGGTCAGCGTGGACTCCACATGGACAGCATCGGAGGTCGGGATCGAACCTGGGTCTCGGGCGCTGTGAGGCAGCAGCTTTACCAGCTGAGCCACTGTGCCAGTGGGCCGAAGGGCCTGTATCTATGCTAAAACGAAAACTAAAATTAAAACTCCCTCACAGCCACACAGGGAGGGCATGGGGATGGAATTTACAGCAGTCAATTAACAGACCAAACCACATCTTTGGGATGTGGGAGGTGAACAGAGGATACTCAGGCGGTTACAGGGAGTATGTGCAAACTCCACATTGCCAGCACGCAAGGTCAGGATCGAACCGGGGTCCCTCGGGTGCTTTTGAACCAGCTGTGTAGGAGAAAAACTGCAGATGCTGCTTTCAATCGAAGGTGGACACAAAATGCTGGAGTAAGTTGGCGGGTCAGGCAGCATCTCGGGAGAGAAGGAATGCGTGACGTTTCGGGTCGAGACCCTTCTCCTGCTGCGCCATCTCAAGGTCACACCAGAAACCAGAAACTCCCTCTCATCAGCATATCTATATCTGGCATGGGCTCCAAGTCTTCAAACAAGTGAATCAGCACTTCCTCCTCAAGAGCTGACAGGGCCAGATAAATAATTACTGGCAAAAAAAACAAAGTGCTGGGCGCACCCAGTGAGTCAGGCAACATCTGTGGAGGAAATGGATGACATTTGGGGTCGGTGAAGGAAGTTTTGACCCAAAACATCGTCCGTCCATTTCCCTCCACAGGCCTGGTGCCATAGGGGTAGAGTTGCTGCCTCACAGCGCCAGAGACCCGGGTTCGATCCTGACCATGATGTGCCACATGGTATAATTCTGCTCCGAGAACTTATGAACCCATGCCATCAACCTCAAGAACAGCCTCTTCCCCTCTGCTATCAGGCTTCTGAACAGTTCTTCCATAAGCTAGGGTACTGTCCGATTCACCTCTACCCCATTGCGGACATTGCCTATTGTCTGTGGAACTGTTGAGAATTATATTCCCTTTGCTCTCCCTATTGTACTTGAGTTTGGCTTGATTAGTCTGACTTGACTGGGTGGCAGGCAAAACAAAGCTTTGCACTGTATGGAGTTTGTACGTTGTCCCCGTGACCTGCGTGGGTTTTCTCCTGAAACTCCGGTTTCCTCCCACACTCCAAAGACGTACAGGTTTGTAGGGTAATTGGCTGTGGTAAAAATTGTAAATTGTCCCTGTTGTGTGTAGGATAATGTTAGTGTGAGGGGATCGCAGGTCGGCGCGGACTCGGTGGGTCAAAGTGCCCGCTTCTGTGCTGTATCTCTAAACTAAAGTAAGATATTGTCCAACAAGCTGTGTTTAGCCAACAAGGTAATCTTTGACTCGCGATTCCAGCTTCAGCAGTTCCTTGTGTTTCCAAAATAATTGCTGGGTTTCTTACAGATCCCATAGAAACAGAAAGAACTAAGATGACGTTGTATAACATTGACCTTGGCAGGTTTCTATAAGCCCGAGGGGTGTGTGTTACCACCTGTCCTTGTAGGAATTCGTCTCCTCGCATCCATCCAAGACCAGACTTCACACCATTGACTCCATCTACCCTTCACGTTGCCTTAGAAAAGCAGCCAACATAATCAAAGACTTGTCCCACCCCGGTCATAAGTTCATAAGTGAATAGGAGCAGAATTAGCCCATCAAGTCTACTCCACCATTCAATCGTGGCTGTTCTATCTCTCCCTCCTAACCCCATTCTCCTGCCTTCTCCCCATAACCCCCGACACCTGCACTAATCAAGAATCTATCTACCTCTCCCTTTAAAATGTTAATTGACGGCCTCCACAGCCTTCTGTGGCAATGAATTCCACAGATTCACCACCCTCTGATGAAAGAAGTTCCTCCTCATCTCCTTCCGACGTTCTCCCCGTGACCTGCGTGGGTTTTCTCCGAGATCTTCGGTTTCCTCCCACACTCCAAAGACGTACAGGTATGTAGGTTAATTGGCTGGGTAAATGTAAAAATTGTCCCTAAATTGTGTAGGATAGTGAGGCTTCAAAATGTTGGGAGCCTCGATCACCTCGTGGCACCACGGGAGAAGAATGAGGAGGAGATAAGACTTTGCCTTCCATCACAGTGAGGGTATGCCTAGAGCAATCACTGTGATGGCTGTTTTGTGTAAAAAATTATATCTGTGTGTCTTGTGCTTTTTAATGTCTACTGCCGGACCCTGACGTGAGAGGACGCTGGCGTTGTGTATTCGCCGCTTTTCCGTCAGGATAGTTTGTCTGTTTTTTTCTATGTTAATTGTTTTTGTAAAGCGCTTTGAGCATGCGATAAGGCGCTATATAAAATAAATGTATTATTATTATTATTATTATTAATGTACGGGGATCGCTGGGCGGCATGGACTTGGAGGGCCGAAAAGGCCTGTTTCCGGCTGTATTATATATGATATGATATATGATATGATATGAAAGGAACCTTTAATTCTGAGGCTGTGACCTCTGGTCCGGTTGTTCCATCTTCTCTCTGCTCCCATCAGACATAAGATACAGAAGTTTGGATAAGCCTATGGAGAGGTTGTTTCCTCTCGTGGGAGAGTCTAGGACCAGAGGTCATAGCCTTAGAATGAAAGGATGTACCTTTCGAAGGGAGGTGAGGAGGAATTCCTTCAGTCAGAGGGTGGTGAATCTGTGGAATTCATTGTCACAGACGGCTGTGGAGGCCAAGTCGTCAATGGGTATTGTTAAGGTGGAGATTGACAGATTCCTGATTAGTAGAGGTGTCAAAGATTACGGGAAGAAGGCAGGAGAATGGGGTTAAGGGGGAAAGGTAGATCAGCCATGATTGAATGGCAGAGTAGGCGTGATGTGCCAAATGGCATCACTCTGCTCCGAGTACTTATGAACTTATGAACCCATGCCATCAGTCTCAAGAACAGCTTCTTCCCCTCTGTTATCAGGCTTCTGAACAGTTCCATAAGCTAGGGCACTGTCCGATTCACCTCTACCCCATTGCGGACATTGGCTATTGTCTAGGGAACTGTTGTGTTATAATGCTGAGGACTATATTCTGCATTCCCTTTGGTCCACCTATTGTACTTGAGTTTGGCTTGGTTTGTGCATCTCATTATCTGGCTTGACTGGGTAGCAGGCAAAACAGAGCTTTCCACTGTATCTTAGTACACGTGACAATAATAAATCTGAAACTAAATTCGATCTCCCCTCAGGCCTCCAGCGTTCCACCCTTATCCATGCAGAGTCTGGGTAAATTGCTGATTCTAGAATGACAGTCTTGTATTTTAGGCATACCATACACATTCCTTTCAAGATATCCCAAAGCGAATGTAGCTAATGACGCACTTTTTGAAGATCACACACCTTGGGAAGGCAGCAAACAATTTCTGCTCAGCGTACGCCCCAAAACAGGAACAAAATATTCAGCTTCAGTAGGAATTTCTTCAGTCAGAGGGCGGTGAATCTGTGGAATTAATTGCCACTTTCGGCTGTGGAGGCCAAGTCAATAAGCTGCAGATGGACAGATTTTTGATTAGTAAAGGTAATGTGTAGGAAAGAACTGCAGATGCCGGTTTACACCGAAGATAGACACAAAATGCTGAAGTAACTCAGCGGGACAGGCAGCGTCTCTGGAAAGAAGGAATGGGTGACGTTTTGGGTCGAACCGGTTCTTGAGACTGTCAGGGGAGAGGGAGTCTAGGGATATCGTAATCATAATCATAATTTATTTCACAAAATGCTGGAGTAACTCAGCAGATCAGGCAGCATCTCAGGAGAGAAGGAATGGGTGACGTTTCGGGTCGAGACCCTTCTTCAGACTGATGTCAGGGGGGGGCGGGACAAAGGAAGGATATAGGTGGAGACAGGAAGATAGAGGGAGAACTGGGAAGGGGGAGGTGAAGAGAGGGACAGAGGAACTATCTAAAGTTGGAGAAGTCAATGTTCATACCACTGGGCTGCAAGCTGCCCAGGCGAAATATGAGGTGCTGTTCCTCCAATTTGCGGTGGGCCTCACTGTGGCACTGGAGGAGGCCCATGACAGAAAGGTCAGACTGGGAGTGGGAGGGGGAGTTGAAGTGCTCAGCCACCGGGAGATCAGGTTGGTTAAGGCGGACTGAGCGAAGGTGTTGAGCGAAACGATCGCCGAGCCTGCGTTTGGTTTCGCCTATGTAAAGACGTTTATCATAATCATAATAGTACTTTATTAACCAAGTATGTTTTGCGACATACCGGGACGAGGAATTTGATTTGCCCTGCAGTCATACTAATAAAGAGCAAGACGCCCAAATAAGTTTTTAACATGAACATCCACACGACCGCCCCGACGTGCAACAACAGCGGCAGCGACAGCGACAGCGTGTTCGCCCGCCGCGGATCGGACTTATCATCGGCGGAGCCGGCCGTTTTCGGAGGCTGCGGGAGCGGCTGCGACGCGACGCGCCTTGGGCTCGGCCCGCTGTGGACCGTCCGGTGCGGCCTGCAACCACAACAACCTGACTGCGGGCGAGGACAGCAGGAGAAGGGAAAGACATTGTGGCCTTCCATCACAGTGAGGAGAGAGAGGACTGGAGGAGACTCACTGTGATGGATGTTTCTTTGATGGATGTTTCTTTTTTGTGTGTTTTTGGGGTTGGGTGGTTTGAGTGCCTGTTTGATGCATTTATTGTTGGACTGTGTTTTGGGGGGTTTTTGGGGTTGGGTAATTTGGGTGCCTGTTTAGTGCTTTTATTGTTGGACTGTGGGTGATTGAATTAACATTTTGTTCAAGATGGCCGCGCCGTTGTGTTTGGCTGCCTGCCACTGTATGTTTCTTTTTTTTTCCTAGTCAGATGTGCAGCACTTTGGTCAACGTGGGTTGTTTTTAAATGTGCTATACAAATAAATTGACTTGACTTGACTTGACAGTGACTCCTCCACATTCCTCAATGTGATGGAAGGCAAAAAAAGATCAATCTTCTTCCCTTCTTTGTTCTCCCGCGGTCGGGGCACTCAAACCTTCCGTTGACGGGACGATCTTGGTTCCTGTAGCCGTCCGCAACGGGGCGATCAAGCTCCCGCATCGGGGGGGGATTTCAGCTCCCCGCGCCAGGCGATCGGACCCTGGGTCGGGGCTGGCCGAACCTCGTGCGACTTTGGAGCTTCCTGACATCAGTCTCCACCTGAGACTGCGAGCTCCTCGGTGTTGAAATATCATATCATATCATATCATATATATACAGCCGGAAACAGGCCTTTCCGGCCCTCCAAGTCCGTGCCGCCCAGCGATCCCCGCACATTAACACTATCCTACACCCACGAGGGACAATTTTTACATTTACCCAGCCAATTAACCTACATACCTGTACGTCTTTGGAGTGTGGGAGGAAACCGAAGATCTCGGAGAAAACCCACGCAGGTCATCCGCAGGCCGCGGTCAGAGCGTCGATCCCAGGCAAGGCCAGGTCGCACGCTCCGATGGTAAGTCCACGGCCCCACGGTGGGGCTCAAAGCCAGTCTCGAGCAAGGCCGCCAGCTCCACGATGTTAAGCCCAATCCCTCGATCTAATGATGCTGCCTGTCCTGCTGAATTACTCCAGCATTTTACATAGAAACATAGAAAATAGGTGCAGGAGTAGGCCATTCGGCCCTTCGAGCCTGCACCGCCATTCAATATGATCATGGCTGATCATCCAACTCAGTATCCCGTACCTGCCTTCTCTCCATACCCCCTGATCCCTTTAGCCACAAAGGCCACATCTAACTCCCTCTTAAATATAGCCAATGAATTGGCCTCAACTACCTTCTGTGGCAGAGAATTCCACAGATTCACCACTCTCTGTGTGAAAAAAAACTTTCTCATCTCGGTCCCAAAAGACTTCCCCTTTATCCTTAAACTGTGACCCCTTGTTCTGGACTTCCCGAACATCGGGAACAATCTTCCTGCATCTAGCCTGTCCAACCCCTTAAGAATTTTGTAAGTTTCTATAAGATCCGATTGTGTCTATCTTTTGTGTAAACCAGCATCTGCAATTCCTTCCTACACCATTGAACCATTGTTGTGTTTGTCGATTTTATGACAAAGAGATTGCTGTACCCACAGTGATAAGGTATCTCATTAATCCTTTTCAATATCCTGTTCCAATGTCATCTCACACCCTTTGGCTCCTATTCCTGCTCTTACATTGAAATAGAGCTTTTATTTCGAGGACTCGAATAAATCAGCCCCAAATAGATCAAAATAGACCCAAGGAACTCCAGATGCTTGGAACCTTGTACCCAAAACATCAGCCATTCCTTCTCTCCAGAGATGCTGCCTGTCCCGCTGAGTTACTCCAGCTTTTGTGTCTATTTCCATGGATACATAGGTACATAGACAATAGGTGCAGGAGTAGGCCATTTGGCCCTTCGAGCCAGCACCACCATTCAATGTGATCATGGCTGATCATCCACAATCAGTACCCCGTTCCTGCCTTCTCCCCATATCCCTTGATTCCGCTCGAGCTCTATCTAAGAGCTCTATCTAACTCTCTTTTGAATGCATCCAGTGAATTGGCCTCCACTGCCTTCTGTGGCAGAGAATTCCACAAATTCACAGCCCTCTGGGTGAAAAAGGTTTTTCCTCATCTCAGTTCTAAATGGCCTCCCCCTGATTCTTAAACTGAGGCCCCTGGTTTTGGACTCCCCCAACACGGGAACATGTTTCCTGCATCTAGCATGTTCAATCCCTTAATAATTTAATATATTTCTATAAGATCCCCTTTCATCCTAAATTCCAGTGAATCCAAGCCCAGTCGCTCCATTCTTTCATCGTATGACAGTCCCGCCATCCTGGGAATTAACCTCGTGAACCCACGCTACACTCCCCCAATAGTAAGAATGTCCTGCCTCAAATTAGAAGACCAAAACTGCACTCAATCCTAAAAGTGCGGTCTCACCAGGGCCCTGTACAACTGCAGAAGGAACTCTTTGCTCCTATACTCAACACCTCTCGTTATGAAGGCCAACATGCCATTAGCTTTCTTCACTGCCTGCTGTACCTGCATGCTTACTTTCAGCTGCTAGTTTACATTAAAAAAAGAAGTGCTGGAGTAATCCAGCAGGTCAGACAGCATCTCTGGAAAACATGAATAGTAATGTTTCGGTCGGCACGGGTTGAGTAATGGTCGAGCTGCTGCCTTACAGCATCAGAGACCCGGGTTCAATCCTGACCACGTGTGTTTGTCTGTACGGAGTTTGTACGTTCTCTCCCCGTGACCTGCGTGGGTTTTCTCCAAGATCTCCGGTTTCCTCCCACACTACAAAGACGTGCAGGTATGTGGATCAATTGGCTTGGTATAAAATGTAAAATTGTCCCTAGTGTGTGTAGGGCAGTGATAATGTGCGGCGATCGCTGGTCGATGCGGACTCGGTGGGCCGAAGGGCCTGTTTTCGCGCTGTATCTCTAAACCATAAAACGAATTAACTAAACCCATGTTCAGACATGCAAAATACGGTCGGTGTTACATTCCTTCCTCTAGCTTCATAATTTGCAAATCTTCAATCCTTTTGTGTCATACCTTCTGTTAAAAGTACATGATGGAAACAATAATGTTGTTGTTCGGCCCACCAAGTCCATTGTTCATCTGTTCACACTAGTTGGTGGACACAAAATGCTGAAGTAACTCAGCGGGACAGGCAGCATCTCTGGAGAGAAGGAATGGGTGACATTTCGGGACGAGACCTTTCTTCAGACCCGAAACGTCACCCATTCCTTCTCTCCTGAGATGCTGCCTGACCCGCTGAGTTACTCCAGCGTTTTGTGTCGACCTTCGAAAGGTCTTAGTGACTCTTTGTGTGCCTTGTAGGAATATAAAGGGCTGAGAAAGAGATAATAATAAAGATTGAGAAAACAGGGCAAGAATTCTAAAAAATCAAAACTTAATTGGGAGCCTCAGTAGGTCAACGAGTAGAGAGATCTTCTTAACGAGTCCACATCACAAGATTAGAAATTGTTCAGCCAGACCTGAACTAGGGTTGCCAACTTCCTCACTCCCAAATAAGGGACAAAGGGTGACGTCACCCATTCCTTCTCTCCAGAGGTGCTGCCTGACCCGCTGAGTTACTCCAGCATTTTATGTCTACCTTCGATTTAAACCAGCACTGGAGCTTTCTTTCCTACACACTTTGTTCACACTGGTTGTATGTTGTCCCAATTTTGCATCCGCTCCCCCACACTCTCAGCGCAGAATGCACAGAGGCCAATTAACATACCATTGTACGTCTTTGCGACGTGGGAAGAAACAGGTGCACCCGGAGGAAACCCACGTGGTCACAGGGAGAACATGCAAACTCCACCCATCCAGCCCCCGAGCTTGGGATCGAATCTGTGTCTCTGGTGCTGTGAGGCAGCACCTCTACCAGCTGCGTCGCCTCTATGCTGACCAAAGATAACAGAGCAGAGCAAGATAGACCACTCGACCCCTAAAAACCGTAGCATGTCATGGCAGCCATTTTAGTAGGCAGAAACTCGCAGAAACATTTTAAAAGAAAAATAACAAAAATCTGTGAATTGATAGATGAGATATATTCTGCATTTAATGGTATCGTCACACATACTGTTCCCCCAAAACACTGATTACACTGCGAGAGGCATAGCGAATGGCGGGTTTTGCCTACTAAAATGGCGGACGTTACGCTCCTTTGCGTACTACACTTCAGTATAGGCGATTTCAACGTAGTGGTTCATCTTGCTCCTCTAGTATCTTTGATGCTGACCATCGAGCACTCACCATCTACACCATCTATGGACCTGGTGCACTACTTATTTTGGCTGATAGTACAACGGGCTGGATGACTGATGATTTATTGTGTGTTTATTTATTGAGTCATTGCATTGAACGGGCATGTAAACCTGAAGCAAGTAAGAATCTCAGTCTGAAGAAGGGTCTCGACCCGAAACGTCACCCATTCCTTCTCTCCTGAGATGCTGCCTGACCTGCTGAGTTACTCCAGCATTTTGTGAAATAAGAATCTCATCGTTCACCGCTGATTCTCTTGATAAATTCTATTTACCAATTAAACTACAAATCATACATCTTTGGGATGTGGGAAGAAACCGGAGCACCCTTCTGAAGAAGGGTCCCAACCCGAAACGTCACCCATTCCTTATCTCCACAGATGCTGCCTGACCCACTGAGTTACTCCACCACTTTGTGTCTACCGTTGGCGCTTCATGTTCATAAGTTTGTAAATTATAGGAGCAGAATTAGGCCATTCGGCCCATCAAATCTACTCGCCCCTTCAATCATGGTCTATCTTTCGCTCTGAACCCCATTCTCCTGCTTTCTCCCCATAACCCCTGACACCCGTACTAATCAAGAATCTATCTATCTCTGCCTGAAAAATATTCATTGATTTGGCCTCCACAGCCTTCTGTGGAAATGAATTCCACAGATTCACCACACTCTGACTAAAGAAATTCCTTCTCATCTCCTTCCTACAGGAACGTCCTTTAATTCTGAGGGTTTGACCTCTGGTCCTATACTTTCCCACTAGTGAAAACATCCTCTCCACATCCAAAGATAGACACAAAAATGTTGGAGTAACTCAGTGGTACATGCAACATCTCTGGAGAGAAGAAATGGGTGACGTTTTGGGTCGAGACTGTTCTTCAGATGCGACCCGAAACATCACCCATTCCTTTAGTTTTAGTTTAGAGATACAGCATGCAAACAGGCCCTTCGGCCCACCGGGTCCACGCCGACCTGCGATTCCGCACATTAACACTATCCTACACCCACAAGGGACACGGTAGCGCAGCGGTAGAGTTGCTGCTTTACAGCGAATGCAGCGCCGGAGACTCAGGTTCGATCCTGACTATGGGTGCTGCACTGTAAGGAGTTTGTACGTTCTCCCCGTGACCTGCGTGGGTTTTCTCCGAGATCTTCGGTTTCCTCCCACACTCCAAAGACGTACAGGTATGTAGGTTAATTGGCTGGGTAAATGTAAAAATTGTCCCTAGTGGGTGTAGGATAGTGTTAATGTACGGGGATCACTGGGCGGCACGGACTTGGAAGGCCGAAAAGGCCTATTACCGGCTGTATATATATGATATGATATGATATGATATGATATGAATTGTTACCATTACCAAGCCAATTAACCTAGAAACCTGTACATCTTTGGAGTGTGGGAGGAAACCGAAGATTTCGGAGAAAACCCATGCAGGTCACGGGGAGAACGTACAAACTACGACCAGATGGGATCGAACTCGGGTCTCCGGCGCTGCATTAGCTGTAAAGCAAGCAATTCTACCGCTGCGCCACCGTGACGCCCATTCCTTCTCTCCAGAGATGCTGCCTGTCCCGCTGAGTTACTCCAGCTTTTTGTGTCTATCTTCGGTTTAGATCAGCACTCTCTCCACACCCAGTCTATCCAGGCCCGTATTCAAGTATATGTACAAGAGTCCCTGCCTCCACCTTCCCCTCAGGCAGTGAATCACCCTCTGGCTGAAAAAACTATTTTCCGCCTCCATATCTCCCGGTCCATCGCTCTAAACCCATTCCCTCTCCTTTTAAACTCCTCTGCACTGAGCGAAAGGTCTTATTATGTAGGAAAATAACTGCAGATGCTGGTACAAATGGAAGGTATCACAAAACGCTGGAGTAACTCAGCGGGTCAGGCAGCATCTCAGGAGAGAAGGAATGGGTGACGTTTGGGGTCGAGACCCGAACTGTCTGAAGAAGGGTCTCGACCCGAAACGTCACCCATTCTTTCTCTCCTGAGATGCTGCCTGACCCGCTGAGTTACTCCAGCGTTTTGTGTCGACCTTCGAAAGGTCTTAGTGACTCTTTGTGTGCCTTGTAGGAATATAAAGGGCTGAGAAAGAGATAATAATAAAGATTGAGAAAACAGGGCAAGAATTCTAAAAAATCAAAACTTAATTGGGAGCCTCAGTAGGTCAACGAATAGAGAGATCTTCTTATCGAGTCCACATCACAAGATTAGAAATTGTTCAGCCAGAGCTGAACTAGGGTTGCCAACTTCCTCACTCCCAAATAAGGGACAAAGGGTGACGTCACCGCCCCGCGCCCCACGTGACCTCACCCAGCCAGCGGCCGCCATTGGTGGAGCGGGAGCACGTGGCCGCTGAGAGGGTGAGGTCACGTGGGGCGCGGGGCGGTGACGTCACCCTTTGTCCCGTATTTGGGAGTGAGGAAAGTTGGCAACCCTACTAGTACGGGACAAGGGCGGTCCTGTACGGGACAAACCAATTTAGCCCAAAATACGGGATGTCCCGGCTAATACGGAACCCTCTGCTGAACACAACTTCTCGGCATCTGCTTCTTGTGCCTGGTGGTGGTGGAAAGATTGGTGGGAACAGGGCCGCGACGTGAACGCTCGTTCCTTGACCCCCAGTAGAGAGATGATGGGTGAAGAGAAACTGGGGCATTTTAGAACAGGGATTTGGATTTGCTGAGATAGACAAGGATGGAAGGTTGACACCGAAGATAGACACAAAATGCTGGAGTAACTCAGCGGGTCAGGCAGCATCTCTGGAGAGAAGGAATGGGTGACGTTTCGGGTCGAGACCCTTCTTCAGCTGCTGCCTGTCCCGCTGAGTTACTCCAGCATTTTGTGCCTATCTTTGGTGTAAAGAAGCAATTGCAGTTCCTTCCTACACAAGGATAGAAGATATTAATTACAAGAGGGCAGCTCGGTGGCGCAGCGGTAGAGTTGCTGCCTGACAGCGCCAGAGTCCCGGGTTCGATCCGGACTCCGGGTGCTGTCTGTTCGGAGTTTGTACGTTCTCCCCGTGACCGCGTGGTTTTTCTCCAGGGTGCTCTGGTTTCCTCCCACCGTCTTTCCTCCAAAGACGTACAGGTTTGTAGGTTATTTGGCTTCAGTAAAAATTGTAAATTGTCCCCAGTGTGTGTAGGATAGTGTGTAGGATAGGATGGCTGGTCAGTGCAGACTCGGTGGGCCGAAGGGCCTGTTAGTGCACGGTATCTCTGAAGTCTCAAGTAACGTCAAACGGAATTAGATACAGGCACGATGACGTCTAATTGTAATTATAAAGGGCTTGGTGCAAGTTGGAGGGAGTGCAGCCCAAAAGTTATGCAAAGATTGCTGCACAGACCCGTCGAGCAACTCTTTAATCCTTTTGTCCCATGCCTGCTGCTAAAAATACATCATGTAAACAGGCCTCTGGGCGATTCTGATTACGGGTGTCAGGGGTTATGGCGATAAGGCAGGATGTAACTAGGAAAATTGACAGGGGAGAGCTGGTGGATGTGGTGTACCTCGACTTTCAGAAAGCCTTCGACAAGGTCCCACATAGGAGATTAGTGGGCAAAATTAGAGCACATGGTATTGGGGTAGGGTACTGACATAGATAGAAAATTGGTTGACATACAGAAAGCAAAGAGTGGGGATAAATGGGTCCCTTTCAGAATGGCAGGCAGTGACTAGTGGGGTACCGCAAGGCTCGGTGCTGGGACCGCAGCTATTTACAATATACATTAATGACTTGGATGAAGGGACTAAAAGTACCATTAGCAAATTTGCAGATGATACAAAGCTGGGTGGTAGTGTGAACTGTGAGGAAGATGCTATGAGGTTGCAGGGTGACTTGGACAGGTTGTGTGAGTGGGCAGATGCGGTTTAATGCAGTTTAATGTGGATAAGTGTGAGGTTATCCACTTTGGTGGTAAGAATAGGATTATTATCAGAATGGTGTCAAGTTAGGAACAGGGGACGTACAACAAGGTCTGGGTGTCCGAGTGCATCAGTCACTGAAAGGAAGCATGCAGGTACAGCAGGCAGTGAAGAAAGCCAATGAAATGTTTGCCTTCATAACAAGAGGAGTTGAGTATAGGAGCAAAGAGGTCTTTCTGCAGTTGTACAGGGCCCTAGTGAGACCACACCTGGAGTACTGTGTGCAGTTTTGGCCTCCAAATTTGAGGAAGGATATTCTTGCTATTGAGGGCATGCAGCATAGGTTTACTAGGTTAATTCCCGGAATGGCAGGACTGTCGTATGTTGACAGACTGGAGCGACTAGGCTTGTATACACTGGAATTTAGAAGGATGAGAGGGGATCTTATCGAAACATATAAGATTATTAAGGGGTTGGACACGTTAGAGATAGGAAACATGTTCCGAATGTTGGGGGAGTCCAGAACCAGGGGCCACAGTTTAAGAATAAGGGGTAGGCCATTTAGAACGGAGATGAGGAAAAAAAATTCAGTCAGAGAGTTGTGAATCTGTGGAATTCTCTGCCTCAGAAGGCAGTGGAGGTCAATTCTCTGAATGCATTCAAGAGAGAGCTAGATAGAGCTCTTAATGATAGCGGAGTCAGGGGGTATGGGGAGAAGACAGGAACGGGGTATTGATTGAGAATGATCAGCCATGATCACATTGAATGGCGGTGCTCGCTCGAAGGGCCGAATGGCCTCCTCCTGCACCTATTGTCTATTGTCTATTGAATGGGGTTAGGAGGGAGCGATAGATCAGCCATGATTGAATGGCGGATGGGCTGAATGGCCTAATTCTGCTTCTATCACACGAACTTATGCACTTATGAAGGCCCTTCGGCCCATCGAGTGCATGCCGTCCATTGTTCAGAGTGTGGGAAAGATTCACCCGGCAGTTTGTCATTTAAGGTAGAAACAAGGAATTGCAGAGGACAACAGGACACAACTTGTTGGAGTGACTCAGCAGGTTAGGCAGCATCTCTGGAGAACATGGATTGGTGACGTTTTGGGTCCCCTCCCCTCTTTCCTATCTGACACCTTTCGCCTCAAACTTTTGTCACTTACTCGAACCATCTGCCAATCGACCCCCCCCCCCCCCTCCCCCCCTCCCCTGTATCCACCTATCACTTGTGTAGGAAGGAACTGCAGATGCTGGTTTAAACCGAAGATAGATACAAAAAGCTGGAGTAACTCAGCGGGACAGGCAGCATCTCTGGAGAGAAGGAATGGGTGGCGTTTCGGGTCGAGACCCTTCTTCAAACTGGAATGAATGATGAATTAATCCAGACCAACCCAGAAGGGTGCAGAGCCACTCCAGCACATTGTGCCCTTTTTTTGTCAACCAGCATCTGCGGTTCCCTTGTTATCATATCATATCATCATCATATATCTACAGCCGGAAACAGGCCTTTTCGGCCCTCCAAGTCCGTGCCGCCCAGTGATCCCCGTACATTAACACTATCCTACACCCACTAGGGACAATTTTTACATTTACCCAGCCAATTAACCTACATACCTGTACGTCTTTCTACCTTAAATGGCAGAGCTGCCATTGGCAGAACCACTCTGGTGAATCTTTGCCACACTCTGATCGGTAGTTGGCATGGACCCGAATTTAGATGATTTTAGTCATTACTATGCGACCCCTAGGGTTCCTGTTGTGATAGAAGTTGATGAAAAAAAAAGACACACAATTTTAATATTATTGAGTGGTCAAACTTTAACTTGAAGAAGATTTGAGCATTTACCTCAGGAGTCACTGTTCAACGAAGCAGGCATTAAATGACAACATTGAACATGGACGTATTAGATCAAAATGGCGGTGTTTATTTTATGGGGTTTGTGTCCAAAATACAGCCAAAACGGTACACGATAGCGCAACAATTTGAACGAAACTTGATACTGCACACTGCAGGCGAATGGTGAATAAGATGCCCCTAAAATTGTTGTGCTATCGTGTACCGTTTTGACTGTATTTCGGGAACATACGTATACATATATATACACACACAAGATGAGATTTTTTAGTAATATACAGATAGATATCGAAGAAACTGGAATGAACGTAGACACAAAATGCTGGAGTAACTCAGCGGGTCAGGCAGCATCTCAGGAGAGAAGGAATGCGTGACGTTTCGGGTCGAGACATAGAAACATAGAAAATAGGTGCAGGAGTAGGCCATTCGGCCTTTCGAGCCTGCACCGCCATTCAATATGATCATGGCTGATCATCCAGCTCAGTAACCTGTACCTGCCTTCTCTCCATACCCTCTGATCCCTTTAGCCACAAGGGCCACATCTAACTCCCTCTTAAATATAATAATAATAATAATAATAATAATAATAATAATGCATTACATTTATATAGCGCTTTTCAAACACTCAAAGACGCTTTACAGGGATTACTAGAACATAGAGAAGAAAATAAATAGATAAATAAGTAAACGAACAGAGAAAGGAGACAGAAGGTGAGGTGACGGTCAGTGGTTGAAGGCAGTGCTGAACAGGTGAGACTTCAGTGATGTTTTGAATGTGGTGAGTGAGGAGGAGTCTCTGACGGTTTGGGGTAGTGAGTTCCAGAGGGTGGGAGCAGCGATGGAGAAAGCCCTGTCCCCCCCAGGATCTGAGTTTGGTCCGGATGGGGGGGGACAGGAGGTTGGCAGCAGCAGAGCGGAGGGTGCAATGAATATAGCCAATGAACTGGCCTCAACTACCTTCTGTGGCAGAGAATTCCACAGACTCACCACTCTCTGTGTGAAGAAATGTTTTCTCATCTCGGTCCTAAAAGACTTCCCCCTTATCCTTAAGCTGTGACCCCTGGTTCTGGACTTCCCCAACATCGGGAACAATCTTCCCGCATCTAGCCTCTCCAACCCCTTAAGAATTTTATATGTTTCAATAAGATCCCCCCTCAGTGTTCTAAATTCCAGCGAGTACAAGCCTAGTCTATCCAGTCTTTCTTCATATGAAAGTCCTGCCATCCCAGGGATCAATCTGGTGAACCTTCCCTGTACTCCCTCTAAGGCTAGAATGTCTTTCCTCAGATTACGAGACCAAAACTGTACACAATACTCCAGGTGCGGTCTCACCAATGCCCTGTACAACTGCAGCAGAACCTCCCTGCTCCTATACTCAAATCCTCTTGCTATGAATGCTAACATACCATTCGCTTTCTTCACTGCCTGCTGCACCTGCACGCTTGCTTGCTTTCAATGACTGCTTCTTCAAACTGGAATGAATGATGAATTAATCCAGACCAATCCAGATCTAGTTGTCAGGCACCATTAGCTCCAAGGGACTCTATGTTCTGATCTTCTTTGCTTTAATCTGCCGTGCTTATCGACCATTAAAATACACAGCTGGGCATATTGAATTGGACGTTATCAACATTATTTACAGCCCCCTGATTCTAAATGCATACAAAGGTATGATCCGTTAATATTTACTACCGGGGACAATAGGCAAAATTATCAGTTTATTTGGTAAATGGAGACATGCAAACATTGTGCCATTCATTTTGGAAATCTAGGCAACGGTTAATTTCACATGTCATGTACTCAATTATTATTGTCAACATCTGATGTGGGAAAGGGCACACTCTTCCTGTAATTCAGTCCGAGTGGTAGCTTGGCAACAGTGGCCTTTCCTCATCTCAGATCCCTTCCAACACAAGAGCTCACACGTAACCCACTCAAGCCAGCCACCTGTCTGATGTAAGGGAACTGGTCTGGCCAGATACTTAGCTTTCACGCCTCAAAGTTTAGTTTTAGTTTACAGTTTGGAGATACAGCACGGAAACAGGCCCTTCAGCGGTCCCCACGCATTTACAGGTGCCAGGCTCCACAGTTTAAGAATAAGGGATAGGCCATTTTGATCGGACTTGAGGAAAAACCTTTTCACCCAGAGAGATGTGAATCTGTGGAACTCTCTGCCTCAGAAGGCAGTGGAGGCCAATTCACTGGATACTCACGCGCACACACATACATGCGCATCCACAAGCGCACACATGCATGCATACACACACACATACATACACATACACACACAATATTCCCACACACACACCCATACACATACACACATGTTCACATGCATGCACGCAAGTTTACACACATACAATATTCGCACACATACATACACACACAATATTCCCACGCACACACACCCATACACATACACACATGTTCACATGCATGCAGGCAAGTATACACATACAATATTCGCACACACATGCATATACACACAACATTCTCACACACAAACATACATACACATACACACACACAATATTCCCACTCACACACACATACAAACACACACGCTCACAAACGGTTGCATGAGCGCACGCACTCAAGCACACACACACACACACATACAAACACACACGCTCACAAACGGTTGCATGAGTGCACGCACTCAAGCACACACACACACACACCTATGTCTTATGCAACTGTAACATGACTTCAGAGCCCACGTGATTGTGTTTGCAGTGTGACACCAGAGACTGTAGATGCTGGAGTCCTGAGTCTGGGCTGGAGAGAGTTGTGGGCTGATGCTCGTGTGTCATGTGCTCACAGCTACCTCTTTCACTGTCAAGGTCTGCGTGCATTCATTCTTTCAAAGAGGGCTTTGCCCTGGTAAGCCACACACATGCCAGCAGACCCACGGAATGGGCAGTGCGTGTAGTCCAGGCAGCATTCCACTCTTCCCAGTTCATGATATGATTTTGGTAATTGTGTGAGTGTTTTCCAGCATCACCTTCCTCCCATCGTAATCTCCATTCCTCTGCAATGACATCAGCTGGTGATAGGCCTGTATAGAGTGGATGTGGAGAGGATGTTTCCACTAGTGGGGGAGTCCAGGACCAGAGGTCACAGCCTCAGAATTAAAGGATGTTCCTTTAGGAAGGAGACTTCTTTCAGTCAGAGAGTTGTGAACTCAGCCATATTTAGAAGGATGAGAGAAGATTTTAGAAGGATGAGAGGAGATTTTAGAAGGATGAGAGGAGATCTTATCGAAACGTATAAGATTATTAAGGGGTTGGACACGTTAGAGGCAGGAAACATGCTCCCAATGTTGGGGGAGTCCAGAACAAGGGGCCACAGTTTAAGAATAAGGGGTAGGCCATTTAGAACGGAGATGAGGAAAAACTTTTTCAGTCAGAGAGTTGTGAATCTGTGGAATTCTCTGCCTCAGAGGGCAGTGGAGGCCAATTCTCTGAATGCATTCAAGATAGAGCTAGATAGAGCTGTTAAGGATAGCGGAGTCAGGGGGTATGGGGAGAAGGCAGGAACGGGGTACTGATTGAGAATGATCAGCCATGATCACATTGAATGGCGGTGCTGGCTCGAAGGGCTGAATGGCCTCCTCCTGCACCTATTGTCTATTGTCTATTGAGACGAGGAGGAATTTCTTTAGTCAGAGGGCGGTGAATCTGTGGAATGCATTGCCACAGAAGGCTGTGGAGGCCAAGTCAGTGGATATATTTAAGGCAGATATAGATAGATTCTTGATTCGTAAGGGTGTCAGGGGTTATGGGGAGAAGGCAGGAGAATGGGGTTAGGAGGGAGGGATATATCAGCCTTGATTGAATGGCGGAGTAGACTTGATGGGCCGAATGGCCTAACTGCTCCTCTCACTTATGATCTAATGATCTTATGATCTTATGAGTTGAGTCACTGTTGTAACTGGCCTAACTGACACAGTTGCTTTACGACTTGTCACCTCATGTGCTATGCATTCTCTGTATGTTCAATGGAAGACAACTGCCTTAACGCTCTGTCCTTCTGATTAGGAAGACAGACACAAAACGCTGGAGTAACTCAGCAGGTCAGGCAGCATCTCTGGAGAGAAGGAACGGGTGACGTTTCGGGTCGAAATCCTTCTTCAGTCTGAAGAAGGGTCTCAACCCAAAACGTCACCCATTCGTTCTCTCCAGAGATGCTGCCTGTCCCGCTGAGTTGCTCCATTACTCCAGCATTTTGTGTCCATCTTCAGTGTAAACCAGCATCTGCAGTTCGTTCCTACACATTTCGTCTGATTAAAAGTTGAGACTATCGATCCCCTTGTTCAATCGTGCGCGCATACACACACACACACTTCACATACCCAGACACACACACACACACACACACACACACACACACACTTCACATACACACACACACACACACACACTTCACATACACACACACACTTCACATACCCAGACACACACACACACACACACACACACTTCACATACACACACACACACACACACTTCACATACCCACACACACACACACACACACACTTCACATACACACACACAGACACACACACACTTCACATACCCACACACACACACAGACACACTTCACATACCCACACACACACACACACACACACAGACACACATACACACACACACATAGACACACACACACGCACGCGCAAACATGCACGCACGCACGCAGCCGAAACATCCTCACACACACACGCACGCACACACACAAGCACTGAAGGCAGAGATAGATAGATTCTAGATTAGTGCGGGTGTCAGGGGTTATGGGGAGAAGGCAGGAGAATGGGGTTAGGAGGGAGAGATAGATCAGCCATTATTGAATGGCAGAGTAGACTCGATGGACTGGATGGCCTAATTCTGCTCCTATCACTTATAAACATGAACCTATGAAAGGTTTAGAGGGATACATGCCAGGCACTGGCAAGTGGGAATAGCTCAGTTAGGCAACTTGGTCAGCATGGACTAGTTGGGCTGAAGGATCTTATAGAAACTTACAAAATTCTTAAGGGGTTGGACAGGCTAGATGCAGGAAGATTGTTCCCGATGTTGGGGAAGTCCAGAACCAGGGGTCACAGTTTAAGGATAAGGGGGAAGTCTTTTAGGACCGAGATGAGAAAGTTTTTTTTCACACAGAGAGTGGTGAATCTGTGGAATTCTCTGCCACAGAAGGTAGTTGAGGCCAGTTCATTGGCTATATTTAAGAGGGAGTTAGATGTGGCCCTTGTGGCTAAAGGGATCATGGGGTATGGAGAGAAGGCAGGTATGGGATACTGAGTTGGATGATCAGCCATGATCATATTGAATGGCGGTGCAGGCTCGAAGGGCCGAATGGCCTCCTCCTGCACCTATTTTCTATGTTTTCTATGTCTAAGGGCCATTTCCATGCTGTGTCTAGGGGGAATGGATGGGCTGGGACTGATTTCCCAGGAGCCTAGGAGGCTGAGGTCTGAACTGATAGATATAAAATCATGAGGGACATTGTTGGAGGATCATGATCTTTTTCGCAACTTAAGAGAGTCTTAACTAGGTTAAGAAAACTTGAGGGAATAGGTGTAAGGTGAATCATGGCTGATCTATCTTTCCCTCTTAACCCCATTCTCCTGCGTTCACTCCTATTACCCCTGACATACTTACTTATCAACAATCTGTTAATCTCTATCTTAAAAGTATCCATTGACTTGGCCTCGACAGCTGTCTGTGGCAATGAATTCCACCCTCTGACGAAAGAGATTCCTTCTCATCTCCTTCCTAAAAATACGTCCTTCTATTCTGAGGCTGTGACCTCTGGTCCTAGACTCTCACACAGGCGGAAACATCCTCTCCACACCCACTCTATCCAGGACTTTCACTATTCGGTCAGTTTCAAAGAGGTGCATGATGGTCAACACGGTTTTAGAGTCATAGAGTCATAGATTGACACAGTGTGGAAACAGGCCCTTTGGCCCAACTCGCCCACACCGGCCAACAATGTCCCAGCTACCCAGGTCCCACTTGCCTGCGCTTGGTCGATAACCCTCCAAACCTGTCCTGACCATGTACCTGTCCAACTTCTTCTTAAACGATGGGATAGTCCCAGCCTCAACTACCTCCTCTGGCAGCTCGTTCCATACACCCACCACCCTCTGTGTGAAAAAGTTACCCCTCGGATTCCTATTAAATCTTTTCCCCTTCACCTTGAACCTATGTCGTCTGGTCTTCGATTCCCCTACTCTGGGAAAAAGACTGTGCATCTACTCGATCTATTCCTCTCGTGATTTTGTACACCTCTATAAGATCTCCCCTCATCCTCCTGCGCTCCATGGAATAGAGACCCAGCCTGCTCAACCTCTCCCTGTAGCTCACACCCTCTAGTCCTGGCAACATCCTCGTAAATCTTTTCTGAACGCTTTCAAGCTTGACAATATCTTTCCAAAACATGGTGCCCTGAACTGAACACAATATTTTAAATGCGGTCTCACCAACGTCTTATACAACTGAAACATGACCTCCCAACGTCTACACTCTATACTCTGACTGATGGAGGCCAAAGTGCCAAAAGTCTTTTTGACCACCTGTGACTCAACCTTCAAGGAACCATGCACTTGTACTCCTAGATCCCTCCTCTCTACAACACTACCCAGTGGCCTACCATTTACTGTGTAGGTCCTGCCCTTGTTCGATGTCCCAAAATGCAACACCTCACACTTCCCTGTATTAAATTCCATCAACCATTCCTCCGCCCACCTGGCCAATCGATCCAGATCCTGCTGCAATCGTTCACAACCATCTTCACTATCTGCAAACCCACCAACCTCTGTATCATCAGCAAACTTGCTAATCTTGCCCGGCATGTTCTCATCCAAATCATTGATGTAGGTGACAAACAGTGACGGGCCCAACACTGAACCCTGAAGCACACCACTAGTCACAGGCCGAAGGTATCACAAAATGCTGGAGTAACTCAGCGGGTCAGGCAGCATCTCTGGAGAGAAGGAATGGGTGACGTTTCGGGTCAAGACCCTTCTTCAGACTTTCCTACACAACTAGTCACAGGCCTCCATTCTGAGAAGGTACCACCTTCCATGGTGGGCCGAAGGGCCTGCTTCTATGCACCAGGACTCCATGACATTATGTTACATCTGTGGTTTAAGGTCACATTTTAATGAGTAAACCCATTTGGTGATGTTGTGAGTTTTCTTACTCAACAGTGGGAAAGTTGTCCTAAGGCTCACCAGAGTTGTTCCAACATTTTGATGTTGCTAAGGGTTTGGATTTAGACAGACAACTGTCCCCTCCTGTCAAAACTGGCTTCAGGCTCATTGACATCAGACAGTGAGAGAGGATTAGGACAGGGCAAAATTCCAAACCACTTAATCCCTGGTCATTGTTGGACTTGTGGACGACCCTCTTGAAACTGTTTTGACAGTCGGATTAATAGTTTCTTGTTCCATTCAGCGTCAAAGATTAGTCGAGCTCTGGATGATCTGCACATGACATCTGTAATCACATCATTCAGCTGAGGCTGGTTTGCTTCAGACAAGAGCTTAAACAAACCCCACTTTTGTTGTGTAGTTTGAAGTGCGTCAGATAAAGGGAGTGCATCTAATCGAGTGTGAAATGTTGTTCTCAGCAACGTGTCGGAATGCATCTCAGCAACTTGCAACAGCCCCTCGAGATCTTAAAATTAATATCACCACGTCGTGACAAGAGTGTTTAAGAAGCATTTAAATGGGTACGTGGATAGGACAGGT
Organism: Rhinoraja longicauda; assembly: GCF_053455715.1. Lineage (NCBI taxonomy): Eukaryota > Metazoa > Chordata > Chondrichthyes > Rajiformes > Arhynchobatidae > Rhinoraja > Rhinoraja longicauda. The sequence goes on from NC_135993.1 coordinate 5,160,067, forward strand.
TTATAGAGGGGTACGGGCCAAAAGCATGCAGGTGGGACTAGTGTAGATGGGACATGTAGGTCGTTGTGAGCAAGGGCCTGTTTCCACGCTGTATCACTCTACGACTCTATAAGACTCGACAAGTCTACTCTATAAGTATGATTCTGTGACTCAATCACTTAATAATCAATCCATACACAAAGGTCACAAAAGGACCCACCAGGTAGGCCCTCCCCCCCCTCCCCCCCCTCCCCCCCCCCCCCGTGGACCCGGGACCCACCTCGTGTTATAGGTGCACGAATAGGCCATTCGGCCCTTCGAGCCAGCACCGCCATTCAACGTGATCATGGCTGATACAATAGAAAATAGACAATAGGTGCAGGAGGAGGCCATTCGGCCCTTCGAGCCAGCACCGCCATTCAACGTGATCATGGCTGATCATCCACAATCAGTACCCCGTTCCTGCCTTCTCCCCATACCCCCTGACTCTGCTATCACTAGAAGCTCTATCTACCTCTCTCTTGAATGCATTCAGAGAATTGGCCTCCACTGCCTTCTGAGGCAGAGAATTCCACAGATTTACAACTCTCTGACTGAAAACGTTTTTCCTCATCTCCGTTCTAAATGACCTACCCCTTATTCTTAAACTGTGGCCCCTGGTTCTGGACTCCCCCAACATTGGGAACATGTTTCCTGCCTCTAGCATGTCCAATCCCTTAATAATCTTATATGTTTCGATAAGATCCCCTCTCATCCTTCTAAATTCCAGTGTATATCAGCCTAGTCGCTCCAGTCTTTCAACATATGACAGTCCCGCCATTCTGGGAATTAACCTAGTAAACCTACGCTGCACGCCCTCAATAGCAAGAATATCCTTCCTCAAATTTGGAGACCAAAACTGCACACAGTACTCCAGGTGCGGTCTCACTAGGGCCCTGTACAACTGCAAAAGGACCTCTTTGCTCCTATACTCAACTCCTCTTTTCATAGAGTCACAGATTGATACTGTGTGGAAACAGGCCCTTTGGCCCAACTTGCCCACACCAGCCAACAATGTCCCATCTACCCTAGTCCCACCTGCCTGCGCTTGGTCCATATCCCTCCAAACCTGTCCTGTCCATGTACCTGTCCAACTGTTTCGTAAACAATGGGATAGTCCCAGCCTCAACTACCTCCTCTGGCAACTTGTTCCGTATACCCACCACCCTCTGTGTGAAAAAGTTACCCCTTGGATTCCTATTAAATCTTTTCCCCTTCACCTTGAACCGATGTCCTCTGGTCCTCGATTCCCCTACTCTGGGTAAAAGACTCGGTGCTTTTACCTGATCTATTCCTCTCATGATTTTGTACACCTCTATAAGATCTCCCCTCACCCTCCCTCGCTCCACGGAATAGAGACCCAGCCTGCTCAACCTCTCCCTATAGCTCACAGCCTCTAGCCCTGGCAACAATCATTTAGATAATAGACAATAGGTGCAGGAGGGGGCCATTCGGCCCTTCGAGCCTGCACCGCCATTCAATATGATCATGGCTGATCATCCAACTCAGTATCCTGTACCTGCCTTCTCTCCATACCCCCTGATACCTTTAGCCACAAGGGCCACATCTAACTCCCTCTTAAATATAGCCAATGAACTGGCCTCAACTACCTACTGTGGCAGAGAATTCCACAGATTCACCACTCTCTGTGTGAAAAAAAACTTTCTCATCTCGGTCCTAAAAGACTTCCCCCTTATCCTTAAACTGTTACCCCTTGTTCTGGACTTCCCCAACATCGGGAACAATCTTCCTGCATCCAGCCTGTCCAACCCCTTAAGAATTTTGTAAGTTTCTATAAGATCCCCCCTCAATCTTCTAAATTCCAGCGAGTACAAGCCGAGTCTGTCCAGTCTTTCTTCATATGAAAGTCCTGCCATCCTGTGGAGATCTGTCCTTTTTCTTTGCTTCAACCACTAGACTCCGCATGGGCTTTGCAGCATTGTGTGCCAGGTTAAAGCACATGCTTGAGGCTCTCTCTTTCTCACACACCTGACTGAGGCTACATAATCACAAAAATGCTGAGCTTGCTAAAGCTAGTAGTAATCAGTAGCCCAAACCGCAGAATGTTCCAGCTCGTCTTCAGAGGAGAAAAACACAATGTATAAAGAACATAAACAATAAACAGACGCCGACTAAACCTTGAACAATAGCATGTTAGAACCTTATACTTTGTTCCAACACTCGGCCGTATAAGGGAAAACTGACTTAATTCCAATATTGATTGGTTGTGATACTTGTAAATAACTGTGAATTCTGCGGTTTTGGGGGATAAAAGGGGCTTAATTCTAGGGGCTGGTGTGACACGTTTCCACTGGCCCCGGAGTCCGCAACTCTGTGTGTGCTTTTAGAAACCTGTCCACGAGATCTCTAATAAACTAACAGGTAAAGTCTGTGCCGTCTCTGGCGGCAGTACCGGCGGCACGGTAGCGCAGCGGTAGAGTTGCTGCTTTACAGCGAATGCAGCGCCGGAGACTCAGGTTCGATCCTGACTACGGGTGCTGCACTGTAAGGAGTTTGTACGTTCTCCCCGTGACCTGCGTGGGTTTTCTCCGAAATCTTCGGTTTCCTCCCACACTCCAAAGACGTACAGGTATGTAGGTTAATTGGCTGGGTAAAGGTAAAAATTGTCCCTAGTGGGTGTAGGATAGTGTTAGTGTGCGGGGATTGCTGGGCGGCACGGACTTGGTGGGCCGAAAAGGCCTGTTTCCGGCTGTATATATATGATATGATATGATGATTATTGTCATCCAACTGACTGCGAACGCGAAGTCGAACTCGACAATCCCAGGAATCAATCTGGTGAACCTTCTCTGTACTCCCTCTATGGCAAGAATTTCTTTCCTCAGATTGGGGGGAGGGTGGGCCGCCGAAGGCCCCGAGGCAGCCTGGGGCTCGGCTAGACCGGGCGCCGCTCCAAGAGGCCGAGCATTCGGACCGGACGCAGCCTACAGCGGTGGAGCCAAGGCGGAGGACACCACGCCTACACTCGGCCGGGCCAACCCTACAACGCCACCAGAACAACAGACCTTCATGGTCAGGTCAAGAACCCTGAACAACTAGGACTGGAAAATGGCGCCACATTGGCGACTCCCTATTCCATCTTGAAGGTATCACAAAACGCTGGAGTAACTCAGCGGGTCAGGCAGCATCTCTGGGGAGAAGGAATGGGTGAGGTCTCGGGTCGAGACCCTTCTTCAGACTGATGTCAGGGGGGACGGGACAAAGAACGGATATAGGTGGAGACAGGAAGACAGTGGGAGATCTGGGAAGGGGGAGGGGAAGAGAGGGACAGAGGAACTATCTAAAGTTGGAGAAGTCAATGTTCATACCACTGGGCTGCAAGCTGCCCAAGCGAAATATGAGATGCTGTTCCTCCACTGTGCGGTGGGCCTCACTATGGCACTGGAGGAGGCCCATGACAGAAAGGTCAGACTGGGAGTGGGAGGGGGAGTTGAAGTGCTCGGCCACTGGGAGACCAGTTTGGCCAACGCCGACCGAGCGCAGGTGTTGGGCGAAGCGATCGCCGAGCCTGCGCTTGGTTTCGCCGATGTAAATAAGTTGACATCTGGAGCAGCGGATGCAATAGATGAGGTTGGAGGAGGTGCAGGTGAACCTTTGTCTCACCTGGAAAGACTGTTTGGGTCCTTGGATGGAGTTGAGGGGGGAGGTAAAGGGACAGGTGTTACATCTCGTGCGGTTGCAGGGGAAAGTGCCCGGGGATGGGGTAGTTTGGGTAGGAAGGGACGAGTGGACCAGGGAGTCACGGAGGGAACGGTCTCTGCGGAACGCAGAGAGGGGAGGGGATGGGAAGATATTGCCAGTGGAGGGGTCCCGTTGTAGGTGACGGAAATGTTGGCGGATGATTTGTTGGATCCGCTGGCTGGTGGGGTGGAAGGTGAGAACGAGGGGGATTCTGTCCTTGTTGTACTTGTACGGTAGCTGTGATGCTGATCTAATATGTATCTAAGTGCTGTTAAAAATAAATAGCAAAGCTTCATGAAGACAGCATGGGCGACAGACAGGTAGATTGCCTATAAATACTCAAAGTCCGCTTCCTGTGTCATAATATTTAAAGAAGGGTGAAGGTAGGCATGAGTACCTGACACTTATTGCAGTCTAAACTGGAGGAACAACTCCTCATATTTCGCTTGGACAACACACATTGCCGCACTGGTGGGTCAGGCAAAGCAGCGCCTTTACCACCTCAGACAGCTGAGGAAATTCAGAGTGTCTCTGAGGATCCTTCAGTGCTTCTACTCTGGGGCTGTAGAGAGCATCCTGTCCGGCAACATTACAGTCTGGTTTGGGAACAGCTCTGCCCAGGACAGGAAGGCCCTGCAGAGAGTAGTGCGTTCGGCAGAACGCACCATGGGAACTACACTCGCCCCCCTGCAGGACCTATACATCAGGAGGTGCAGATCCAGAGCCAGCAACATTATGGGGGACCCCTACCACCCCAGCAACGGACTGTTCCAGCTGCTACGGTCAGGCAAACGCCTCCGCTGTCACGCTGTGAAAACGGAGAGGACGAGACGGAGTTTCTTCCCACAGGCCATCAGGACGGTTAACTATTATAACTCCAGGGACTAAATTTTGTCTTTTCTGTATTAACTTTAATTTATATGCTGTAACTGTAATTCTTTTTTGTGCACAATCCGCAGGCATTGCCACTTTCATTTCACTGCACATCGTGTACGTGTACGTGACAAATAAACTTGACTTGGCTTGGTATGAACATAGACTTCTCTAACTTCAAGTAATCCTTGCCCTCCCGCTCTCTCCATCCTTCCCTTCTTCCCAGTTCTCTGACTAGTCTCACTGTCCTTGTTTACATTTTATCTCTGTTTAAGAAAATAACTGCAGATGCTGGTACAAATCGAAGGTATTTATTCACAAAATGCTGGAGTAACTCAGCAGGTCCGGCAGCATCTCGGGAGAGAAGGAATGGGTGACTGCGAACGCGAAGTCGAACTCGACAATCCCAGGAATCAATCTGGTGAACCTTCTCTGTACTCCCTCTATGGCAAGAATTTCATTCCTCAGATTGGGGGGAGGGTGGGCCGCCGAAGGCCCCGAGGCAGCCTGGGGCTCGGCTAGACCGGGCGCCGCTCCAAGAGGCCGAGCATTCGGACCGGACGCAGCCTACAGCGGTGGAGCCAAGGCGGAGGACACCACGCCTACACTCGGCCGGGCCAACCCTACAACGCCACCAGAACAACAGACCTTCATGGTCAGGTCAAGAACCCTGAACAACTAGGACTGGAAAATGGCACCCATTCCTTCTCTCCCGAGATGCTGCCTGACCTGCTGAGTTACTCCAGCATTTTGTGAATACATTTTTATCTCTGTTTGCTTTGTTGTCACCCTCTCCTTGCTAACAATAACCTATTCTACATGTTCCTTGATCTGCATCTCCTATGTCTCGTTTTCACACCTTAAACTTCCTTATATCTGTATCTCCCTCTCCCCTGACTCAGTCTGAAGAAGGGTCTCGGGGAGAACGTACAAACATCGTACAGACAGCACCGGTAGTCAGGATTGATCCCGGGTCTCCGGTACTGTATATCCCTCCTCATCTCCTTCCTAAAGGAACGTCCTTTTATTCTGAGGCTATTCCTCACAAACTCCAAAGACGTACAGGTTCATAGATTAATTGGCTTCTGTAAATTGTCCCCAGTGTGTAGGTTGGAACTAGTGTACAGGGTAGATTTTAGATTTAGAGATACAACGCAGAAACAGGCCCTTCGGCCCACCGGGTCTGCACCGCCCAGCGATCCCCGCACATTAACACTATCCTACACCCACTAGGGACAATTTTTACATTTACCCAGCCAATTAACCTACAGACTTGTACGTCTTTGGAGTGTGGGAGGAAACCGAAGATCTCGGAGAAAACCCACGCAGGTCACGGGGAGAACGTACAAACTCCGTACAGACGGCGCCCATAGTCAGGATCGAATCTGAGTCTCCGGCGCTGCGTTCGCTGTAAGGCAGCAACTCTACCGCTGCGCCACCGCTGGTCGGCGCGAACTCAGTGGGCTGATGGGCCTGTTTCCACGCTGTATCTCTAAACTAAATTAAACTAAACTCGGCTGGTCAGGCAACATCTCCCTGTCCAAAACGTTGTCTGTCCATTACAGATGCTGTAAATCAGAGCATCGAATATAGAAGTTGGGATGTAATGTTGAAATTGTACAGGGCATTGGTGAGGCCGAATCTGGAGTATGGTGTGCAGTTCTGGTCGCCAAATTATAGGAAGGATGTCGACAAAATGGAGAGGGTACAGAGGAGATTTACTAGAATGTTGCCTGGGTTTCAGCACTTAAGCTACAGAGAGAGGTTGAACAGGTTGGGTCTTTATTCTTTGGAGCGTAGAAGGTTGAGGGGGGACTTGATAGAGGTTTTTAAAATTTTAAGAGGGACGGACAGAGTTGACGTGGGTAGGCTTTTCCCTTTGAGAGTGGGGAAGATTCCAACAAGGGGACATAGCTTCAGAATTAAGGGACAAAAGTTTAGGGGTAACATGAGGGGGAACTTCTTTACTCAGAGGGTGGTGGCTGTGTGGAATGAGCCTCCGGTGGAAGTGGTGGAGGCAGGCTCGATTTTATTATTTAAGAGTAAATTGGATAGGTATATGGATGGGAGGGGATTGGAGGGTTATGGTCTGAGTGCAGGTAGATGAGACTAGGTCAGGGAGAGTGGTCGGCGTGGACTGGTAGGGCCGAATGGGCCTGTTTCCGTGCTGTAATTGTTATATGGTTATATGGTTATATGGTGCCTGCCCCATTGGGTATGCTCGAGAAACAGCGAAGTGCAGACGAGGGAATCTGGAGCTAAACACAAAATGCCGGAGTAACTCTGTGGGTCAAGCAGCATCTGGGGAGAGAAAAATCTGAGACAGAATTTCAGGTTAATTAGCTTTCACAGATTCGGAAAAATGAGAAGCCAAATGAAGGAAGTGTAAGTGTGATTAATTTATTAGCCAAGTATGTAAACTTTCAAGGAATTTGAATAGAGGACGTTAATAAAACAGCTGCAGTTTGCTTGAAACTGAGATACCCTGGGCACCTGCTCTGACAGACTTCCCACTGCACCCAGTCCTTCTGTTTTAGTGTAAGGCGTCTTTCTTAAACCACTCCGTCTCTTCCTCTCCACCTCCCTCTCCCAAGAGCTCTCTCTCTACGCTGGAATTTAGAAGGATGAGAGGGGATCTTATCGAAACATATACGATTATTAAGGGGTTGGACACGTTCGAGGCAGGAAACATGTTCCCAATGTTGGGGGAGTCCAGAACCAGGGGCCGCACAGTTTAAGAATAAGGGGTCGGCCACTTACAACGGAGATGAGGAAAAACCTTTTCAGTCAGAGAGTTGTGAATCTGTGGAATTCTCTGCCTCAGAAGGCAGTGGAGGCCAATTCTCTGAATGCATTCAAGAGAGAGCTAGATAGAGCTCTTAAGGAAAGCGGAGTCAGGGGGTATGGGGAGAAGGCAGGAACGGGGTACTGATTGAGAATGATCAGCCATGATCACATTGAATGGTGGTGCTGGCTCGAAGGGCCGTATAGCCTCCTCCTGCACCTATTGTCTATTGTCTCTCCCTCTCCCTCTGTCTCTCTCTCACTCTCTCTCTTTCTCACTCACTCTGTCTCTCTCCCTCTCCCTCTCTCGTTCTCCCTCTCTCTCTCTCTCGCTCTCCCTCTCTCTTTCTCTCTCTCTCCCCCACCTCTCTCTCTCTCTCTCCCCCTCTCTCTCCCTCTCTCCCCCTCTCTCTCTCTCTCTTTTGCTCAAGATTCCAGCGTTTGCAGTTCCTGTTTCACATCCAATGAGTCAGGTAGCATCTGTGGAGAGAAAATTCAGAGCCAGTGTTTCAACAAATTGGTTGCTTTCCTAAAAAGGAATGATGCATTGGAAAGATTCTTAGATTCCACATTATGTGTAAGTGAGCACATTATATGTCAGACCCTTTCTGAGGAAAGGTCCCGACCCCAAGCACTGTCTCTCCATTTCCTCCACAGATGCTGCCTGACGTGTTCAGTTTCTCCAGCACACGTGGGAGAGTCTAGGACTGGAGGTCACAGCCTCAGAATTGAAGGACGTTCCTTTAGGAAGAAGATGAGGAGGAATTTCTTTAGTCAGAGGGTGGTGAATCTGTGGAATTCATTGCCACAGAAGGCTGTGGAGGCCAAGTCAGTGGATATATTTAGGGCAGAGATATCATATCATCATATCATATCATATATATACAGCCGGAAACAGGCCCTTTCGGCCCTCCAAGTCCGTGCCGCCCAGCGATCCCCGCACATCAACACCATCCTACACCCACTAGGGACAACCCTTACATTTACCCAGCCAACCAACCTACACACCTGCACGTCTTTGGAGTGTGGGAGGAAACCGAAGATCTCGGAGAAAACCCACGCAGGTCACGGGGAGAACGCACAAACTCCTTACAGTGCAGCACCCGCAGTCAGGATCGAACCTGAGTCTCCGGCGCTGCACTCGCTGCAAAGCAGCAACTCCACGGCTGCGCCACCGTGCAACGGAACGTCCGCCATTCTAGCAAGCAAACCCCGCCGCTGGCTCCGCCCCTCGCAGTGCAACCAGTGCTGTGGGGGAACAGCATGCGTGGTGATACCATGGGAGGAGTTGGCCGCGCCCAACGGCTGCGGCTCTCCGGCAGTCCGTCCGTCCCCTTCCTTGTTTGTGTCGGTGTTGGGATGGCTCTTGTCTCTGTCTTTGGCCATGCATATGTGGTGGGGGGGCGGGGGAAACCCTTCCCCCATTAGGTCTCTTCCCCGGGGCGCAGCTCGCCCGTGGGGCCTTCCATCGCCGGCACGGCTCGGCTGCGGGACCCAACATCGCCCGGTGCGGCTCGGCCGCGGGACGTTTCAGTGCCCGGTGCGGCTCGGCCGCTGGACCCAACATCGCCCGGTGCGGCTCGGCCGCGGGACGTTTCAGTGCCCGGTGCGGCTCGGCTGCGGGACGTTTCAGTGCCCGGCGCGGCTTGGCCCCTGGACCTAACATCGCCCGGTGCGGCTCGGCCGCGGGACGTCTCGGTGCCCGGTGCGGCTCGGCCGCTGGACCCAACATCGCCCGGTGATAGATAGATTGATTAGTACGGGTGTCAGGGGTTATGGGGAAAAGGGGGGAGAATGGGATGAGGAGGGAGAGATAGATCAGCTATGATTGAATGGCGTAGACTTGATGGGCCGAATGGCCTAATTCTGCTCCTATCACTTATGACTTTATGACCTTTGTATATTGCTCAAAATTCCAGCATGTAGCTCCCTGTGTCTCCCTTCACTCTAATCATTGTTCTTGAGTCTTACTTGATTGGTATTCATGAATATTAATTAGTTTAGTTTAGAGATACAGCACTGAAGGAGGCCCTTCGGCCCACCGAGTCCACGCCGACCAGCGACCCCCGCACATTAACACTATTTTACGCACACTGGGGACAATTCACCCTTGTACCAAGCCAATTAACCTACAAACCTGTACGTCTTTGGAGTGTGGGAGGAAACCAAAGATCTCGGAGAAAACCCACATGGTCACGGGGAGAACGTACAAACTCCGTACAGGCGGCGCCCGTAGTCTGGATGGAACCCGGGTCTCCGGCGCTGCGTTCGCTGTAAGGCTGCAACTTTACCGCTGCGCCACCGTGCCTCTCCTAACCTGATCATCTGATAATCCTATTATCTGATCTGATTGGATAGCCTGCAAAACAAAGCCTCTCACTGTGGCTCAAACACCTAAACCTAACGTGAAACCTGTGTGGAACTGGCACAGAGGGGGATCTGAGGCCGACAATCGGCAGCGAAGATCATATTGAACGATGATCGTATGAACATATTGAACTACCAGAGGTGGTAGTTGAGGCAGGGACTATTCCAACGTTTAAGAAACAGTTAGACAGGCACATGGATAGGACAGTGGATATTTGGTGGGACAGGCTTGAGTGGCTGAGTAGCTGTTGACAGTAGATCTGGGCATCATGTACGGAACACATTGTGGGCCGAATGGCCTGTTAGACAATAGACAATAGGTGCAGGAGTAGGCCATTCAGCCCTTCGAGCCAGCACTGCCATTCAATGTGATCATGGCTGATCATTCTCAATCAGTCCCCGTTCCTGCCTTCACCCCATACCCCCTGACTCCGCTATCCTTAAGAGCTCTACCTAGCTCTCTAGCAACAGTTCTCATGTTGCACTGTTCTTTGATGCCAAGTTAAACAAATCTCCTCATAAGGTCATAAGTGATAGGAGCAGAATGAGGCCATTTTTTGGCACATCAAGTCTACTCTGCCATTTAATCACGGCTAATCTATCTCTCTCTCCGAACCCCATTCTCCTGCCTTCTCCCCATACCTCCCTTGACGCCCAAACTAATCAAGAATCTATCCGTACACCCACCACCCTTTGTGTGAAAAAGTTACCCCTCAGATCCCTATTAAATCATTTCCTCTTCACCTTAAACTACAAAATGGCGGCACTGCCCTAGCAGCTGCCGCTCACCTGCGGTCCATTTGTCTTTGTGTTTTTGTTGGGTTTTTTTTGGTCTTAATTGTAGTTGTGATGTGGTGTTTTTGTGTTTGTGTACTATGTGTGTATGTGGGGGGGAGGGGGAAACTAACACTGTAAATAGATGTCCCTTCAGAACGGAGACCCGACCTTTGTTTTCTGGGCCGTGTCTCCGTTCCTGCTGCGGCCTACCATCGGCCCAACTCCTGGAGCTGTCGGCCTCCGGGGCTCTGGTTCGCGGAGCCCGCGGATCGGACTTACCACCACCGGAGCCGGCCGTCTTCGGAGGCTGCGGGAGCGGCTGCGACTCGCCTTAGGCTCGGGCCGCGTGGATGCCGACATCGGGAGCTCCAGCAGCGGCAGCGGGTTCGCCCGCCCGCCCCGGATCGCGGGGCTTGGGTCGCGGACATTTCACCGTCCGGCGCGGCCTAGGATGGCCGCGGGATATTTCTCTGCTGGGCGGGGGCTTCAATGTCGGGAGCCACGACCGCCCGACGTGCAGCAACAGCAGCAGCGTGTTCGCCCGCCCCGGATCGGACTTATCATCAGCGGAGCCGGCGGTCTTCGGAGGCTGCGGGAGCGGCTGCGACTCGCCTTAGGCTCGGCCCGCTGTGGACCGTCCGGTGCGGCCTGCAACCACAACAACCTGGCTGCGGGCGAGGACAGCGGGAGAAGGGAAAGACATTGTGGCCTTCCATCACAGTGAGGAGAGAGAGGACTGGAGGAGACTCACTGTGATGGATGTTTCTTTTTTTATGTGTTTTTTGGGGTTGGGTGGTTTGAGTGCCTGTTTGATGCTTTTATTGTTGTACTGTGTTTTTGGGGGTTTTGGGGTGTGTGATTTGAATGCCTATTTAATGCTTTTATTGTTGGACTGTGTTTTGGGGGGTTTTTGGGGTTGGGTAATTTGGGTGCCTATTTAGTGCTTTTGTTGTTGGACTGTGGGTGATTGAATTAACATTTTGTTCAAGATGGCCGCGCCGTTGTGTTTGGCTGCCTGCCACTGTATGTTTCTTTTTTTTTCCTAGTCAGATGTGCAGCACTTTGGTCAACGTGGGTTGTTTTTAAATGTGCTATACAAATAAATTGACTTGACTTGACTTGACTTAAACCTATGTCCGCTGGTCCTCGATTCCCCTTCTCAGGGCAAGAGACTCTGTGCATCTACCCGATCTATTCCTCTCCTGATTTTGTCTGGGTTTTCCGACACATAGAAATATCCAAAGTATCACAAAATGCTGGACTAACTCAGCGGGTCAGGCAGCATCCAGGAGAGAGGGAATGGGTGACGTTTCGGGTCCCGAAACGTCACCCATTCAGTCTCTCCTAGATGCTGCCTGACCCGCTGAGTTACTCCAGCATTTTGTAATACCTTCGATTTGTGCCAGCATCTGCAGTTATTTTCCTACACTAGAAATATCCAAAGATTAGCGTAAGCAACCAAAGCATGTCTCCACCATCACCCCTGGCAACGTCGACCTTGTCTTTCTCTCTCCACAGATGCTGTTGAGTATTTCTGACATTGTCTCTCTTTTTCTTTCAGATCACAGCATCTGCTTCTGCATGGGGGATATTAGTCTAAAGAAGGGTCTCGACCCGAAACGTCACCCCATTCCTTCTCTCCCGAGATGCTGCCTGACCTGCTGAGTTACCCCAGCATTTTGTGAATAAATGGGGGATATTAGTTCTTGGAGGTCAAATGAAAATCAATGAGACTGAAGACCGAGGCGGTGCAGAAGGTGGTTGTTTGGCAGCATAGGCTTGTGACGTAAGTCTTATCACTGACCGGATAATAAAGCCATTGATTTGAGGCCCGTTGCCGTGGCTACGTCCGCAGGGACCAGTTCAGTTGCCTGGTTGGGGTCTCTTGTTCAGTGACGACTTCCTGGTCGCTAGGGAGTTGTGATAACGCATCTGTCACGCTAAAGCCGGGCCTGTGCTCAGATGCTGCATCCAAACGCCGAGAGAGACTGGTGCAGCTACATGCCACATTGCGCACAAAATCATCAGAGGAACAGATCGGGTAGATGCACAGAGTCTCTTGCCCAGAGTTGGGGAATCGAGGACCAGAGGACATAGGTTCAATTTGAAGAGGAAAAGATTGAATAGGAATCTGAGGGGTGACTTTTTCCACACAGAGGGTGGTGGGTGTATGGAACGAGCTGCCGGAGGAGGTAGTTGAGGCTGGGACTATCCCACCGTTTACGAAACAGTTAGACAGGTACATGGATAGGACAGGTTTGGAGGGATATGGACCAAGCGTAGACAGGTGGGACTAGTGTAGCTGGGACATATTGGCCGGTGTGGGCAAGTTGGGCCGAAGGGCCTGTTTCCACACTGTATCACTCTGCGACTCTATGACTCTTCTGACTCTATGACATACTACATATCGTACCCTCAAACAACATACTAACATAGAGTGGCAGCCTCGCCAACAGTCTGTCTATTAGGTCTGGTTGATAGACATAAAATGCTGGAGTAACTCAGCGGGTCAGGCAGCATCTCTGGAGAGAAGGAATGGGTGATGTTTCGGATCGAGACCCTTCTGAAGGAGGACAGGTCCACTCCTTCTCAAATATCTCACAAATGTGGTCTTCCAAAGATGGCAAAAATGGTTTTGTGCATATTGGTTATAGAAATCTATTTCTTACAAGGAATGTGGACTCTGTAAATAGCATCTGTTGGGCACTCAAGGGGAAATATTCTGCAGGATTTCGAGAGAAAGCCAACCAACTGGGTCACTTCGTAAGGAGATAGTTATGTGTAGGAAGGAACTTCGCCGAACACCTGCGCTCGGTCCGCATTGACCAAACTGATCTCCCGGTGGCCGAGCACTTCAACTCCCCCTCCCATTCCCAGTCTGATCTTTCTGTCATGGGCCTCCTCCAGTGCCATAGTGAGGCCCACCACAAATTGAAGGAACAGCACCTCATATTTCGCCTGGGCAGCTTGCAGCCCAGTGGTATGAACATCGACTTCTCCAACTTTAGATAGTTCCTCTGTCCTTCTCTTCCCCTCCTCCTTCCCAGATCTCCCTCTATCTTCCTGTCTCCACCTATATCCTTCCTTTGTCCCCCCCCCCCTGACATCAGTCTGAAGAAGGGTCTCGACCCGAAACGTCACCCATTCCTTCTCTCCCGAGATGCTGCCTGACCCGCTGAGTTACTCCAGCATTTTGTGAATAAAAGGAACTGCAGATGCTGGTTTACACCGAAGATAGACACAAAATGCTGGAGTAACTCAGCGGGGCAGGCAGCATCTCTGGAGAGAAGGGATGGATGATATTTCGGATTGAGACTCTTCTGAAGAAGGATTGGATAGGACAGCTGCATTCCTTCTCTCCAGAGATGCTGCCTGTCCCGCTGAGTTACTCCAGCATTTTGTGCCCATTTTCGGTATAAACCAGCATCCATATTTCCTGCCTACACATTAGGCCTGGGTGCTTTTGTGTAACTGGAGGCAGCTTTGTCAGCCCAGTGTCTCAGGGCAGAGAGACCAGACTGCCTGACATCGCCGGTTGGCATTATCCTTAGAGTGGAGAGGTGTTGCAGAGGTGAAGAATTGGGAGGAGGAGTGAATGAAGGGGGTCACGAGAAGGTTGAACCATGTCGTGATGCCGAGGAAGGTAAAGCAACTAACAGAGACCTCCAAGTTCAGACGGCAGACACAAAAAGCTGGAGTAACTCAGCGGGTCAGGCAGCATCTCGGGAGAAAAGGAATGCGTGACGTTTCGGGTCGAGACCCTTCTTCAGATTGATGTCAGAGGAGGGGGCGGGACAAAGATAGAATGTAGTCGGAGTCAGGAAGACTGGTGGGGGAACATAGAAACATAGAAAATAGGTGCAGGAGTAGGCCATTCGGCCCTTCGAGCCTGCACCGACATTCAATATGATCATGGCTGATCATCCAACTCAGTATCCCGTACCTGCCTTCTCTCCATACCCCCTGATCCCTTTAGCCACAAAGGCCACATCTAACTCCCTCTTAAATATAGCCAATGAACTGGCCTCAACTACCCTCTGTGGCAGAGAATTCCACAGATTCACCACTCTCTGTGTGAAAAAAAACGTTCTCATCTCGGTCCTAAAAGACTTCCCCCTTATCCTTAAACTGTGACCCCCTTGTTCTGGACTTCCCCAACATCGGGAACAATCTTCCCGCATCTAGCCTGTCCAACCCCTTAAGAATTTTGTAAGTTTCTATAAGATCCCCCCTCAATCTTCTAAATTCCAGCGAGTACAAACTGTGAAGGGGAAGAGGATAGAGAGGGAAAGCAAGGGACTATCTGAAGTTAGAGAGGTCAATGTTCATACGGCTGGGGTATAAACTACCCAAGCGAAATATGAGGTGCTGTTCCTCCAATTTGCGCTGGGCCTCACTCTGACAATGGAGGAGGCCCAGGACAGAAAGGTCAGATTGGGAATGGGGGGGGGGAGTTGAAGTGCAGTTCAGAGTCTAGCCGTGGAGCACAGTTACTGATGGATGACCTCTCTGTATTAAAGTGCACGTCTTCTCGTGAGAGACAGAATGGGTCTGGTCCAACTTGCTTCCCTGTACCTGGAGGCTTCAGCATTTAATTATACTGAATGCAGTGGAACAGAGCACGTCACACACGACCTGAAGACGTCACCAGCTGGTGACCATGGCTACCAATGGTTATATCAGCATTGACGTCCATTGTGAGCAGTGGAGCCAATTAAAGGGACAGCAGCCCACAATGACGCAAGAGGGGGTCGGCAGGTCGTATCCCAAGCCCCTTGCGCCAGGCTGCAGGTCTGTGAGGATAGACTCAAAAAGCTGGAGTAACTCCGCGGGTCAGACGGCATCTGTGGAAAGATGGATCGGTGACGTTAAGGGTCGAGACGGGTCTCGACCCGAAACGTCACCCATTCCTTTTCTCCAGAGATGTTTTCTCCAAAGGCGTACAGGTTTGTAGGTTAATTGGCTGGGCAAATGTAAAAACAAAATTGTCCCTAGTTGGTGTAGGATAGTGTTAGTGTGCGGGGATCACTGGGCGGCGCGGACCCGGTGGGCCGAAGGGCCTGTTTCTGCGCTGTATCTCAAAAAACAATGTTGTCCGATCCACTGAGTTACTCCAGCTTTTTGTGTCTATCTTCGGTTCAAACCAGCATCTGCAGTTCCTCATATTTTGCTTGGGCAGCTTACACCCCAGCGGTATGAACATTGACTTCTCTAACTTCAAGTAACCCTTGTTTTCCCTCTCTCTCTCCCCATTCCTCCCCCTTCCCAGTTCTCTGACCAGTCCTACTGTCTTGGATGAAGGGATTAAAAGTACCATTAGCAAATTTGCAGATGATACAAAGCCGGGTGGCAGTGTGAACTGTGAGGAAGATGCTATGAGGTTGCAGGGTGACTTGGACAGGTTGTGTGAGTGGGCGGATGCATGGCAGATGCAGTTTAATGTGGATAAGTGTGAGGTTCAAGTTAGGAAAAGGGGACGTACAACGAGATCTGGGTGTCCAAGTGCATCAGTCACTGAAAGGAAGCATGCAGGTACAGCAGGCAGTGAAGAAAGCCAATGGAATGTTGGCCTTCATAACAAGAGGAGTTGAGTATAGGAGCAAAGAGGTCCTTCTGCAGTTGTACAGGGCCCCAGTGAGACCTCACCTGGAGTAGTGTGTGCAGTTTTGGTCTCCAAATTTGAGGAAGGATATTCTTGCTATTGAGGGCGTGCAGCGTAGGTTTACTAGGTTAATTCCCGGAATGGCGGGACTGTCATATGTTGAAAGATTGGAGCGACTAGGCTTGTATACACTGGAATTTAGAAGGATGAGAGGAGATCTTATCGAAACGTATAAGATTATTAAGGAGTTGGACACGTTAGAGGCAGGAAACATGTTCCCAATGTTGGGGGAGTCCAGAACAAGAGGCCACAGTTTACGAATAATGGGTAGGCCATTTACAACTGAGATGAGGAAAAACCTTTTCAGTCAAAGAGTTGTGAATCTGTGGAATTCTCTGCCTCAGAAGGCAGTGGGGGCCAATTCTCTGAATGCATTCAAGAGAGAGCTAGATAGAGCTCTTAAGGATAGCGGAATCAGGGGGTATGGGGAGAAGGCAGGAACGGGGTACTGATTGAGAATGATCAGCCATGATCACAGTGAATGGTGGTGCTGGCTCGAAGGGCCGAATGGCCTCCTCCTGCACCTATTGTCTATTGTCTCGACTACAGGTTATCTCTGTCTGCTTTGTTGTTACCTTCTCCCGGATAACGATGATTTATTCTACATCTTCCTTGATCTCCATTCTCCCTGTTCTGTTTTCACACCAAACACTTCCTTATCTATGCATCCCCTCTCTCCTGACATCAGACCGAAGGTCCCGACCCGAAACGTCACCCATGCCTTCTCTCCAGAGATGCTGCCTGACCCGCTGAGTTACTCCAGCATTTTGTGTCTACCTTCGTTTTAAACCTGCACCTGCAGTTCCTTCCAACACTTGCAGGTTTGTGGGAGGATATGGATCATGGTCTGAAGAAGGGTCTCGACCCGAAACGTCACCCATTCCTTCTCTCCTGAGATGCTGCCTGACCTGCTGAGTTACTCCAGCATTCTGTGAATAAATACCTTGGATCATGTACCACAATCAGTGAGAGATTCCCATCATATGATTCAGTTAAGTGTAACGTCAAGAAATGGCATATTGAGAACCAACAATATCAACACTGATACTAGTTTTATCCAACTTGAATGTGACTTTTCAAACTTAAACTTTAAAAAAATAAACTTTAAATTAAGACTGTACTCACACTGAATTTTCACATCTGCTGTTTGGGTTTCAATAGACAATAGACAATAGGTGCAGGAGGAGGCCATTCAGCCTTTCGAGCCAGCACCGCCATTCAATGTGATCATGGCTGATCACTCTCAATCAGTACCCCGTTCCTGCCTTCTCCCCATACCCCCTCACTCCGCTATCCTTAAGAGCTCTATCCAGCTCTCTCTTGAAAGCATCCAACGAACTGGCCTCCACTGCCTTCTGAGGCAGAGAATTCCACACCTTCACCACTCTCTGACTGAAAATGTTCTTCCTCATCTCCGTTCTAAATGGCCTACCCCTTATTCTTAAACTGTGGCCCCTTGTTCTGGACTCCCCCAACATTGGGAACATGTTTCCTGCCTCTAACGTGTCCAATCCCCTAATTATCTTATATGTTTCAATAAGATCCCCCCTCATACTTCTAAATTCCAGTGTATACAAGCCTAATTGCTCCAGCCTTTCAACATACGACAGTCCCGCCATTCCGGGAATTAACCTAGTGAACCTACGCTGCACGCCCTCAATAGCAAGAATGCTATTTTAATAGCATTTAATAGCAGTCTGCTCATTTTAATTAACTGTATTGCTTTGTATGGTAATGAACTATGTTTTTAACTATTGTACATATTGTATTGTATTTCTTTTCTAGGATGTCTAACAACATCAGGCTAAGGGACTGTCGATAAAAACTAGCCTCTCGGCTAACTCGAGTACATTTACATTTGTTTAAATGTCAATTGATGTACATTTTCCCTTTTAAAAAAATAAATAATTAAATAAATAAATAGACAATAGACAATAGGTGCAGGAGGAGGCCATTCGGCCCTTCGAACCAGCACCGCCATTCAATGTGATCATGGCTGATCATTCTCAATCAGTACCCCGTTCCTGCCTTCTCCCCATACCCCCTGACTCCGCTATCCTCAAGAGCTCTATCTAGCTCTCTCTTGAATGCATTCAGAAATAAGATGCGATCACTTTAACTTGGCATCAAGTTTGGAGCATACTTTGTGGGCCAAAGTTCCTGTGCTGTATTGTTCGATATTCTATGTTCTATACCAACTTTTAGTGATCCTAGGATATCTCAGTGGCTTGGTAAAATTGTAAAAATTGTCCCCAATGTGTGTGTGAAATAATGTTTGTGTGCGGGGATTGCTGGTTGGCTGAGATACTGCAGCTTTCTGTGTCTATCTGTGGTGTAAACCAGCGTCTGCAGTTCCTTCCCTGCCCCCATGCAGGTTCGCGAGCTTCCTTCTGGAGCAGCATAGAAAATAGAAACATAGGTGCAGGAGGAGGCCATTCGGCCCTTCGAGCCAGCAGTAACGGCCGGAGATGGTGATATCGAAGGGAAGAATTTCCAGTTGCTGGAAACCAGACGCATGAATCATCGAGCAGAATTGTTAACTCAGCTTATCTCTCTACGGACGCTGCACTTGGAATACTGTGTGCAGTTTTGGTCTCCAAATTTGAGGAAGGATATTCTTGCTATTGAGGGCGTGCAGCGTAGGTTTACTAGGTTAATTCCCGGAATGGCGGGACTGTCATATGTTGAAAGACAGGAGCGACTAGGCTTGTATACACTGGAATTTAGAAGGATGAGAGAGGATCTTATGGAAACGTATAAGATTATTCTGAGGCACGTTAGAGGCAGGAAACATGTTCCCAATGTTGGGGGAGTCCAGAACAAGGGGCCGCAGTTTAAGAATAAGGGGTAGGCCATTTAGAACTGAGATGAGGAAAAACTTTTTCAGTCAGAGAGTTGTGAATCTGTGGAATTCTCTGCCTCAGAAGGCAGTGGAGGCCAATTCTCTGAATGCATTCAAGAGAGAGCTGGATAGAGCTCTTAAGGATAGCGGAGTCAGGGGGGTATGGGGAGAAGGCAGGAACGGGGTACTGATTGAGAATGATCAGCCATGATCACATTGAATGGCGGTGCTGGCTGGCGCGTCGGAGGGGCTGTCGGCGCCGCGCATTAGTGAAAGGTCCGGGGGGGGGGGGGGGGGGGAGCGCATCAGCCCAAAGCCTCTCCTGTATTGGTCCCCCTTATTCAATCCCCCTTATCCCCACCCTACCTAGCCCCACTGTCCCATCTTCCCTGACTGTCACTCTCTCATCCCCCTCCTCCCCCCTCACGCGTTATTTCTTTAAAATAAATTGTCTGTTAAAAAAAAAATTGTCTCAATGTGGGGGGGGGGGGGGGGGGTGGAGAGGGGAGGGTGATGAGGGGGAATGGGGTGGGGGAGGGGAAAGGGGAGAGGGAGCCACTGACACCGTCCTGCCAGCGGCCATCTATTTTCTCCTTCACTGTGGTGCCGTGCTCCTCCAGTGGAGGGGGAGCGCAATTAAAGGCGGTACAGGGAAGGGGAGAGGGTGTGCCCAAGGAACCTTGGACCCAAAGCCCCTCCTGTATTGTTGTAGCACCCTCAACCCCTACTCAATCCCCCTAATCCCCCCCTCCCTACCCCCAATTCTCCCCTCTTCCCTGCCCCCCACTTTCCCCCATCCCCCCCACTTTTCCCCATCTCCCCCACCCCCACTCTCTCATCCCCCCATCACAACCCCCTCCTCCCCCTCACCCCTGCTGTCCCCTTCCCCCCCACCCCTCCATTCCACCCCCACTCTTCCTTCCTCCCCACCCCACACTGCCCTCCTCCCCAGTCCCACTTTCCCTCCCAATCCCACTCTCCTCCACCCCCCTTTCCCCCACTCTCTCCTCCCCCCACCCCCCCTTTCCCCCACTCTCTCCTCCCCCATCCCCCATTCTCTCCTCTCCCAGCACCACTCTCACTCTCCCCCACCCCCTCTCTCCTCCACCCCTCCTCACCCTCCCCCACTCTCTCCTCCCCCCACCCTCACCCCTCTCCCACCCCTACCCTCCACCCACTCGCCCCACCCGCATTCTCACTGTTCCCTCCCGCATTCTCCCCCACAACCTATTCCCCACCCCCACTCTCCCCTGACCCCTGTTGTACTTCGTGGTCCGGTACCTGTTGTACCTTTAGTGACTCTGGATGGACCACGAGTACACGTGTATAAAAGGTTACATTGCTGGAGCTCAACTCCAGGCTGTTTATTCCGTGGTCATCTGGATCCAGAGTGACCGCCTAATCACACCAATCACTTATATACACAGCCATACAAAGTAGTCCTTGGATACACAAAGTAGTCCCAGCAATATCGCAACATCACCCTTGTCTTATATATTACAACATCCCCCTTGTCTTATATAAAATTGTTTTCTTTACCATTCGAGGGCTAAAATATATTTAACAAACAAAACCAAAACACCATTGCTTTTTGCAAACAAAACCAATAACACAACTAAACACAATTAAACACAATTGCTTTTTTTCGCCATCATGGTGGTCACTCCTCTGCGGTAGTTGACTCATCTCCGGGTGGTCACTCATCTCCGGGTGGTCACTCATCTCCGTGTGGTCACTCACTTCCGTGTGGTCACTCACTCCGTGTGGTCACTCACTCCGTGTGGTCACTCCACAGATATATACATATATACAAAAGCATCAAATATAATACATTAAGCTTTCAGTACACAGATCACTACACAGATCATTAAACACAAAATATTCATTTTGTTCCATATCTTCCCCTCAAGAAGACGTGCTGTGTAGATCAAACGTAGTGTAGGCTCTAGATGCTCCACCACCATGATTTTGCTGGCACTGCTGGCCTCCCACTGCTGCACTCTTTCTATGCAGCTCCCACTGCTGGGCTCTTACTATGCAGCTCCCACTGCTGGGCTCTCCTCCTGGGCTCCCACTGTTGGGCTGGCACTCCTGGGCTCCCACTCCTGGGTTCCCACTGTTGGGCTGGCACTCCTGCTGTAATCGCGGTGCAATCGGGCCTTGGCTGCGGTGCGCGCTGGCCCCGCCCATAGGTGCTCCCCAGCCCCGCCCACAAGTGCTCCCCGGCAGCTGCCGCTCAAATTCGAATGCGCTGCCGCTGCCTCGGGCCCAGGGCCGTCCCGATGGTCGTCGCGCCTGGGCAAGTATGTAGTGCCTCGGCCTTACCGGCCGCCGCACCTCCGCGGGTGGTCGGTCCCTCCGGTCGCCGCACACCTCCGTGGGTGTCGGTCTCCTCCGGGTCTCCCCCCCGGGTCTCCCCCGGTCGCCGCACACCTCCCTGGGTGTCTGTCTTACCGGTCGCCGCACACCTCCGTGGGTGTCGGGTCTCCCGGTCGCCTCCGGTCTCTCCCCCGCGAAGCAGTCGCAGGCTCCCAATCTCGGGCCTGCACAGGTGCTGGGGCGCGATGTGGGCCTTCACACACCGCCCGCCCTCAGCAGCTTGCAGCGTCACGTCGGCAGCTCGCCGCTGACTACTGAGCAGGTAAGTATACCTACATATATTGGCCCCTTACCGAGCGGGAAACCTTTTTTCGTTCTTTAGGGCTCTATCTTTCTTCCTGTTAACCTTTGTGCTGGGTTCCTTTTCGTTAACCTTCTTTTTTTTTTTTCTTTTTTTTTTTTAAACACTTGTTAACCTTTTTTCTTAGGTTCTTTGTTGTTTTCCTTTTCTAGGCGAAACACCCAAACCACTGCCACCATGTTCATATCATCATATCATATATATACAGCCGGAAACAGGCCTTTTCGGCCCTCCAAGTCCGTGCCGCCCAGTGATCCCCGCACATTAACACTATCCTACACCCACTAGGGACAATTTTTTTTACATTTACCCAGCCAATTAACCTACATACCTGTACGTCTTTGGAGTGTGGGAGGAAACCGAAGATCTCGGAGTAAACCCACGCAGGTCACGGGGAGAACGTACAAACTCCTTACAGTGCAGCACCCGTAGTCAGGATCGAACCTGAGTCTCCGGCGCTGCATTCGCTGTAAAGCAGCAACTCTACCGCTGCGCCACCGTGCCGCCGTTGTTCTCCATGGTCCGGTACCTTTGGTGACTCTGGATGGACCACGACTACACATGTTTAAGATGTTATCATGGTGCAGCTTGTACTACAGGCTGTTTATTCCAAGGCCGCCTGGATCCAGAGTGACCGCCTAATCACACCAATCACTTATATACACAGGCATACAAAGTAGTCCTTGGATACACAAAGTAGTCCCAGCAATATCACAACATCACCCTTGTCTTATATATTACAACAACCCCCACTGTCCCTCTTCCCCCTAACCCCACTCTCTTCCCCCACCACCATCCCCCTTCCCCCACCCTCCACCCTCCCCCTCCTTTCACTCTCACTGTCCCTCTTCCCCCCCACCCCCCTTTTCCTCCCCCCCCCACTCTCCCCTCTTCCCTGACCCTCACTGTCCCCTTCCCTCCCACCCCCACTCTCTCTTCCCCCCACCACCACCCTCCCTCCCCGCTGTCCCCTCCCCCCGCCCCTCCTCCTCCTCCTCCTCCCCACCCGCACTGCCCTCCTCCCCAGTCCCACTCTCCCTCTCACCCCCACTCGAACTCTCCCCCACCCCCCCCCCGTTTATCCAAACAAAACCCTTTCCCCCCAGCCCCGCATTCTCTCCTCCCCCAGCCCCACTCTCACTCTCCCCCACCCCACCCCCCCCGTTTATCCAAACAAAACCCTTTCCCCCCAGCCCCGCATTCTCTCCTCCCCCAGCCCCACTCTCACTCTCCCCCACCCCCCTTTCCCCCACTCTGCCCCCCCCCCACCACCCACATTCTCTCCTCCCCAGCCCCACTCTCACAGTCCCCACCCCCCCCGCTCTCCTCCACCCCTCCTCACCCACCCCCCCGCCTCGACTCTCTCCTCCCCCCACCCTCCCTTCCATCCACTCGCCCCACCCCCATTCTCACTGATCCCCTCACCCTTTCCTCCCCACCCTCTCCCCCCTTCCCCACCCCCACTGTCCCTTTTCCCCCCACACCCCCTCTCTACTCTCCTCCCCCTTTAACTCTCACTGTCCCCTTCCCCCCACCCCCACTCTCTCCTCCCCCACCATCACCCCCTTCCCCCCTCTTCTCTCCCCACCCTCCTCCACCCGCTCCTCCCCCTTTAACTCTCACCCTCCTCCACCCCTTTCCCACTACTTCCCCCCACTCTCCCCTCTTCCCTGACCCCCACTGTCCATCTTCCCCCCACCACCCCCCACCCCCGCTGTCCCCCTCAGTCCCACTCTCCCTCCCACCCCCACTCTCTCCTCTCCCACCCCCATTTTCACTCTCTCCCACCCCCCACCCCCTTTCCCCCCGTTCTCTCCTCCCCAGCCTCACTCTCCCCTCCGTCGAGCCGTTGGCGGCGAAAGGCACTTACTGAACGTGCAGGGAGCTCCGGACTACTGGAGTCGGGCGGCCGAGGTGGGATTACTCGAGTCGGGCAGCGGGTCTGGGAGAGTGGGGAGGGGAGAGAAGCGAGAGGAGAGAGGCGCTGCGGGAGGCGCGCACAAGATGGCGGAGCGTGAGGAGGCCGCCATCTTTGTGAAGTCGCGACGGTGCCGTCGGTGGCAGCGGCCGCTGGTCGACGCCGCCATGGGAGGAAGCGGCCGCTGAAGGAGGGGGAGAACAAGCTGCCCTCTGCGCTGCGGCCTGTGTGCGGTATCGGTGCTGGGCCCGGGCGGGAGGGGGAA
This sequence comes from Rhinoraja longicauda, assembly GCF_053455715.1. Taxonomy (NCBI): domain Eukaryota; kingdom Metazoa; phylum Chordata; class Chondrichthyes; order Rajiformes; family Arhynchobatidae; genus Rhinoraja; species Rhinoraja longicauda. The sequence continues at coordinate 5,183,955 of NC_135993.1, forward strand.
CTCGAGGACACAGTGCCAGTGGGCTGAAGGGACGGATGATTGGACCATCAGTCCGACCATCTCCCTCCTGCTCCGGAGTGTCCCCCGGGTGTGGGAGAGCGGGGTGTGCGGGGAGAGGAGAGGGGAGGCGGTGATTGCGGGCGGGCGGCTCCGCTAACGGCGTCCATCTTGTTGGTGCGAGTGAGGAGAGGCCGTGACTCTCTGGTGACATCAGACGCACAGCACTTGGAAAAAATGTGTTTAGAAATGAAAGTCTTAAACTTTAAAATGTCTCTAATTTAAAATATATACGACCAATGTAAAAAAAACTTGTTATAAACAGTCGCCAGGACAGTGGTGATTAAGGTGGTGCTGACATTGTGGTGCTGTGGTTGCATGTCCACTTGTCACTCAGAGAAATATACATACATACAAATATATTTATATATATCTGCATGAATTGGGGGGGGCGCGCGAGCTCAGACGGGACCAGACGGGATGGCTTTCGTTGCCCTCGCGCATCGATGAGCCTTGGGCGCCCAACACCCTGTCTGTCGCCGGTTTGTGGTTTGTCCCTCCTCGGACCACTGTCGGTAGGTACTCACCACTGCTGACCGGGAGCGCCCCACAAGCCTTGCCGTTTCACAGATGCTCTGACCCAGTCGTCTGGCCAGAACAATTTGGCCCTTGTCGAAGTCGCTCAGGTCTTTACTCCTGCCCGTTTCTCCTGCATCCAACACGTCAACTTCAAGAACTGACTGTTCACTTGCTGCCTGATATATCCCACCCCTTGACAGGTGCCATTGTAACAAGATAATCAATGTTATTCACTTTGCCTGTCAGTGGTCATAATGTTTTGGCTGATTGGTGTATACTAGTCCTACCTGCCCGCATTTGGTTTAGATCCCTTTAAACCTCTCCTATCAATGTACCTTTACTTTTCATTTTAGTTTTAGATATACAGTGCGGAAACAGGCCCTTCAGCCCACTGGGTCTGCACCGACCAGCGATCTCCGTTACACTAAGCACACACTACACACTAGAGACTATTTGCTATTTTACTATTTGTACCAAAGCCAATTAACCTACAAACATGTGTGTCGTCTTTGGAGTGTGGGAGGAAACGGCAGCACCCGGGGAAAACACGCACAGTCACGGGGGGAACGTACAAACTCCGCGCAGAAAGTACCCGTAGTCAGGATGAAACAATTTGGCCCTCGTCAAAGTCGCTCAGGTCTTTACTCCTGCCCGTTTCTCCTGCATCCAACAGGTCAACTTCAAGAACTGACTGTTCACTTGCTGCCTGATATATCCCACCCCTTGACGGGTGCCATTGTAACACGATAATCAATGTTGTTCACTTCGCCTGTCAGTGGTCATAATGTTTTGGCTGATCGGTGTATATATATATATAATAATAATAATAATAATGCATTTTATTTATATAGCGCTTTTCATATACTCAAAGACGCTTTACAGAGATTTTGAGAACATAGGGAAATTAATAAATAGATAAATAAGTAAATAAATAAATGAACAGAGAAAGGAGACAGTAGGTGAGGTGACCTTCAGTGGTTGAAGGCAGTACTGAACAGGTGAGACTTCAGCGATGTTTTGAATGTGGTGAGTGTGGGGGAGTCTCTAACGGTTTGGGGTAGTGAGTTCCATAGGGTGGGAGCAGCGATGGAGAAAGCCCTGTCCCCCCAGGATCTGAGTTTAGTCCGGATGTGGGGGGATAGGAGATTGGCAGCGGCAGAGCGGAGGGTGCAGGTGGGAGTGTGCCTGTGGAGGAGGTCGGTCAGGTAGGATGGGGCCAGGTTATGGAGGGCTTTGTAGGTTATGAGGAGGATTTTGTACTGGATTCTCTGGGGGATGGGGAGCCAGTGGAGTTTATAAAGGACGGGGGTGATATGGTCACGGATCGAGGTGTGTGTGAGTATATGTATATTTATAGAGGGAGAAAGAGAGTGCGTGGCTTTGGGACTACACATCAGCCTCTGTTCCCGGAACCTCTGACACACTGGGCTGTTTCTGAAGCTGTTGCAAAGCAGCCTGTCGTTTGCATCACCCACCCGACCTTTATTATCTACTCACCAGTCACTTATCTCCTCACTCAATTCCCTCAGCTGTTTCCCCAGGTCCAGAACCAGGGGCCACAGTTTAAGAATAAGGGGTAGGCCATTTAGAACGGTGATGAGGAAAAACATTTTCGCTCAGAGACTTGTGAATCTGTGGAACACTCTGCCTCAGAAGGCAGTGGAGGCCAATTCTCAGGATGCTTTCAAGAGAGAGCCAGATAGAGCTCTTCAGGATAGAGGAGTCAGGGGGTATGGGGAGAAGGCAGGAACGGGGTACCGATTGTGGTCGATCAGCCATGCGCGGCCTGCAACCACAACAGCCTGACTGCGGGAGAGGACGGCAGGAGAAGGGAAAGACATTGTGGCCTTCCATCACAGTGAGGAGAGAGAGGACTGGAGGATACTCACTGTGATGGATGTTTCTTTGATGGATGTTTCTTTTTTTGTGTGTTTTTGGGGTTGTGTAATTTTAATGCCTATTTAATGCTTTTATTGTTGGACTGTGGGTGACTGAATTTCGTCCAATATTGGATGACAAATAAAGCTATCTTGAATCTCTTGAATCACATTGAATGGTGGTACTGGCTCGAAGGGCCGAATGGCCTCCTCCTGCACCTATTGTCTATTATCTCTAAACTAAATTCAACTACTGATTGATTGATGAAAGATGCATCGTGGAAGGGCGCACAGAAAGTTCGGACTCTTCATACAGAACAGTAGGCTTCAGTCACGACAGTGGGTTTCTTATATAAAAGCTGATCTGTATAAGCTGTGGTGACTGGGACAGTCCGATCAGACTGACTAACTGTTTCACGGGCACTGGATGACCCAGCCCTCATCTTGTGTTCTTATGGAACATAAGGTACAAAGCCCGGCAACTATTCATTGATTGAAACGTGATTGAATGTTGATGGAAAGATACTGGCCCTTCAGCCCGCCGAGCCCATGCTGACCATTGATCACCCGTACGCACTGAAGAAGGGTCCCAATAGACAATAGACAATAGGTGCAGGAGGAGGCCATTCGGCCCTTCGAGCCAGCACCACCATTCAATGTGATCATGGCTGATCATTCTCAATCAGTACCCCGTTCCTGCCTTCTCCCCATACCCCCTGACTCCTCTATCCTTAAGAGCTCTCTCTTGAATGCATTCAGAGAATTGTCCTCCACTGCCTTCTGAGGCAGAGAATTCCACAGATTCACAACTCTCTGACTGAAAAAGTTTTTCCTCATCTCCATTCTAAATGGCCTACCCCTTATTCTTAAACTGTGGCCCCTGGTTCTGGACTCCCCCAACATTGGGAATATGTTTCCTGCCTCAAACGTGTCCAACCCCTTAATAATCTTATACGTTTCGATAAGATCCCCTCTCATCTTTCTAAATTCCAGTGTATACAAGCCTGGTCGCTCCAGTCTTTCAAACGCGTCATCTATCCCGTTTCTCCACAGATGCTGTCTGACCAGCTGAGTCACTCCAGCACTTTGTGTCTATATCCGTTCACACTAGTTATACGTTACCACACTTTCTCATCCACTCCCTGCACACTGGGGGCAATTTACAGAGGGCCAATTAACCTACAAACCCGCACGTGTCACGGGGAGAACGTGCAAACTCCACACAGGCAGTGGCAGAGGTCAGGATCGAACACGGGTCTCCGGCGTTGTGAGGCAGCGGCTCTACCCGCTGCGCCACCGTGCCGCGAGTTCGCAAGAGATAGACAGATTCTCGATGAGTTTGGGTGTCAGGGGTTGTGGGGAGAAGGCAGTCGAATGGGGTTGGGGTGGAGAGATAGATCAGCCATGATTGAATGGCGGAATAGACTAGATGGGCTGAATGGCCTAATTCTGCTCCTACTGTATGTGTGAGGAGACCAGAGCACCTGGAGGAAGCCCATGGGGTCACAGGGAGAACGTGTAAACTCCGCAAAAACAGCACCCGAGGTCAGGATTGAGCTCAACTCTCTGGTGCCGTGAGGCAGCTCCGACACCGTGTTGCCCAAACGAAACATTTTTGCACGTTTTATCTGCAAAGAATATTAAACATTTATCGTCCCTCCCGAAGACTTGTTTATCTTTCTGGAAAGTAGTGAATCGTCTTCACTGCTACGGTGCGGGCGACAAAGAGACACAAACTGGCTCCTTCTGCGAGCTTTCAGCGCCATCTCCTGTACAAAGCTAGAAGCACAAGTTGCAAAGAGCATTGGGTGGCACAGCGGTAGAGTTGCTGCCTTACAGCGCCGGAGACCCGGGTTCGATCCTGACTACTGGAGCTGTCCGCACGAAGTTTGTACGTTCTCCCTGTGACCACGTGGGTTTTCTCCGGGTGCTCCGGTTTCCTCCCGCACATTGTGTTTAGTTTAAGGTAGGCTCAAAATGCTGGAGTAACTCAGCGGGACAGGCAGCATCTCTGGAGAGAAGGAATGGGTGACGTTTCGGGTCGAGACCCTTCTTCACACTGAAGTTTAGTTTAGTTTAGTTTCAAATTGCCCTGTGTATCGAGGTAGAGTGAAAAGCTTTTTGTTTGCGTGCTATCCAGTCCAAGAAATGACCGTACATGAATACAGTCAAACTTTCCACAAATACACAGATAAAGGAAAAAAGTGTACAACATTTGGTGCAAAGACTTACAGGTTTGTCGGTTAAATGGCTTGAATGGTTTTTATTGTAAATTGTGAAAACTGGCTCTTTGGCTCACCGATAGAGTTGCCAACTGTCCCGTATTAGCCGGGACATCCCGTATTTTGGGCTAAATTGGTTTGTTCCGTATGGGACCGCCCTTTTCCCGTATTAGGTCCGGGTGGCGCTGTAGGCCCGGACGCTGTAGGCCCGGACGCTGTAGGCCCCAACGCTGTAGGCCCTCACACTGTAGGCCCGGACGCTGTAGGCCCCGACACTGTAGGCCCCGACGCTGTAGGTCCTGACAGTTTAGGTCCCTACATTCTAGGTTTCCAACATTTTAGCTCTGGACACTGTCTAGGTCCGGAGGCCCGGGCGCCGCCTAACGGAGGTTGCATAGCAACCCGCCTCCCGGCCCAGGCGGCCACCATTGGTGGAGCGGGAGCACGTGGCCGCTGGCTGGGTGAGGTCACGTGGGGCGCGGGGCGGTGACGTCGCCCTTTGTCCCTTATTTGGGAGTGAGGAAGTTGGCAACCCTACTAATACGGGACTAGGGCGGTCCCGTACAGGACTAACCAATATAGCCCAAAATACGAGGGATGTCCCGGCTAATACGGGACAGTTGGCAACCCTCAGTGGCAGCCATCTTTTAATCTAGATCAGTGAGTCAGTCTGCAGAACGACTGAGCTCAAAGACATTCCAACCTCAGGGACTTGGGTATCTGGGCCATTGCCTCAGGTCCCTGCTCCCTGCTCCCATTGCTCCCTCTCCTGGGCGCCTAGTGGAATGACAACACCCCACCTCTCGCCTGGAGCTGGGAAAGGCGATGTTTTTCTCTGGTTTGCAGAGCCTGTTTTGCTGGCTGCTGCCCAACTTGTCAGCAAAAGAGCTCCAGGAATGTTTGTGGTCTCGAACTGTTTTTGGGTCGTGTTCTGCCGGGAAGGAGGGGGGAGAGGGGGGGGGGGGGGGTGGGGGGAGGGAGAGGGGAGGAGAAAGTCCAGAGAGCACTGTTAGGCGAGGAGCCTGCTGGCAAAACTCCTCTGGAAGTGAAAGAGTTTCAGCCTTAAAGATACAGTGCCTCACCAACAGTTTCATCCACCCTGAATCTCTGAGGGAACCTGGATTTGACACCTCTGTAAAATCCTGGGCACCTCACCTAGGGAGGCATGTGGACCTGTGAGCTTTACCAGAGGCGAACTCATAAGTTATAGGAGCAGAATTAGGCCATTCGGCCCATCAAATCTACTCCGCCATTCAATCACGACTGATCCAAACTAAACCTCAAGACTCAAGGACTGAAGGAGATGAAGAGTGTAGGAGAAAAACTGCAGATGCTGGTTTAAATCGAAGGTAGACCCGAAACGCCACGCATCCCTTCTCTCCCGAGATGCTGCCTGACCCGCTGAGTTACTCCAGCATTCCGTGTCTACCTAAGAAATTTCAAGGGTCAAAGAATGTTTAATTGCCGTAAGCAATGGGACTGGAACAATGAACTTCCAGTTAGCTTTGGAGCCTGGACTCAGAGGGCTGTAAAACCTTGGAATTCTCAACCCCTGAAGGTTATTGAGAACGAGAGATTTCTTTGACCAAAGGCAGTCAGATGAGACGGGGATCGAGGGGGAGACACGAACACACAGCATCGGTGATGTGACATTGAGGGTTGGAGCAGCCTTGCGTTTTACTTTAAGAGAGCGATCCACAACCAGAGTGCGCCCCGCCACTTTAAGTGAAAAGTACTTAAGAACCAGAAAGTATTTTGATTGGAATCATCTGCTCTTCGGGCCAGAGGCTGGGACACGTGACAGGAAGCAGGGGAGCACAGATCAGGCATGACTCTCGACTGGAAACAAAATGCTGGAGTAACTCAGCGGGACAGGCAGCATCTCGGGAGAGAAGGAACGGGTGACGTTTCGGGTCGAGACCCTTCTTCAGGCTCGACCCGAAAAGTCACCCACTCGTTCTCTCCAGAGATGCTGCCTGTCCCTCTGAGTCACTCCAGCATTTTGCGCCTACCTTCGATTTAAACCAGCATCGGCACTTCTTTCCTACACAAGAATCTTGACTGGCTTTGTGTCGATTAGATAATTAGACACAAATGTGACCGAACGACCAGAGTGGGTCTGAGTGAAGGCTGGCCAGCAAACAACTGCCGTGCCTGTGTCATTGAGCGATCCAGTGTGGAAACAGGCCCTTCGGCCCAACTTGCCCACATCGGCCAAAATGTCCCAGCTACACTAGTCCCACCTGCCTGCGCTTGGTCCATATCCCTCCAAACTTGTCCTCTCCATGTCCTTGTCTAACTGTTTCTTAAAGTTGTCAAACATTCAATTCAGTTTAGTTTATCGTCATGTGCAGTGGAAAGCTTCTGTTGTCTGCTAACCAGTCAGCAGAAAGACAATACATGATTACAGTCAACGATAGACTCAAAATGCTGGAGTAACTCAGTGGGTCAGGCAGCATCTCTGGAGAGAAGGAATGGGTGACGTTTCGGGTCGAGACCCTTCTTCAGACTGAGCAGACTGTCGATCTTTAGATTAGTTTAGTTTAGAGATTCAGCGCGGAAACAGGCCCTACGGCCCACCGAGTCCACGCCGACCAGCGATTCCCGCACATTAACACCACCCTGCATATACTGAGGACAATTTTACATTTATACCAAGCCAATTAACCTACAAACAATAGACAATAGACAATAGGTGCAGGAGGAGGCCATTCGGCCCTTCGAGCCAGCACCGCCATTCAATGTGATCATGGCTGATCATTCTCAATCAGTACCCCGTTCCTGCCTTCTCCCCATGCCCCCTGCCTCCACTATCCTTAAGAGCTCTATCTAGCTCTCTCTTGAATGCATTCAGAGAATTGGCCTCCACTGCCTCCTGAGGCAGAGAATTCCACAGATTCACAACTCCGACTGAAAAAGTTTTTCCTCATCTGAGTTCTAAATGGCCTACCCCTTATTCTTAAACTGTGGCCCCTTGTGCTGGACTCCCCCAACATTGGGAACATGTTTCCTGCCTCTAACGTGTCCAACCCCTTAATAATCTTATACGTTTCGATAAGATCTACTCTCATCCTTCTAAATTCCAGTGTATACAAGCCTAGTCGCTCCAGTACGTCTTTGGAGTGTGGGAGGAAACTGGAGCACCCGGAGAAAACCCACGTGGTCACAGGGAGAACGTACAAACTCCCTACGTACAGCACCCACAGTCAGGATCGAACTAAGTCTTTAGCTGGAGTACATTGCCTTTCTGAGTAAACATCAGGATTGAAAACAGTTACCAACGAGAACTGTGCTTTGACTTATGCATTCAGTGTATGTGGCAACTTGCATTTAACACTGCGCTTGCAGGCATTTTTACAACTGCTCAAAATGCACGAGTTTATGAATCATCCCAGTTTCCTTGTTTTGCTGGAGCCCGAAAATTAAAACATATGCCTTCAAAAATGCATTAGACTTGCATTCCTACAATGCCTCTCGCATCCCTTCTCAGACATTTTCCGGCCTGTTTTTTGAAGCATGGTCACTGTTGGTCTTTGTGAGCAGCCAGATCACCTCCCCTATTACCTCAAAACGTTGGATGTCGGAGGCCCTTCAGCCCCTCTTTTCTGCCCTGCTATCCAACGGGATTTAAGCTGTTTTTGCAATCACACCTCCATTTTCCTGCTCTGTCATTCTCCTTTCAGTTCCATGTGCTTTTGATGCCATCCTTTGCAATACCGAGGAGACGAGGGTTAGTTTAGTTTAGTTTAGAGATACAGCGCGGGAACAGGCCCTTCGGTCTAATGAGTCCACGCCGACCAGCGATCCCCGCACACTAACATAGAAACATAGAAAATAGGTGCAGGAGGAGGCATTTGGCCCTTTGAGCCAGCACCGCCATTCATTGTGATCATGGCTACACCATTCTACACACTGGGGATCATAAGATCATAAGTGATAGGAGCAGAATTAGGCCACTCGGCCCATCATGTCTGCTCCACCATTCAATCATGGACGATCTATCTCTCCCTCCTCACTCTATTCTCCTGCCTTCAGGGGGCGCCATACGATAGCTGCCTCTTCTCGTCAACGGTCTGTCTCGTCTTCTTCCTTCTTTGAGTTTTTAGTTTGTTGTAAAATGTATGTTTTAGTTTTGTATTATGAGGGGGGAAACTTTTTTACATCTCTTTCCTCGACAGAGACGCGACTTTTTCCGTATCGTGTATCCGTCTGCACTGCGGCCTAACATCGCGGAGCTGGCGGCTTCTTGCTGGGGATCGACCTCGGGAGCTCCAGCCGCGGGAGCCTGCGGATTTAACATCGTGAAGATCGCGGACCCTGGTTAGAGACCGGCTTCGGGAGCTCCAAGCCGCGAGAGCTTCGACCGCCCCGACGCAGGGACTTCGACCGCCCCGACGCAGGGACTTCGACCGCCCCGACGCAGGGACTTCGACCGCCCGGACGCGGAAGCTTCGACCGCCGGCTGCAGGAGCTTCTATCGTCCCGACAGCGGATGGTTCGACTCCCCTGACCGCGGGAGAAAAGGAGGAAAGCACATAAGGCTTTATTGCCTTGCATCACAGTGGGGAATAGGGCGGCACGGTGGCGCAGCGGTAGAGTTGCTGCCTTACAGCAAATGCAGCACCGGAGGCTCAGGTTCGATCCTGACTACGGGCGCCGTCTGTACGGAGTTTGTACGTTCTCCCCGTGACCTGCGTGGGTTTTCTCCGAGATCTTCGGTTTCCTCCCACACTCCAAAGACGTGCAGGTATGTAGGTTAATTGACTGGGTAAATGTAAAAATTGCCCCTAGTGTGTGTAGGATAGTGTTAATGTGCGGGGATCGCTGGGCGGCGCGGACTCGGTGGGCCGAAGGGCCTGTTTCCGCGCTATATCTCTAATTCTAAAACAAATCTAAAAAATCAAATTTTTATGTAGTTGTGTGCCTTGTTGCTTTTTTGGTATGACTGTATGGCAAACCAAAATCCTCGTATGTTGCAAAACATACTTGGCTAATAAATCACGATTATGATTATGATCCTGCCCATAACCTCTGACACCCGCACGGTTCAAGAAATTCAAGTCGATTTTACAATTATACCCAGCCAATTAGCTGACATACCTGCACGTCTTTGGAGCGTAGGAGGCAACTGGAGCACCCGGAGAAAACCCACGCAGGTCTCGGGGAGAACGTACAAACTCTGTACAGACAGCACCTGTGGTTAGGATTGAACCCGGGTCTCTGGTGCTGTGTGGCAGCAACTATACTGCTGCATTACCTATAGAGTGATTCTTGTGTATTTTTGTAAATTTTCCAATGCTGACAAAATCGACATGGGGACTTCTCTAAAGGTGAAACCCGCAAGTTATCCAGGAATGTCTGTGCTTATCCTTCCACCCCAACTGACCCAAGACAATAGACAATAGGTGCAGGAGGAGGCCATTCGGCCCTTCGAGCCAGCACCACCATTCAATGTGACCATGGCTGATCATTCACAATCAGTACCCCGTTCCTGCCTTCTCCCCATACCCCCCTGACTCCGCTATCCTTAAGAGCTCTATCTAGCTCTCTCTTGAATGCATTCAGCGAATTGGCCTCCACTGCCTTCTGATGCAGAGAATTCCACAGATTTACAACTCTCTGACTGAAAACATTTTTCCTCATCTCCGTTCTAAATGGCCTACCCCTTATTCTTAAACTGTGGCCCCTTGTTCTGGACTCCCCCAACGTGTCCAACCCCTTAATAATCTTATATGTTTCGATAAGATCCCCTCTCATCCTTCTAAATTCCAGTGTATAGAAGACTTGACACAAAGTGCTGCAGTAAGCTCTTGGCTCCTCTAGGGAGCACAGGCCATTGACAAATGTCCTCCACCCGAACGGAGACGCGACCTTTGTTTCTGTGTCGTGTCTCCGTTCCCGTTATGGCCTACCATCGGCCATGCACCTGGGACCACCTGGGGCTCTGGTTCGCAGAGCCCACGGCCCGGACTCACCACCTGCGGCGCTGGCTGCCTGCGGATGCTGCGGGAGCGGCTGCGACTCGTGTCCGGAGGCTCCGGCGCGGGCCGCCTGGACGTCGGAAGCCCACAGGCCCCTGGGTGGGGGCCGACATCGGGAGCTCCGGCAGCGGCATAGGCAGCGTGTTCGCCCGCCCCGATTCGCGGGGCTTGGGTCGGCCCGCCGCGGACCTTTCACCGTCCGGCGCGGCCTGAAATAGGCCGTGGACCTTTCACCGTCCAGCGGGGGCTTCAATATCGGGAGCCACGACCGCCCCGACGTGGCAACTCCAACAGCCTGACCGCGGGAGACGGCAGGGAAGAGAAAAAGACATTTTTGGCCTTCCATCACAGTGAGGAGGGACTGGAGGAGACTCACTGTGATGGATGTTTCTTTTTGTTTGGTGTTAGTTGTGATTGTATGTGTTATTGCATTTTTATTGATTATTCTTATTGGTCTTATTGTTTAACTGCGGGTAATGTTTCATTTCACTACACATTTATGTGTATGTGACAAATAAATGACTATTGACTATTGACCTCACTCGGTTGTTGGTGGTTCTTTCGAGATCTCCCCAGTTGAGCCCGCTCCCAGACATTTCTGCCTGGACACCTCTTCTCCAGCTGTTCCTGGGGCAACCCTTTTCCTTTTTCCTTGGGGGTTCCATTTCAGGGCTTGCCGGGTGATGTTTGTGGCAGGTTTTCTGAGGGTGTGTCCAATCCAACATTTTCTCCTTCGAATTTGTACGTCAATGGGACCCTGGCCTGTTCTTTTCCACAGGTCCACTGCTCGGTCATGCATGTCTTGAATTCCAGGGTAGTACTTCTTTAATAGATTTGGTTGTCATGTCGAAAGAAGGAACGAGTGCATTTAAGTTTGTCGCTAACTTTTACGGTTAGTTGGATTATTTCTCCACCACTTTCGAATGACACAGGGGCTTGTGGCTTGTGAGGGGGAGAAAGCAAACCACATATTTTAAACTCTAATTTCAATCTGTTATAGCGTGTGAAGCCTCCATCAAATTATTCTGAGGAATTGGCTCATGAACCCAATTCCAAAGACAGAGCTCTAGGGGCAAGTGGGGCTAGTGGATTCAAGGGATATGGGGAGAAGCCAGGAACAGGTTACTGATTGTGGATGACCAGCCATGATCACAATGAATGGCGGTGCTGGCTCGAAGGGCCGAATGACCTCCTCCTGCACCTATTTTCTATGTTTCTATGTAACTCAGCGGGTCAGGCAGCATCTATGATATGTAGTCATATGTGCAGGAAATGCCATAGCTCTATCTCCATCTCCAAACTACACTGCACAGCAAGCTACCAGAAAAGGCAATGTAATTGCTACTGGGTGATCAACTACTAGATTGCTTGGAGCATCGGGCAGTAGAATGATGCAGCGGGTAGAGTTGTTTAGTTTAGAGATACAGCGCAGAAACAGGCCCTTCGGCCCATCGAGTCCGCACCTACCAATGATTCCCGCACATTATGAGACCCCACCTGGAGTACTGTTTGCAGTTTTGGTCTCCAAATTTGAGGAAGGACATTCTTGTTGTTGAGGGAGTGCAGCGCAGGTTCATGAGGTTAATTCCCGGGATGGCGGGACTGTCATATGTTGAAAGACTGGAGCGACTAGGCTTGTATACACTGGAATTTAGAAGGATGAGAGGGGATCTTATTGAAACATATAAGATTATTAAGGAATTGGGACACGCTAGAAGCAGGAAACATGTTCCCGATGTTGGGGGAGTCCAGAACCAGGGGTCACAGTTTAAGAATAAGGGGTGGGCCATTTAGAACGGAGATGAGGAAAAGCTTTTTTACCCAGAGAGTTGTGAATCTGTGGAATTCTCTGCCTCAGAAGGCAGTGGAGGCCAATTCTCTGGATGCTTTCAAGAGAGAGTTAGATAGAGCACAATGATAGCGCAGTCAGGGGGTATGTGGAGAAGGCAGGTACGGGGTACTGATTGTGATCAGCCATGATCACAATGTATGGCGGTACTGCCTTGAAGGGCCGAATGGCCTCCTCCTGCACCTATTGTCTATTGTCTAAGGCAGGAACGGGGTACTGATTGTGGATGATCAGCCATGATCACATTGAATGGCGGTACTGGTGCGAAGGGCCAAATGGCCTCCTCCTGCACCTATTGTCTATTATCCTACACTAGGGACAATCTTTATATTTGTGACAGGCCAATTAACTTACAAACCTGTATGGCAACAACATTTTTGCTGCACCGTGCCACCCAACGAGCAGCTGCCTCACGGCACCAGAGAACCGCGTTTGATCTTGACCTTGACCTCGAGCGTTGTCTGTGTGGTGTTTGCACATTCTCCCTGTGACCACGTTATCAAATGCTTGTACCTCCTGCCTGACAGGAGAGGGGAGAAGAGGGAGTGAGACTGGCCCTTGATTGTGCTGCTGGCCTTGCCGAGGCAGCGTGAAGTGTGGATGGAGTTAATGGGAGGGAGGTTGGTTTGTGTGACGGTCTGGGCAGCGCCCATAACCCTCTGCAATTTCAAGGGTGGCGCAGCGATAGAGTTGCTGACTTACGTCGCGCCGGAGACCCGGGTTCGATCCCGACCACGGGTGTTTGTCTGTACCGTGTTGTCTGTACGTTCCCCTGCGTGGGTTTTCTCCGAGATCTTCGGTTTCCTCCCACACTCTAAAGACGTACAGGTTTGTATGTTAATTGGCTAGGTATAAGTGTAATATGTCCCTAGTGCGTGGAGGGTCTGCTTTAGTATGTCTAAACTAAACTCAGGAGCAGATGGGAGCGTGCTGCAATGTGGGCTGTTGGTAATTCAGATCCCTCCACACCGCTGGGCTGGAGACCTCCTCCTGGCACGCACCGCACACAAGATCATTGCGACCGAGTGCTGCAGCGAAATGCCATCTCGTTGCCGCAGCTGCTTTACAGTCGGGGGACTCGTTTCCATGGCGACAGCCGACTGCAACAGGGAGCCTTTGTGTTCAGAGGAGACCAAAGCAGTCGTTGACGTTACGAACATTAGAGCTTGTGTTGCGTGCAAGGCAGATGTCTCCGCCCAAAAGGCTGGAAGCGGAAATTAAAGGGCGGCACGGTGGCTCAGCGCTAGAGCTGCTGTCTCACAGCGCCAGAGACCCGGGTTCGATCCTGACCACGGGCGCTGTCTGTACGGAGTTTGTACGTTCTCCCCGTGACCTGCGTGGGTTTTCTCCGGGATCTAAAAGCATAGAGGTTTGTAGGTTGATTGGCTTGGCAAAAGTGTAAATTGTCCCCAGTGTGTGTAGGGTAGTGTTGGTGTGTGGGTAGGGGTTGCCAACTGTCTCACTCCCAAATACGGGACAAGGTGACGTCACCGCCCCGCGCCCCACGTGACCTCACCCAGCCAGCAGCCATGTGCTCCCGCTCTACCAATGGCGGCCTCCCGGGCCGGGAGGCGGTTTGCTAAGCAACCTCCGTTAGCCTCCACTGTCCCGGCTGTTCCAATATCTAAAGGGGCTGCTCCTTGCCTTTTGGCTGCACTTTTCACCCACCATCCTTACCTTTGGACACCCTGTGCGTAGGGGAGATGGTGGGGCTGAAGATGTCCTGGTTGGGTTGCTCCTGGGTCTGGCCAAGCAGGCCATCCGCGACTCACGCCGCCAGGCGGAAGAGGGCTCTGCCCGAGCCAGCTGCCTACCCCTTTTCCGGGGTTACATCCACGCCCAGGTGGTGTTGGAGAGGGACTCCACGGGCATCCTGGAGGATTTCCGGGACCGCTGAGCACCGCGGGTGATCGAATGCTTCCTTGACAAGGATTGTAACATAGTTGTGTAGTGGTTTATTTAGTATAATTGTTTGTCTTGTATTATGGTGGTGGGTTCTGTTTTGTTTTAAGGTATTGTAAATATTATTTTTAATAATTGAATACATTTTTGGATAAAAAAAAAAAAAAAAAACACTGTCCCGGCCTACAGCGGCCCATGGGCCTAATACGGGACAAGGGCAGTCCCGTACGAGACAAACCAATTTAGCCCAAAATAGAGGATGTCCCGGCTAATACGGGACAGTTGGCAACCCTATGTGCAGGGATTGCTGGTCGGTGCAGACTCGATGGGCCGAAGGGGCTGTTTCCACACTGTATCTGTAACGTCAAATATATAGGGTTCTATTTACGACCAGAAGTAACTTTAAATTCTTAAGTACTAAAGTAAGAAAATGTGGCAGGCAATTTGCACACAATGATCTCCTAGAAATTGTCGTGTAAAATCAATCATGTGGCAAAGGGTTATGTACAGACCAAGGCACTGGAGATTATGTTGGAAGGAACTGCAGATGCTGGTTTAAACCGTAGACACAAAAAGCTGGAGTAACTCAGCGGGTCAGGACAGCATCTCTGGAGAAATGGAATAGGTGACGTTTGGAGTCCAGACGTTTTCCGAAGAAGGCACTCGAGATTATTCCCCTTGCTCTTCAAAACAATCTGACTATTTCAATTCCAGGAAGTAAGAATTCTCAGTTATTTAATCTGTTGACTCTCATTCTTTATATTCATCTGTGAGGGCAGATGGGTCTCATTTTAATGGATCATAGAAGATCACAACCTCTAGCCATTAGAATTCCCCTGGCATTGTGCTGGATAATGTGCTCAAGTCCCCCAGTATTTAGATACAAAAGTATCCCAGTCCTTTCTTTTCCACTGCCCTCTTCTCCCTCTCCCCTCCCCCATTTCTCTCACTGTTCAGCCCTTTATCATCATCATATATATACAGCCGGAAACAGGCCTTTTCGGCCCACCAAGTCCGTGCCGCCCAGCGATCCCCGTACATTAACACTATCCTGCACCCACTAGGGACAATTTTTACATTTACCCAGCCAATTAACCTACATACCTGTATTGCACCACCCCTCCCCATCCCCTTCCACCCATATCCTTCCCTCTGGCTTTCCATTTCAATACACCTTCTCTCCTTATCCGACATGCTTTTGTTTCCTTTTCATCTCCTGCCTTTGTCACCATCTCCACCTATCTTCAAATCAACCTCCTCTCATCTATATCCACCTATCGCTCGCCCGGCTTTGTCATGTGCCTCCCCTCCCCCCACCTCTATTCCAGCTTTCTCTTCCCTACATGTTTTAATTTAGTTTTAATTTAGAGATACAGCACAGAAACAGGCCCTTCGGCCCACCAAGTCTGTGCCGACCAGCGATCCACGCACACTAACACTATCCTACACAGACTATGGACAATTTACATTACAATCTACATAAGCCAATTAGCCTACAAACTTGTACGTCTTTGGAGTGTGGGAGGAAACCGGAGCACCTGGAGAAAACCCACACAGGTCACGGGGAGAACGTGTAAACTCTGTACGGACAGCACCCATAGTCAGGATCGAACCCGGGTCTCTGGCGCTGTGAGGCAGCGACTCTACCGCTGCATCACCTTGTTTTGCTCAAGATTCCAGCATCTGCAGTTCATTCCGTCTCCAACGATTTCCATGCCTTGCGAATTATTGTTCCTTGCAAAACACACAAAGACCACTTCGAGCAATTTATTGTGACAAGCTACTGCCTCCACGTAACAGGACATTTCTATCGATGATTACAACATGTTGCCTCAATAAGTGAAAGTGAAATTTCTCCAGACATATGAACTCCATTCAAAAGCAATGAAAGAGGGCTTGGCGAATGTCATTTAAAAGAACGAAGAAACACCATCTGGGAACATTTTGCTTTATCCAAGTGCAGGTCACTACTAATCAGAGCTGCCACTAAATAAATCAGAACAGCGGGGAGTGGCTCCTCAGTCGATGTTTAAATTTATTCTGTAAATGAGATGAGCTGGAAGGATTTCCATTGCTGCAGTTATCCATAAATCCAGAGGCTTTGTTACTAATTAACATTTGTGTGCAACAAGTCAACAGTCAGTGGTGTCACTATTGTTCAGGGATCTGATCAATGGATTAAAGCAAATTGCATCTACAGTGGGTCCCCTTGTTTATTTTTGTACGTACTTTTATTACGAGGTGCAATTATCACACACGGTATTTCCTATTTTAGTTGGGGGTGGGGGTTTAGAAAGTGGGAATTAAAAAATAACCGGACATGTATATGATAATTATATATAAAATACTGTTCTCCACAATGTAAGATAGACACAAAATCTATCCAGATGTGTAGAGAGGAACTGCAGATGCTGGTTTAGACACAAAATGCTGAGTAATTCAGCGGGACAGGCGGCATCTCTGGAGAGAAGGAATGGGTGACGTTTCGGGTCGAGACCGTTCTTCTGACTGAGAGCCAGGGGAGAGGGGTCACAGAGATAAGGCAGGGTCCTTCCTTCCTGAGATGCTGCCTGTCCCACTAAGTCACTCCAACATATTGTGTGTCTATCTTCGCTGTAAACCAGCATCTGCATTTCCTTCCTGGCACATCTCTCCAATGTAATACTGCTGACTAAATTCTGGCTGTTCTGCTGAGTTACTCCAGCATTTTGTGACTAAATTCTGGCCATTTGCCTCCATTACACTATCTGATGGGGGGGGAAATGAAAAGACCATTGAGATATATTTGTGGAAATTCCCCATCCTTAAAAAAAGAATAGAACTAAATTATCAATGTGAGGCTGAATGTCACAAGTGTAGTTCCCCTCTATTGTTATATATTTTTGGGCTGTAGAATTAAAAGGCAAGGGACTCATGCCTGTGTAATGTAAAATATACAAGCGTTCCAGATACAAAACTCCAAGTTCCCTGCCAAGGAATTTTTGGTAATAAACTCTGACAGCAGCAACTCCGAGTAATATTGATTCCGGGGGCAAATAACTTGGCTTCTTCAAACCAAGGTGAAGCCAAACATATCGACACAAATAAAAGTGCAAGAAGTCAAAAACACGTTGGCTTTTCCGTGATGTGACGGGTGATCTTACACAACACATTGGTAGACACAAAATGCTGGAGTAACTCAGCGAGACAGGCAGCATCTCTGGAGAGAAGGAATGGGTGACGTTTCGGGTCGAGACCCTTCCACTTACACAACACAAAGGCTCTTTGCTCACCATGCCATTTCAAATTAGATTCTTTTTGCAAGAGATTCTGTTCAAATTTGGTCCTACCACTAGTATGTTGGAGATATATAGACACAAAATGCTGGAATAATTCAGCGGGTTAGGCAGCATCTCTGGAGAGTCTCTTGCCCAGAGTGGGGGAATCGAGGACCAGAGAACATAGGTTGAAGGTGAAGACGAAAAGATTTAATAGGGATCTGAGGGGTGTATCTTTTTCACATAAAGGGTGGTGGGTGCATGGAATGCCAGAGGAGGTAGTTGAAACAGGGACTATCGCAAGTTTTAAGAAACAGTTGGACAGGTACATGGATAGGACAGGTTTGGAGGGATATGGGCCAAATGCAGGCAGGTGGAACTAGTGTAGATGGGGCATGTTGGCCGGTGTGGGCAAGTTGGGCCAAAGGGCCTGTTTCCACGTTATATGACTCCATGACTCTAAATGGAATAGATGACATTTCGGATCAAGACCCTTCTTCAGACTCAGTCCCTACCCGAAACGTAACTTACCCGCAGTCTCCAGAGATGATACCTGACCCACTGAGTTACTCCAGCATTTTGTGTTTACCTTCGGTGTAAACCAGCATCTGCAGTTCCTCCTAACAGTATGTTGGTGTCGGTCTGAATGACTGCAGCCACGAAAAAATGGGCAGTTGTAACAGAGGACAGAATATAAAAATTCCATTTTGCTTTTACATTAACTTCTAATTAATTAAAACCAGGTTAGTTTGTGTGAGATGTGTTCTACCAGGGACTACTCAAGCTGGTGTAGGAAAGAAAACTGCAGATGCTGGTTTAAATCGAAGGTAGATACTTAATGCTGGAGTAACTCAGCGGGTCAGGCAGCATCTCTGGAGAGCAGGAATGGGTAACGTTTTGGGTCGAGACCCTTCTTCAGAATGATGTCAGGGGATGGGGCGCCCCATCCCCTGACATCATTCTGAAGAAGGGTCTCGACCCAAAACCATTCCTGCTCTCCATAGATGCTGCCTGACCCGCTGAATTACACCAGCATTTTGTATCTACTCAATCTGATCTTTGGTCCAATCATGGGGTAATTATACATGCACTTTATTTTAGACTTATCAAACTGGCTTGCTAGAAAAAAAGTATTAGTAGTGGCAAAGATGCTGGTTTACACAAAAGGAGTAACTCAGTGGGTCAGGCAGCATGTCTGGGGAACATGGACAGGTGACTTTTCTCTGCTATGTATTAGAACCATGACAGTTCGCAACTATTTATTCCTTCTGGGCTCACACCTGTTTCCATCTCTCGCCTTTGTCAAAACAGCATCTCTGGTGACGTTTCATTGTTGTGGCCCTTCTTCGGACTCTGAAACGCCACCTATCCACGGCCTCCAGAGATGCCGCGTGACTCGCTGTGTCACCCCAGAACCCTGTGTCCTTCAGAATGAAGTCTCGCCTGGTTCTGAGGTCAACTTGTCGGGGCCGTTTTCAAAATCCAGGAATGTATGGGGATACCGATTAATCAGTAGTCGGACAGCCAGACGCACGGGAGTGCCTTACAACCAGATTAACTTGTGACAGAGATGCTGGAGGATTACAGCACGTTTCAGGCGGGGTGAAGTGGTCATCGTCCTGCAGTAGCTGGATTAACTTCATTGTTCCCTGTAGTTTCCATTCATTCCTCTCTCTCTCTCTCTCTCTCTCTCTCTCTCTCTCTCTCTCTCTCTCTCTCTCTCTCTCTCTCTCTCTCTCTCTCTCTCTCTCTCTCTCTCTCTCTCTCTCTCTCTCTCACACACACACACACACACACACACACTAGTAACTCACACCTACACACTTGCACCACTGGAGCTTGAGTAGAGATAGCTGCTGTCGCTGAAGCATCCTTTTGTACTTCACTCCAAGGACTGTAACATAAGCAGCTGTTTCAACACCTTGGTCTGGCTTGTTTCTCTGATCTCTCCTGCGAGAAACATCTCATCTACCACTGTGTACACCTGCAAGGGTAAAAAAAAAGAGACAGTGGGCACATCATTACATGGAGAAATAGAAATAAATCATATCAACACCTCACTTTCCACCACGATCTTTACAAAATATTTACAACACAGAAACTGGCCATTTCAGCCCAACTGGCCCCTGCTGATTTACTTAGACTTTAGAGCAAGGGTTCCCAACCCGGGGCTAGATTTACGCCCGGGGGTAAATTTCGCCTACCCAGGGGGTAAATTTGAACAAAATAATAATGTTAAAAACGGTATTTTTTTTTTAAATCCCCTTTGTCGGTTGCTTTATTATGGTAGAAGTGTAAACTCAAATTACTGAACAAAACATGCTGGGAGTAAATTTACTTTCGAAAAGTTGCCAGTGGTAAACGGGACAAAAAAGGTTGGTAACCGCTGGTTTAGAGATACAGCGCGGAAACAGGCCCAGCCAGTGCCCACCAACGATCACCCCGTACACTAACTATCCCACACACTCGGGACTATTTACAATTTTACCAAAACCAATTAACCTACAAACCTGTACGTCTTTGGAGTGTGGGAGGAAACTGGAGCACCCGGAGAAAACATATGTGGTCACGGGGAGAATGTACAAACTCCGCACAGACAGCACCCATGGCCAGGATCGAACCCGGGTCTCTGGCGATGTAGAGTAGCTGCACCACTTCTAAAAATATTGCTGATGTTAAAGCTCCTTGCGTACCTCCTACTACAATTCCTTTTCCAAAGTGAATCAACATGCCTTTTTATTCCTTTCTGCATAATATGCTTATCTAACTTCCCTTCAAATCCATCAGTCGTATTTGTCTCAACTACAATCAATGGTAGCAGATTCCATGTCCCTGCCAGTCTCTGGATAGTCTGAAGAAGGGTCTCTACCCAAAACGTCACTCAATCCTTCTCCCCAGAAATACTGCCTGACCCGCTGAGTTACTCCAGCATTTTGTATCTATCTTCAGTGTAAACCAGCATCTGCAGTTCCTTCGTACACATCTGGATAAAATGTTTTTTCCTGAATTCTCCACCAGATTTGCAAGTGACCATTCTAATATTTATAACCACTGGTATGGGCCTCACTAGGGTTGCCAACTGTCCCGTATTAGCCGGGACGTCCCGTATTTTGGGCTAAATTAGTTTGTCCCATACGAGCCGCCCTTGTCCCGTATTAGTAGGGTTGCCAACTTCCTCAGTCCCAAATAAGGGACAAAGGGTGACGTCACCGCCCCGCGCCCCACGTGACCTCACCCTGCCAGCGGCCACGTGGGGCGCGGGGCGGTGATGTCACCTTGTCCCGTGTTTGGGAGTGAGGAAGTTGGCAACCCTAGGTCTCACCCACTTGTGGAATCCCATGCTGCCAGGGCACTGGGGTTTAAAGTGAAAGAAATAAGAAACACATTTCTCCTTGGGCCAAGATCAGACTTTATTTCAGAGACTTGAGCGAAAAGTTGCAAGTTACAAGATGGTACCGGAATGTGCGAGTCCATGCGTGCTGTCTCGGAAGAGCATCAATTATTATCTACTACAATTGTTCCACTCCTTTATGTTCATAACACATCGAGCAGATTTAGCCATTTGGCTCAACAAGTCTGCTCTGCCATTCGATCTTGGCTGATCTATTTGTCCCTCTCAACTCCATTCTCCTGCCTGTAACTTTTGACACCCATCCTAATCAAGAACCTATCAAACTCTGCTTCAAAAATACCCAATGACTTAGCCTCCACAGCCATCTGTGGTAATGAATTGGCTAAAGAAACTCCTCCTCATCTCCATTCCAAAGGAACGTCCTTTTATTCTGAAGGTGTGCCCTCTGATCCTAGACTCTCCCACTACTGGAAACATCCTCTCCCCATCAACTCTATCAAGGCCTTTCAATATTCGTTAAGTTTCAATAAAGTCCCCCCCCCCATCCTTCTAAACTCCAGCGAGAACACGCCCAGAGCCATTAAACACTCATACGTTAAATCAATCATACGTTAAACCAATCATCCCCGGGATCATTCTCGTAAACATCGTAAATAACGTCAGCACATCCCTCCTCAGATATGGGGCCCAAAACAACTCGCACCACTTCAAAAATGTGAGCTGACCAGCTCCTTAAAAAGCTTCAGCATTTCATCCCTGTTTTTGATTTCTGGTCACCGAAATAAAAGCTAACATTGCATTTGCCTTCCATACTGGATAGCATGTAAAACAAAGCCAAATTTGAGGAAGGACATTCTTGCTATTGAGGGAGTGCAGCGTAGGTTCACCAGGTTAATTCACGGAATCGCGGGACTGTCGTATGTTGAAAGGCTGGAGCGATTGGGCTTGTATACACTGGAATTTAGAAGGATGAGAGGGGATCTTATTGAAACATATAAGACTATTAACGGATTGGACACGTTAGAGGCAGGAAACATGTTCCCAATGTTGGGGGAGTCCAGAACCAGGGGCCACAGTTCAAGAATAAAGGGTAGGCCATTTAGAACGGAGATGAGGAAAAACTTTTTCAGTCAGAGAACTGTAAATCTGTGGAATTCTCTGCCTCAGAAGGCAGTGGAGGCCAATTCTCTGGATGCTTTCAAGAGAGAGCTAGATAGAGCTCTTAAGGATAGCGGAGTCAGGTGGTATGGGGAGAAGGCAGGAACGGGATACTGATTGTGAATGATCAGACCTGATCACATTGAATGGCGGTGCTGGCTCGAAGGGCCGAATGGCCCCCTCCTGCACCTATTGTCTATTGTCTAAAGCTTTCCACTGTACTTCGGTAGTTAAATTTCTCCCTTACTTGTCCTCCAAGTGTCTGGATGGATTTTCTGACCACAGTACCCAAGTAAGTGAGGTCAACTAAGCCACGATCTCCTTCTGCCTCCTCACCAGCAGGCCCGGACTCCTGGACTGAACCGAGGATTACTGTGCTGCATGTAATTTAGTAATTTACACCACGTGAGGTTGTACTAACTGAGACCAACAGTCAATAGACAATAGACAATGGGTGCAGGAGGAGGCCATTCGGCCCTTCGAGCCAGCACCGCCATTCAATGTGATCATGGCTGATCATTCTCACTCAGTACCCCGTTCCTGCCTTCTCCCCATACCCCCTGACTCCGCTATCCTTAAGAGCTCTATCCAGCTCTCTCTTGAATGCATTCAGAGAATTGGCCTCCACTGCCTTCTGAGGCAGAGAATTCCACAGATTCACAACTCTCTGACTGAAAAAGTTTTTCCCCATCTCAGTTCTAAATGGCCTACCCCTTATTCTTAAACTGTGGCCCCTCGTTCTGGACTCCCCCAACATTGGGAACATGTTTCCTGCCTCTAACGTGTCCAACCCCTTAATAATCTTATACGTTTCGATAAGATCTCCTCTCATCCTTCTAAATTCCAGTGCATACAAGCCTAGTCGCTCCAGTCTTTCAACATATGAAAGTCAGTCCTCATCAGTATATAAGCCTGTTAAAGCACCGAACAATGCAGTTCTTCACTGGTAACGAACAACATCAGTAGGTCAAGCAGAAATGCCATTCAATTTTCCTATCATGCTCCTTAACCTCCACACTCCTGTCCCAATACAGTGATCCTCTCTGACTTTTAGATAGATTTAATAACTGGTTGTTCTGTCAAAGGGTAGTATGGCATTTTTCTAGAGGCAGTGATAAATGATAAGAGTATAGCATAGGTACGGGAAGTGGCAAATTAAGCCCTCAGGGATACAATTATGTGGCTTTCAAACTAGCTCCAGTTGAGACTTAATGTTGTCGTGAGGAATTCAGTGAAGGTGCATATGAAACTTGTTAAAAAAAATTGCAGGCAAAATTATAGATTTTGTCGTTCAAACTGGATATGGAGGACAAACATTGAGCCATGTACAACTTATATAAAACGTTGGTGATTACAGGTAACCACGGGGGCTATTTTAGACAATGAGAGGAACACAGCTCCTGATGTTGGGGGAGTCCAGAACCAGGAGTCACAGTTTAAGAATAAGGGGTCGGCCATTTAGGACTGAGATGAGGAAAAATTTCTTCACCCAGAGAATTGTGAGTCTGTGGAATTCTCTGCCATAGAAGGCAGTGGAGGCCAATTCACTGGATGTTTTTAAGAGAGAGTTAGATTTCGCTCTTAGGGCTAAAGGAATCAAGGGATATGGGGAGCAAGCAGGAACGGGGTACTGATTTTATATGATCAGCCATGATCATATTGAATGGCAGTGCTGGCTCGAAGGGCTGAATGGCCCACTCCGGCTCCTATTTTTATATGTTAGACATGTGAGGAATAGATCGGGTAGATACACAGAGTCTCTTGCCCAGAGTAGGGGGATTGAGAACCAGAGGGCATAGGTTTAAGGTAAGGGGGGAAAGATTTAATAGGAACCTGAGGGGTCATTTTTTCCATACAAAGGGTGGTGGGTGTATGGAACGAGCTGCCGTTGGAGGTAGTTGAGGCAGGGACTTATTGCAACATTTAAGGAACATTTAGACAGATGCATGGATAGGATAGGTTTAGAGGGATATGGGCCAAACGCAGGCAGGCGGAACGAGTGTAGATGGCACTAAATACTGGAGTAACTCAGCGGGACAGGCAGCAACTCTGGAGAGAAGGAATGGGTGACGTTTCGAGTCGAGACCCTTCTTTAGATGGAACATGTGGGTCGGTGTGGGAAAGTTGGGCCGGTTTCCACGCTGTGTGACTATGATTCTACGAATTAAAGCAGAGATTTCTAAATCTTTCATTCCTGCATCCCATTTCACTGACATTTGTTGTTTTTTGTTTCCTGGGCTCATGTTCTATTCTCCCCGAAAATTAGAAATGATGGAACAAATACTATTTGCTTTAATAACTGTGTCTCCACCAAACTTGACCACACCTCTTTAAGGGGTTGGTGAGGAAGGTTCCTCCACGCCTTGGCATAGCAGTAAATTGTACAGCTAAAGGCAATGCAGGTATCTTGTATCTTGTGGTCATCTCTTCCGAAGAGTCCACCAGGGATTATACTGGAAGTATCCTATATCCACTAGGGACAATTTTTAACACTATCCTACACACACTAGGGACAATTTTTACATTTACCAAGCCAAATAACCTACAAACCTGTACATCTTGGGAGTGTGGGAGGAAACCGAAGATCTCGGAGAAAACCCAGGCAGATCATGGGGAGAACGTACAAACTCCGTACAGACGGCGCCCGTAGTCAGGATAGGACCCGGGTCTCCAGGTATTACAGTCTGTTACTGATCTCAGAAGATCCTAGCATGCACCAAAAATGGCCCTTGAAAACATCGCAATAACTGACCGTGCCAGTTGATTCAGCTGAGCTACACATAGAAACATAGAAAATAGGTGCAGGAGGAGGCCATTCGGCCCTTCGAGCCAGCACCGCCATTCATTGTGATCATGGCTGATCATCCACAATCAGTAACCCGTGTCTGCCTTCTCGCCATATCAATAGACAATAGACAATAGGTGCAGGAGTAGGCCATTCAGCCCTTCGAGCCAGCACCACCATTCAATTTGATTATGGCTGATCATTCTCAATCAGTATTCCGTTCCTGCCTTCTCCCCATACCCCCTGACTCCGCTATCCTTAAGAGCTCTATCTAGCTCTCTCTTGAAAGCATCCAGAAAATTGGCCTCCATTGCCTTCTGAGGCAGAGAATTCCACAGATTTACAACTCTCTGACTGAAAAAGTTTTTCCTCGTCTACGTTATAAATGGCCTACCCCTTATTCTTAAACTGTGGCCCCTGATTCTGGACTCCCCCAACATTGGGAACATGTTTCCTGCCTCTAACGTGTTCAATCCCTTAATAATCTTATATGTTTCAATAAGATCCCCTCTCATCCTTCTAAATTCCAGTGTATACAAGCCTAGTCGCTCCAGTCTTTCAACATACGACAGTCCCGCCATTCCGGGAATTAACCTGGTGAACCTACGCTGCACGCCCTCAATAACAATAATATCCTTCCTCAAATTTGGAGACCAAAACTGCACACAGTACTCCAGGTGCGGTCTCACGAATACGTTAAATGAATCATCCGTCTTAGGTTTCCTGTTTCCAAATCTGAATGCTAGGAAGAATAATTTTTGGTTATATACTGTGTCATTATTGTTTTCTCAACATTTTCCATGGTGACTGTCTGCTATCTCTCTGAAGTTGCAAGGTTTTATCTTTTATCATTTAGACCAGTGGTGTCCAAACTTTTTTCAAAGAGGGCCAGATTTGATAATGTGAAAATACCCTAGGGCCAATGGCTCCCCCCCCCCCCTGGACCTTTAACTAATGCGCCCCCCCCCCCCGGACCTTTAACTAATGCGCCCCCCCCCCGGACCTTTAACTAATGTGCTCCCCCCCCCAGACCTTTAACTAATGTGCTCCCCCCCCCCCCCCCGGACCTTTAACTAATGTGCTCCCCCCCCCCCAGGACCTTTAACTAATGTGCTCCCCCCCCCCCCCCCCGGACCTTTAACTAATGTGCTCCCCCCCCCCGGACCTTTAACTAATGTGCTCCCCCCCCCCCCCAGACCTTTAACTAATGTGCTCCCCCCCCCCCCCCGGACCTTTAACTAATGCGCCCCCCCCCCGGTCCTTTAACTAATGCGCTCCCCCCCCCCCCCCCCGGACCTTTAACTAATGCGCTCCCCCCCCCCCCGGACCTTTAACTAATGCGCTCCCCCCCCCTCCCTGGACCTTTAACTAATGCATCCCCCCCACGGACCTTTAACTAATGCGCTCCCCCCCCCCCGGACCTTTAACTAATGCGCTCCCCCCACCCCCCCGGACCTTTAACTAATGCGCTCCCCCCCCCCCGGACCTTTAACTAATGCGCTTCCCCCCCCCCAACGGACCTTTAACTAATGCGCTCCCCCCCGCACGCCCTCAACCCCGCCGCCGGGAAGTGTAGTCGCCGTCGCCTCTCCTGCTCGGGGCGGGGGGGGGGTGGGGGTCGGGCAGTGCTGACCGCCGGGAGGTGTAGTCGCCCTCTACCCTCCCCTCTCCCCTCCCCTTCCCCTCCCCCTACCTTCATAGACAGTGCTGGCGGGCCATAAATAATAAATTTTAAGACGGAAGCTGCGGGCCGTATAATATCTGACCACGGGCCGCGATTGGCCCTCGGGCCGGACTTTGGACATGTCTGATTTAGACGAATGTTGACCAATCCCATGTGAGAGTACATGTCTGGACGCTGGTTTACACCGACGACAGACACAAAATGCTTGAGTAACGCAGAGGGTCAGGCAGCATCTCTGGAGAGAAGGAATACGTGACATTTCGGGTCGAGACCCTTCTTCAGACAGAGTCGGGGAGAGGGAACGTAGAGGTATAAAAAGGTGCAAAACAATTGAAAGCCGGCACTGATAAACAAGGAAAGGTGGGGCCCACAATGGTGCATGTTTGGTTGTGGGAGAGCTTATAACGAAGGGATATGAACAGTGAAACAAGCAGGATGGATTAGGGTAGGGGACGGACAGAGAGCGAGGAATGTAGGGGTTACTTGAAATTAGAGAAATCAACGTTCATACCGTCCATGTGAGGTGCTGTTCCTCCAATTTGCATGTGGCCTCACTCGCAGTGACACGCATGTGGCCTCACTGGCCTGACACGCTTGTGACAGTGGAGGAGGCCTAGGACAGAAGGGTCAGTATGGGAATGGGAGTTAAAATGCTGGAGTAACTCAGCGGTTAGACAATAGACAATAGGTGCAGGAGGAGGCCATTCGGCCCTTCGAGCCAGCACCGCCATTCAATGTGATCATGGCTGATCATTCTCAATCAGTACCCCGTTCCTGCCTTCTCCCCATACCCCCTGACTCCGCTATCCTTAAGAGCTCTATCTAGCTCTCTCTTGAATGCATTCAGAGAATTGGCCTCCACTGCCTTCTGAGGCAGAGAATTCCACAGATTCACAACTCTCTGACTGAAAAAGTTTTTCCTCATGTCAGTTCTAAATGGCCTACCCCTTATTCTTAAACTGTGGCCCCTTGTTCTGGACTCCCCCAACATTGGGAACATGTTTCCTGCCTCTAACGTGTGTCCAACCCCTTAATAATCTTATACGTTTCGATAAGATCTCCTCTCATCCTTCTAAATTCCAGTGTATACAAGCCCAGTCGCTCCAGTCTTTCAACATATGACAGTCCCGCCATTCCGGGAATTAACCTAGTAAACCTATGCTGCACACCCTCAATAGCAAGAATATCCTTCCTCAAATTCAGAGACCAAAACTGCACACAGTTCTCTCCCGAGATGCTGCCTGACCCGCTGAGTTACTCCAGCATTCTGTGTCTACCTTCGATTTAAACTAGCATCTACAGTTCTTTCCTGCACAGGGGAGTTAAAATGTTTGGCAACTGGGAGTAGCGTTATTCAGTTACAGAAACTTCCCAAAGACAAATGGCTGCACTGTGGTGAGGTGAAATAATCGTAGATTTATATAGAAGCACTGCATTGAAATAGGCCCTTCGGCCCACTGAGTCTGTGCTGATCAGCAACTGCCTATTTACACCAATCCAATATGAATCTCATACTTTATTCTCACCACAATCTCGTCAACTCTGCAGATTCTACCACCCAACTACACACTAGGGGCAATTTACATCGGCTAATTAACCTGCCAATCCACATGTCATTGGAGGATACCGGAGCAACCTGGGGACACGGGGAGAGCGTGCAAACTCCACACAACTTTGCACCAGGGGTAGGGTTGCCAACTGTCCCGTATTAGCTGGGACATCCTGTATTTTGGACTAAATTAGCCGGGACATCCTGTATTTTAGACTAAATTGTCCCGTACGGGACCGCCCTTGTCCCATTTTAGTAGGGTTGCCAACTTCGTCACTCACAAATAAGGGACAAAGGGTGACGTCACTGCTCCGCGCCCCATGTGACCTCACCTAGCCAGCGGCCACGTGGGGCGCAGCCGCCCGTGCCGGGAAGCCGCCATTGCTGGAGCGGGAGCACGTGGCTGCTGGTTGGGTGAGGTCACGTGGGGCGCGGGGCGGTGACGTCACCTTGTCCCGTATTTGGGAGTGAGGAAGTTGGCAACCCTGACCAGGAGTCAGAATTGAACCTGGGCCTTTGGCACTGAGAGGCTGCACATCTACTGGCTGCTCCACTGTGCCGGTCTCTTGAAGATTTATGAACAACGCACAGTGAACAATGCCATTGTAAGACAGAGGAGACACAGCATTCTGTCCCAGCTATAGAGTCATACAGTGTGGAAATAGGCCCATCGGCCCAACTTGACCACACTGCCCAACATGCCCCATCTACACTAGTTCCATCTGCCTGCGTTTGGCCCATAGCCCTCTAAACATGTCCCATCCATGTACCCGTGCAAATGTTTTTTGAACGTTGTCTAAACTATCTCCTCTGCAAGCTCATTATTATTATATATATAACTTTATAACTATCGTGCTCACTCATGGCACCAGCACTCTGGGTTCGATCCGAACCTACAGTGCTGTCTGAATGGAGTTTGCACGTTCTCCTTGCGATCGAGTTGTTTTCCTCTGATTTCCTCCCACATTCCAAAGATGGGTGGGCCATTTTAATTTTCCCCCGAGAGTGTAGATGAATTGATTTGCAGAATTCAACAATGAGACAACCAAGGAAAAACAAAAGATTGAAGAGGCCAAATAATCACGGACATTTTTCTTATTCCGAACAACTATTTTTCCGAGTACCTTGCTCGTGAGGGAAATATGAGCTGTGCCAACAAAGCTTTAAAACCTCAGCAACACATACAACATGTTGATCTGTTGACATACTGATTTACCTTGTAGAAGTTGAAGACAAGATCTAATTCACAGACATTATGGAAATATTCATTCAAAACCTGCAATGAGATGGAGACAGAAGATAAAATAAGCTTACCAAAATTTTACAGTACACTTTCTTAATACAATGCTCGATCTGGGACCATTTAATTTTAAACCAGCTGAAGGAAATAAGCAATAATTACATTAGGAAAAACATCCAGGGCTACAAAGCACAGGGATCCAGAAAGCCTGCTTTTGTTTATCTTTCTGAGAATTACACATATAATTTCCGTACGTTAACTCAAATTTTAATGGAACCATTCAACAGGTTGTTATATACCTGATGAAAATCTAAAAAATGCAGATACCGGAAATCTATGATAAACACAGAAAATGGTGAAAACGCTCAGTAAGTCAGGCAGCCATCTGCAAAAGGAGAAAGACACTTTGTCATATCTGGTTTTATTATTACATACACAATATATGTTAAATTTCAAGATTTTAGATTTAGATTTAGAGATACAGCGCGGAAACAGGCCCTTCGGCCCACTGAGTCCACGCCGCCCAGCGATCCCCGCACATTAACACTATCCTACACACACTAGGGACAATTTTTACATTTACCCAGTCAATTCAAGTTCGGGGCAATTTTTTTTACAACTGAGATTTAAGATTTAGATTTAGAGATACAGCGCGGAAACAGGCCCTTCGGCCCACCGAGCCCGCACCGCCCAGTGATCCCCGCACATTAACACTATCCTACACACACTAGGAACAATTTTTACATTTACCCAGTCAATTAACCTACATACCCGTACGTCTTTGGAGTGTGCTAGGAAACCGAAGATCTCGGAGAAAACCCACGCAGGTCACGGGGAGAACATACAAACTCCGTACAGACGGCGCCAGATCGAACCTGAGTCTCCGGCGCTGCATTCGCTGTAAGGCAGCAACTCTACCGCTGCGCCACCGTGCCGCCCTTAAGTAATATCTGTCATATTGGAATGTCTGATAGCTTCTTTTTGTGATGGCACAGTGGCACAGCTGGAAGAGTTGCTGCCTCATAGCACCAGAGATCCACAGTGAAATTATGTTTGCATATTTTCACATGCGGGCACCGCTATGCTTTGGCGCCATTTCCAAAGTCCGGTATGCCCGCGCGCCCAGGTTCAATCCTGACCTCGGGTGCTGTTTGTGTGGAGTTTGCACGTTCTCCCTATGACCGCGTGGGTTTCCTCCCACATCCCAAATTGGTCCAGCTTTGAAAGCACGGTGGCGCAGCGGTAGAGTTGCTGCCTTACAGCGAATGCAGCGCCGGAGACTCAGGTTCGATCCCGCCTACGGGCGCCGTCTGTACGGAGTTTGTACGTTCTCCCCGTGACCTGCGTGGGTTTTCTCCGAGATCTTCGGTTTCCTCCCACACTCCAAAGACGTACAGGTATGTAGGTTAATTGGCTTGGTATAAATGTAAAAATTGTCCCTAGTGGGTGTAGGATAGTGTTAATGTGCGGGGAACGCTGGTCGGCGCAGACCCGGTGGGCCGAAGGGCCTGTTTCCGCGCTGTATCTCTAAATCTAAATCTTAAATCTCAGTTGTAAAAAAAATTGCCCCGAACTTGAATGTGAAAACGGGAAAATATAGAACTTGTGAGAATGGTCGGCATGGACTCGCTGGGCCGAAGGGCCTGTTTCCATGCTGTATTTCCAAAACTGCAATAGCTTCTTCTTTCAAAATCATTCAACTAACAGCTTGTGTGACAGATAATGCTTCCCTCAACTCTCGTAAGTTTTCTGTACTTTTATTTGATGCTTGCTTCTCTCAATATTTTGCTCCTGTTATGTCCACACTTCAGATTTTCTTGTCATTTCCACATGCATCCAGTGAGATGAAACTGCATCACAGTGTTATCTACTCTCAACAGAAACCAAGAACACCTGATTGTACTCAGCCTTCTTCGCCGTCAGCAAACCGTGAGCTTTTAAAAAGCTAAGATGATTGTCACCAAACCAATGCTGAACGAAATAATTAACTTACTTTATCAGTTTTTCCTCAGGGCCTGAGAGTCCCATATCATGGGAGGCACATTGACACAGCAGTAGAGTTGCTGCCTTACAGTGCCAGAGACCTGGGTTCGATCCTGATGATGGCTGCTATCTGTACGGACCTTTGCACGTTTTCTCAGTAACTGCTCAGTTGTATTTCTCCGGGTGCTCCGGTTCCTCCCACATTCCAAAGATGTGCGGGTATGTAAGTTAAATATACATATAATATAAGAAAATAACTGCAGATGCTGGTACAAATCGAAGGTATTTATTCACAAAATGCTGGAGTAACTCAGCAGGTCAGGCAGCATCTCGGGAGAGAAGGAATGGGTGACGTTTCGGGTCGAGCCCCTTCTTCAGACTGATATCAGGGGGGGCGGGACAAAGGAAGGATATAGGTGGAGACAGGAAGATAGAGGGAGATCTGGGAAAGAGGAGGGGAAGAGAGGGACAGAGGAACTATCTAAAGTTGGAGAAGTCGATGTTCATACCACTGGGCTGCAAGCTGCCCAGGTGAAATATGAGGTGCTGTTCCTCCAATTTAAGTTAATTGGCTTCTGTAAATTGTCCCTAGTGTGCAGGATAGGACAAGTTTACGGGTGATTGTTGGTTGGCGTGGACTCGGTGGGCCGAAGGGCTGGTTTCCAAGCTGTATCTTTGTAACAGGAGCAAAAGAAAAGCTGATGGGGGGGGGGGGGGAGGAGAAGAGGGAGGTCACACCATCCATTGTCTTTTGGGGGTTTAGTTTGTGGAGGAACTCAGCAGGTGGAACAGCGTTTATGAGAGGGAAAAGAAATGTCTCTGTTTCTGGTCAAGACTTTGCATAAGGAAACACTTTAAATGCTAAAGGTTCCAGATCCCAGTATCTGCAGTCTCTTGTGCCTCTTTCTGGTATGCAGGCGGAACCTACACCTCAACCTGAACCCATGGCTACTGCATCAAGTATCACAGACTGACCAATATATTGGGTGCTGCAATGTTTTACAAAGAGCCTCCATTATGTTTCTGAAATTCCTTCAGCACATTCATCACTTCAGCACCTCTTATGAAGGGAATAAAAATCAAGCTTTTCAATATTAGAAATCTATTTTAACTCTCTGGACGAGTTCTGGAAAGGAGCTGAAACCAAAACAGAAACTCATTTGTGGTCTACACAAGGATTAGATTTCATGCGGAGGGGAGAGGGTAGGGCCGAAGATGTCCTGGTTGGGTTGCTCCTGGGCCTGGCCAAGCAGGCCATCCGTGAGTCACGGCGCCAGGCGGAAGAGGGCTCTGCCCGAGCCGGCTGCCTGCCCCTTTTCCGGGGTTACGTCCACGCCCGGGTGGTGTTGGAGAGGGACTAATCGCTGTCCATGGGCCCCCTGGGGGATTTCGGGGACCGTTGGGCATGGCGGGGGGGTTGGATGCATCCTGGATAGGGATTGTAATATAATTGTATAATAGTTTAATTCGGTATATTTGTTTGCATTGTATTCTGGTGGGGGGTTCTGTTTTGTTTTATTGCATTGTAAATATTATTTTTAAATAATTGAATACATTTTTTGATTTTAAAAAAATGGATTAGATTCCTAGAATTATGTAGTAAAAGAGGTCATCCACCCAACTTTGCTGACCCAGCTCTTTTAAAGAACGACACAAAGTGCTGGAGTAACTCAGCGGGTCACACAGCATCTCAAGAGAACATGGATAGGTGATGTCTCGGGATGGGATCCTTCTTTGCACTGAATGTGCAGGGGGTGGGGTGGGGGGGGGGGAGGGGTGGGGGGGGGGGAAGAGAAAGCTGTAAGAGAGGAGGGGCAGGATAAAAGCATAGACAGATAGGTGGATACAGATGAGGGGGTGGTTTTTGATGGGCGTATGGTTGGACAAAGGCCTGAGATGAAAAGACAAAAAGGTGTGAGGGTACAGAGGCGAAAATTAGCAAGACGTCAAGAGGGTTTTGACCAGAAACGTTACCCATTCCTTCTCTCCAGAGATGCTGCCTGTCCCGCTGTTACTCCAGCATTTTGTGTCTATCTTCTAATTGGCAATTCATGTTTAGTTTAGTTTAGTTTAGAGATACAGCACGGAAACAGGCCCACCGGGTCTACGCCGACC
Organism: Rhinoraja longicauda; assembly: GCF_053455715.1. NCBI lineage: Eukaryota > Metazoa > Chordata > Chondrichthyes > Rajiformes > Arhynchobatidae > Rhinoraja > Rhinoraja longicauda. The sequence goes on from NC_135993.1 coordinate 5,217,485, forward strand.
AGCGATCCCCGCACATTAACATTATCCTATACCCACTAGGGATCATTTTTACATTTACCAAGCCAAATAACCTACAAACCTGTATGTCTTTGGAGGGTGGGAGGAAACCGAAAATCTCGGAGAAAACCCATGCAGGTCACGGGGAGAACGTACAAACTCCGTACAGACAGCACCCGTAGTCGGGATGGAACCCGGGTCTCCGGCGCTGCATTCGCTGTAAGGCAGCAACTCTACCGCTGCACCCAATAGTTCAATGCTTCTTTTATTGTCATAGATGCACAACACGGTGAAACTTTTTTGCACAGCCCACAAATGCACAGTCGCCATATTTTGGTGCCGTTTGGAAAGACAAAGAGAGAAGTGCAAGGCGGCTGGGCCTTTCTCGTTCTTCCCGGTCTTCGTTCTTGGCCGGCCGCAGGGTCCAATCTTGCACGGCTCACCTGGTGAGAGCTTCCATTTTAATTAACTAACTTCCACTGGATAAACTGAGAACAGGAGAATCGCCTTACCTAGAAACCCACTAAAAAAATGTTACTGTTGCCTTACTGCTATCTTTGAAAATGTATCCCATTGTGAGTTGGCATCTTTAGCTGCAAGGCGTGGGGCAGAAGTAGGATATCACTTTCTTTAAGATGATAGAAAAAATTACACAGGTTTAAAATGCTCTGTGTTGTTTTAGTTAGCTCAAGCAGGGCACAGCTAGGGTCGTAGAATCATACAGCATGGAAACAAGTCCTTCAGCCCAACTAGCCCACACCGACCAACATCAAGTCAAGTCAAGTTTATTTGTCACATACACACAAATGTGCAGTGAAATGAAGGATTACCCACAGTCGAACAACAAGAGCAATAAAAATAAGCAATAACACACACAATCATACAAAAAGAAACATCCATCACAGTGAGTCTTCTTCAGTCACCTCCTCACTGTGATGGAAGGCCAGAATGTCTTTTCTTTTCCCTGCCGTCTTCTCCCGCGGTCAGGCTGTTGTAGTTGCCCCATCTACACCAATCCCATCTGCCTGCATTTGGCCAATATCCCTCTAAACCTGTCCTATCCATGTGCCTGTCTAAATGTTTCTTAAATGTTGCGATAGTCCCTGCCTCAACTACCTCCTGCGGCAGTTCGTTTTATACACCCACCACCCTTTGTTTTACATAAGTGATATTGCTGATTTGTCTCAAAAGCCGAACCTTGGTGACATCCCGTCTGCCACTTGAGACACAAGCACAATTACTAAAAGGGAGGAAGCATGCAATTACAAACTTCCTCGGAAATTAGAAGCCTTTTGTATAAATTCATTGTTTGCACAGGCTTCCTACCCAATCTGTAGCTTTTCTGTCACCCCATTCAAGTGGCCACCCTTCATATACGAAGGCAGCATCTCTGCAGAAATGGAATGTGATGTTTCGGGTCGAGACCCTTCTTCAGACCGTCTGAAGATGGGTCTCGACCCGAAACGTTACCCATTCCTTCTCTCCAGAGATGCTGCCTGACCCGCTGAGTTACTCCAGTCTACCTTCATATACGAAAGGGCACAAAGTGCTGGAGCAACTCAGGGGGTCAGGCAGCATCTCTGGAGAAAAAGAATAGGTGACGTTTCTGGCAGAGGCCCTTCTTCAGACGGTCTGACCCATTGAGGTATGCCACCATTTTGTGTCTGTCCTTGATTTAAACCAGCATCTGCAGTTCTTCCTGAAGCGTCTCTGGAGAATATGGATAGGTCTTCATATACAAGCTTGCGTAATGAGTAAAGGCAGGTTGCTTGCTTTGTTATCCTGGAGCCCAGCAGTGGATGCATACACATACACATGATACACCTCCTCAAGGACAATCCCAACCCATCATCAGTCCATTCTCTCAAACCTCTGCTGCCTGACCCGCCTGGTTTCTCCAGCACGCCGTTCTTTGTTCAAGATCCCAGCATCTGGAGTCTCTTGTGTCTTCATGATACTATTCCTTCCCACTTCAAAGCAATTGCAAGGCTCCAAACTCTTTGAAGCACTTCCCTCTGGAAAGCGACTCCGGACTGTCAAAGCAGCCACAGCCAGACATAAAAACAGCTTTTTTTCCCACGAGTGATAGTTCTACTCAACAACCAAAGTCTCTTTTTTGCTCTGGTTTATTTTCACCCACATGTTTAGACCGTAATGGTGTATCCTTATTGTTTTGATGTGTTTATGCTTTATTCTTAATTGTTAAACTGTATGTTTGTGTTGTCATTTGTGAGCGGAGCACCAAGGCACATTCCTTGTGTCTGCACATACTTGGCCAATAAACCTATTCATTCATTCATTCATTCATTCAAATGATTCTGAAGCTTTCAGAACCTTTCCCTCCACCAAACTAATATCTTGATAGCAATAACAATACTACATGATATTCATAGTCATACAGCACAGAAACAAGCCCAACTCATCCATGCCACCCAAGATGCCCCATGTAAGCTAGTCCCATTTGCCTGCGTTTGGCCCATATCTCTCCAAGTCTTTCCTAACCATACCCTAACCATACTAAAAAAATTGTTTTAGTACCTGCCTCAACTACCTCCTCTTGCAGCTCGCTCCAAATACCCACTACGGTGAAAATGTTGCCCTCAGTTTCCCATTAAATCTTGCCACTAAACCTATGACCTCTGTTTTTTGATTCCCCTACCTCCACCAAAAGAGTTGGTGCATGCACCCTATTTATCCCCCTCGTGGTCTTATACACCTCTATAAGATCACCCCTCAGCCTCCTGCACTCCAAAGAATAAAGTACTAGCCTGCCCAACCTCTCCCTGTAGCTCATGCCTTCCCAGCAACATCCTCGTAAATCGTCTACGTGTTCTTGACAGTTTACCGACATATTCTTTCTCTTAAAAATAGGTCATTCTTTCTTCCGTGAACCTTTTGAGATAAGACATTGGTAGCTCAATTAAAGACTACTTGGAAGTATGGCATCCCCTAGTTAAGGTAAAAATTATAGATATTGTACTTCAGAAGTTAAGTGAACATTCTCCAACCACAAAATTGCCTCTTACCTCCACAAAATTGTGGATAGCTTCCAGATAGACCAGATTGTTGTCATTGACATCCACGCAAATACAGAAGTAGAGCCCAGCGTAGCGTCGGTAGATTATCTTGAAGTTTCGAAACTGCAAATGGAGTAGAAGAACTCATCAAAGAAAATAAAGTCTGGTGAACTGTGAATACACTTTGAAATACCTCATGGGCTCTGCAGGACACACTAAAAGGAATGTGAAAGATGCTATATAAAGGTGAAACTTCTTTCCTTTATAAGTAGACAAGGAGCGTTTCCTCTCTGAAGGAACTTAAAAAAGAATTGGATTTTATGAACCAATATTTCATTTTGTATAAAAGGAGAGAAGGTTAGCACTCCCCTTGATAAGGATGGAAGGGGCCCGAGTGGCCTTACAACACACAAATGGTTAAGGCATTGCCATCAAATTAGAGTAACCCGGTGGCGCAGCGGTAGAGCTACTACCTTACAGCGCCAGAGACCCGGGTTCGATCCCGACTACGGGTGCTGTCTGTACAGAGTACGTACGTTCCCCCCGAGACCTGCGTGGGTTTTCTCCGAGAACATTGATTTCCTCCCACACTCCAAAAACGTACAGGCTTGTAGGTTAATTGGCTTGGTATAAATGTAAAATTGTCCCTGGTGTGTGTAGGGTGGTGTTAATGTGTGGGGATCGCTTGCAGACTCAGAGGTAAAATGCTGTAAATACTCAGCAGTCATCCAGCATTTATGGAGTTAATGTTTCAGATTAAAGACCTTCCAAACAAAGGTCTTCCACCCTAAATGATAACAGTCTCCCCCCCCCTCCCCCCCCCATGAACTCCACATGGCCTGTTAAGCATTTGCAGCATTTCTTCACCCTTTAGAGTCAAATATTTTTATCTTCTGTGTGTGTACACGGACATCAAATAAGGCTGTTCCGAGGGATTCTGAGGTCCAAGTCCATATCTGTCTGAAACTGGCAACAAAAGTAGATAGAATGGTAAAGAAGACATATGGTATGTTTGCCTTCATCAATCAGGGCATTGAGTGTAAGAGTCAGGAAGACACGTTGCAGCTTTATTAAACTTCAGCGAGGACGCAGTTTGGAGTATTGGCTGCAGGTCTGCTCATTCCCATTATAGGAATGATGTGGAAGCTTTAGAGATGGGGCAGGAAAGGTTTACCAGAATGTTGGTAGACACACAATGCTGGAGTAACTCAGCGGGTCACGTAGCATCTCGGGAGAGAAGGAATGGGTGACGTTTCGGGTCGAGACCCTTCTTCAGTCTGAAGAAGGGTCTCGACCCGAAACGTCACCCATTCCTTCTCTCCCGAGATGCTGCCTGACCTGCTGAGTTACTCCAGCATTTTGTGAATAAATCGATTTGTACCAGCATCTGCAGTTATTTTCTTATACAGCGGTAGAGCTGCCGGCTTACCGCGCCGGAGACCCAGGTTCGATCCTGACTACGGGTGCTGCCTGTATGGAGATTGGACGTCCTCCCTGTGACGGCGTGGCATTTCTCCGGTTTCCTCCCACACTCCAAAAACGTGCAGGTTTGTAGATTAATTGGCTTCGGTAAAAATTGTAAATTGTCCTTAGTGTGTAGGATAGTGTAGGTGTACGGGGCGATTGCTGGTCAGCTTGGGTTGAAGGGCCTGTCACCACATTGCATCTCTCGAGTTGCAGCCTTACATCACTTGCAGTGACTCGTGACTTTTCTCTGTGATCTTCGGTTTCCTCCCACACTCCAAAGACGTACAGGTTACTAGGTTATTTGGCTTGGTACAAATGTAAATTGCCCCTGGTGTGTGTAGGATAGCGTTAAATTGTCCCTGGTGTGTGTAGGATAGCGTTAATGTGCAGGGATCGCTGGTTAGTGCGGACTTGGTGGGCCGAAGGGCCAATTTCTGCGCTGTATCTCTAAAGTCTAAAGCCAGCAGAGATCAATGGGCCAAATGCCTTCTTTCTACATCGTCAGAAATATAAGAAAATACGAGGTAGAAAGAGGTGATAGTCTCTCCCCTCCTCTCCTTGAAAAGGGAATTTAAGCAGGGGTGAAGGAGACGAAATCCATGAGGGCTTTATGGCAGACATTATAATTGATTCTATCCTTACCCCTAAAGCATGCAGTTTTGTACTTCATTCAGCAGCTGATTCTTCCCTTTGTAGCCCAGGGGCACTAAAGCCCACCTTGGGGGGTCTCATCTGCTGCCTTGGGGAAGAATACCCATGGAGGCAACTGAACCCAATTTGTTTCTGGGTCCATCCAGATGCCTCAGAATTGGACCAGATGGTACAATGCTGCACTATGCCATCAGCTTTCTGACTTCTGATTCCTGTTTAACCGTGCACAATATGTGATAGAAAAAAACCAGGTCAGATCCACAATCCATGTCATTCCTCTCCATCTGGAGCATTATGTGGGTTTTTTTCCCCTCTTTGCTGAATCAGTTTCTGGAGTCCAAAGAGCATTAAGCATTTCCTTGATGATTCATTAGCAGCCAGCCAGTCCCAAGTCTGTGCCAGCAGCTCCGTTCTCTACTCTATTCTCCTCGCCCAGTCATATGTTAAGGCAGACAAGGAAACTGTCAGTGCCCTGTGTCGATCGGCTAAATGATCATGCATGTGGAAAGGGACGGGAGGAGGGAAAACCCCCTTATGTCAAGGGTTGGAGGTGGTAACAGTAATAGTGAACGACAATGTGACCTAGTGCAATCTGGAAATCACCATTCAGGGTGCAGGGTTGTAAAACCTTTCTTGCTGGTATTCTTTACAATTTGAGTTTGTGTTTAGTTTATTGTCACGTGTACCGAGCGAGGTACAATGAAAAGCTTTCACTGCGTGCTAACCAGTCAGCAGAAAGACAATGTATGTGCTATCCACAGTGTACAGATACATGATAAAGGGAGTAACGTGAATAACGTTTAGTGCAAGTAAAGTCCGATCAAAGATTTCCAATTAGGTAGATAGTAGCTCAGGACTGCTCTCTAGTTGGTAGGATGGTTCTGTTGCCTGATAAGTTTTGAAGAAATTGTCCCTGAATCTGGAGGTGTGTGTTTTCACACTATACCTTTTGTCCGATGGGAGAAGAGGGAGCGGCTGGGGTTCGACTCGTCCTTGATTATGTTGGAGGCCTTGCCGAGGCAGCGTGAGGTGCAAATGGAGTCGGTGGAAGGGCGGTTGTTCAGCTTTTTCATACTGTGGGTGTCAAAGCTTATGGTGAGAAGGTAGGGGAATGGAGTTGAGAGGGAAAGATACGTCGTCATGATTGAATGGTGGAGTAGACGCGATGGGCTGAATGGCCTAATTCTGCTCCTATGGCGTATGAACTTATGATGCCAGTGACCTGGTTGTCTAGCTGCCTTAACGAGTTTGACTTATTGCCAGAAGACAGAATGGATGTGGGTTTGCTCTTTGTTTAACTGTCATTTGTGGATCCGAGCTAGGCAATAATAGGATTGCTACACAATATCACTAATGTGGGTATATCTAGAGGGAATTGGACAGGACAACCAACCCTGATAACTACAGTTATACCTCCCAGAAGCATATTCGTGGTAGCTAAGCAGGGACACTGACCTCACAGTTGAATATTGGCATTCACTGTTAATAGCCACTTGGGCAATGTACCAACGTGCAATTACTATCCTTGGAACAGGTATCCCATTGAGAGCTTTAGGACAGGAAGGAATACAAATTATGTTACTGGCATAATAAGAAAAGACTTGCTGCCAAAACACTGATTCAATGCAGTGTGAAAATCTAAACATTCTATGAATTGTACAGAAATGTGCTGAGCCAAACCTAGTTTCACAGCAGAAGGATGAAGTGAGGGAAAGCTAATCTGTTGAATGGTGGTGCTGGCTCGAAGGGCCGAATGGCCTACTCCTGCACCTATTGTCTATTGTGCATCAACTAGCTTTTGTTTTTAGACAGACCTTTCAATTTTTTCATCTTGTCTGATCTTAAGGTCGGCAGTCCTTTAGTTCAATTCTTTTTTTTAAATTATTGCCCACCCTCGATATGTTTGGCTCAGCTCTGTTGCTTGGATATTTAGGGAGCTCATTTCCAGTCTAACAATACATTACAATACAATACAATATATCTTTATTGTCATTGTACAATGGTACAACGAGATTGGGAATGCGCCTCCCATACGATGCAATAAATTAATTAGCTAGTCAGTATTAATTTAAACAACCCAATGAAACAAATTAGAACAGTTTTAAAACAGAATAAAGTGCAAGTAGATCTGTGCCGGTTCACTGTGCAATGTGACCATCCGGCTCAGTAGGACCGGTTCATAGCAGCTATGGCCCTGGGGATGAAGCTGTTCCTGAGTCTGGAGGAGCGGGCGTAGAAGGCCTTGTATCGTCTGCCCGATGGTAGAAGTTCGAACAGACTGTTGCAGGGGTGTGAGGAGTCTTTGTGGATGCTGGTGGCTTTTCTGAGGCATCGTGTGTTGTAGATGCCCTCCAAGGCTGGTAGCTGTGTTCCGATGGTCCTCTGAGGTCTATGGACGACCCGCTGAAGAGCTCTCCTCTCTGCCTCCGTGCAGCTGAGATACCTTGTACTCCAAGATGGCAGAGCAGCTGTTTTACCAGTTATTTTGCTCAGACATACTATCGGCAGGTTGGCACACCTATCAGGACCACTTGGAATGACTTCAATTGAAAAATATCTTTAAAAATCTGGATATGAGTGTTGCTGACAAAGACAGCATTTAATGTCCACTGCTGATCCTTTGAATCTCAATTGCCCCAGAGGACAACTAATAGTAAATTATTTTGCTAGGAGTAAGCAGTCACAGAGTTACCCAGACCTAGTGAGGTCAGCAGCTTTCCTTCTCTAAAGTGAACTAGCGGACTTATAGAAACATAGAAAATAGGTGCAGGAGGAGGCCATTTGGCCCTTCGAGCCAGCACCGCCATTCATTGTGGTCATGGTTGATCATCCACAATCAGTAACCTGTGCCTGCTTTCTCCCCATATCCCTTGATTCCGCTAGCCCCTAGAGCTCTATCTAACTCTCTTTCAAATTCATCCAGTGAATTGGCCTCCATTCCTAATTTTTTGGAATTCACTGCCTTCCGTGGCAGAGATTTCCAAACATTAACAACTCTCTGGGTGAAAAGGTTTTTTCTCACCTCAGTTTTAAATGGCCTCCCCTTTATTCTTAAACTGTGGCCCCTGGTTCTGGACTCCCCCAACATTGTTTGCTAGTCTGGTAGTTTCATACTTCAGTTTCGTTTCGTTTAGATACAGCGTGGAAGCAGGCCCCTTGGACCACCGAGTTAGCGCCGCCCAACAATCACCCGCTCACACTGCTTGTGTTATCCAAGTTTCACATCCTACACATGAAGGGCGATTTACAGAGGCCAATTGACCTACAAACCTGCATGTCTTTGGAATGTAGAAGGAAACTGGAGCACCCTGAGGAAACCCACGCGGTCACAGGGAGAACATACAAACTCTGTACAGATAGCATCCGTAGTTTGGATCGAATCTGGGTCTCTGGCGCTGTGAGGCAATAGACAATAGGTGCAGGAGGAGGCCATTCGACCCTTCGAGCCAGCACCACCATTCAATGTGATAATGGCTGATCATTCTCAATCAGTACCCCGTTCCTGCCTTCTCCCCATACCCCCTGACTCCGCTATCCTTCAGAGCCCTATCTAGCTCTCTCTTGAATGCAGCAACGCTACCGCTGCGCCACTGTGCCGCTCTAAATTCTGGAGTAAAAAGTAGTCAAATTTAAGAACTAAGCTGCCAAAGCTACAACAGGATTGAACCCGTGAAAATCTCATATATCTGCTACTTGTTGTGTTACTCGCATTACTCATGCCTTGAAACCTGTCATGTAGAGTCTGAAATGAAAACCATAATTGTTGACTTCACCATTATCCATAGATGACCAGGATATATATTTGTTTTGAATTAATGGGTTTAAAGTGGCTGTTTTAGTAGTTTTTGATGGATTTAGCTTTAATGAGAACACTACAAAACATTAATATCAGTCATTTGAGATACATAAATTATCGGGTAAAAGGATTAGCGCTTATTTTGGAACATAGATAGGAGACCCTGGATGATATAAATCAGCTATATTCCCCAGATGACAAAGAGCTGGGGTATTCTTGATTTGTTTACCATCTGGTGCGGTATTTAGTTCCATAGATTCGAGGTGCCTCACCTTTTAGTTCTAGTTAATGATACGAGTGCTTTCTAATAGCACGGACTAGGTAAAATCACATATTGGAAGACACTTGAGCTGGCTAATTGTAGGCTTCTGAATGCCCAGCATAAATCCTATCTCCAAGAGGAGAGAAAATAGCAGATACTTTTTTTTTTTAGCAAAAGTGGATCTCAATGCACCTCTCATACTGTGTTTAGCTTACTTGTACTACAGTACAAACTGTAGCGTATGCTTTTATAAAATGGATTTAAAAAAACTGCCAGTACAAAAGGATTAATAAAGCACATCTAGCATCTATGGAGTAGACAAAATGGTGAACTAACAGCAAGGCAGCACAGGGCTAATTGGAGCAGTGTGTGAAACTAATGACCCAAAGGCAATCATGTTATATGTTAGGTATGTCTCCACAGAGTTAAACCAGCATTCTTCATACATCAGCGTCATTGATTTGAAACATTTCCAACCAAGACTGTGGACGGGCAGATATTACAGTCCGAGGGGTAGTTTTTCTGGATGTTGGTCTCCACTTTTAAACGACAGACTATCAGCCTTGGCACCAGGGCTATTTGGTCAGCCATTTCCATTATAATGTGCCAATGCATCAATGTTGGGCAGTGCTTCTTAAACTGGTGAATGGTTCACCCAAGGGTGAATGAAACTAGAGGGGTGCATGAAGGGTGAATGACTTAATATATATAAAATTATACACAAGGGAAAATAAGACGAAAATTACCCAAAAAACCATAAGAGAATTTAGTCGAGGGTGAATGAAATTTTGTGATAAAGACTCAAGGGTGAATGAGTTTAAAAAGCACTGATTTAGGGAACCCTAAAATAAGTTGGAATGTTAATTCTCCCATTCCAACGGATGGCCCTTGTGTGAACTAATGATTTTCTGCTTAAATGCTCAGTAGTATTTGCCAACTGTGTAAACTGCGTTTCTTTTCCCCTTTGTTGATGACAATAGACAATAGACAATAGGTGCAGGAGGAGGCCATTCGGCCCTTCGAGCCAGCACCGCCATTCAATGTGATCATGGTTGATCATTCTCAATCAGTACCCCGTTCCTGCCTTCTCCCCATACCCCCTGACTCCGCTATCCTTAAGAGCTCTATCTAGCTCTCTCTTGAATGCGTTCAGAGAATTGGTCTCCACTGCCTTCTGAGGCAGAGAATTCCACAGATTCACAACTCTCTGTCTGAAAAAGTCTTTCCTCAGCTCAGTTCTAAATGGCCTATCCCTTATTCTTAAACTGTGGCCCCTTGTTCTGGACTCCCCCAACATTGGGAACATGTTTCCTGCCTCTAACGTGTCCAACCCCTTAATAACAGTCCACTGTCTGCTATTAAGTAACCCTAAAAAGGTTTGCTGCTCATTAGTTGATCTCAGCTGTGGCAACAAATGGAGGTGTTACACTTGACTCAAGCGCCCAAGGGGCCAGGGTTGGTTGGAAGCCCGGGGCACAAAGGTTGATGGGTGAGGAGAGGGACGCTGGTTCGCAGGTACGAGGGAAGGCGACGGCTGGAAGTTCGCAGCAGCCTGGGGCTCACCTGGAACGGGCACCGCTCATAATACCTAGAGCGTGGATTGGAAATGGCGCTAAAACATGATGCCTCTTGCATGTGGGATCAGTAGACATTTTCTGCACAATTTGCTAAATCGGGGATGTGCTTAGGAAGTGCTCAGGAAACATGTCTATCTTTTACAATATGAGAGTCTTGCTAAAGAGGGTTCACTGTTAAATTTTGTGCGAGGAAAGGATTTGAAGGAATAGCTTGTCATATATTGCACGATCACGCCAAGCATTTGAATGATAACCCAATGAATAAGCTATCCAAGGACCATGCCTGCAGGATAAGAACAAAGTAAATTGGGTTAAAAAATAAGCTTCAAATCTAAAGCAAATTGATTGCTTTTCTTCACTGGGGTGATTTTAGTCAGTAATGGCCTGGTTCAACTTGTACTACTTCATGAGAGGAATAGATCGGGTAGATGCACAGAGTCTCTTGCCCAGAGTAGGTAAATCGTGGTCTAAGGTGAAGGGGAAATGATTTAATAGGAATCTGAGGGGTAACCTTTCCACACAAAGGGTGGTGGGTGTATGGAGCAAGCTGCCAGAGGAGGTGGTTGAGGCAGGGACTATCCCAACATTTAAGAAACAGGTAGACAGATACATGGATAGGACGGGTTTAAGAGGGATATGGACCAAACGCAAGCAGGAGGGACATGTTGGCCTGTGTGGGCACGTTGGGCCGAAGGGCCTGTATCCACAGTGTATCACTCTATGATTCTATAACTCTACATAGGGGGAACCTTAAACCTTAGAGGATGCCCTGTAAGAGGCAGGTCCTTAAGAATCCCAGCTAAAGTTAGTAATTTATTATTGAATTCAGGCTAACAACAGCAGAGTTAATGGAATTACCCTTTTGACAAAAACATCTGTAGAAGCATGGCCGGCTGGCAATGGTTCAAGCTTGCGATGCTGATATATGATCAATGCTGTTATAACTTTGGCATGCCTACCATTTATTTTGGTAAGCCCTATACAGAACACAAATGGAGGCTTTTTGTCCCCCAGCAATAATACTCAGAATTTATACTTTATACACTATATATTAGTCAGAGATTGGTGATCTGCATGACTGCTACTTAATTCTGCAATGTTTTTAAATTGAAGGTAGTCACAAAGTGCTGCAGTAACTCAGCGGGTCAGGCAGCATCTCTGGAGAGAAGGAATGGGTGACGTTTCGGGTGGAGACCCTTGTTCAGACTGATGTCAGGGGAGGGGGCAGGACAGAGATAGATAAGAAAGACAAAGATACTGAAGAAGGGTCTCGACCCGAAACGTCACCATTCCTTCTCTCCAGAGATGCTGCCTGACCCGTTGAATTACTCCAGCATTTTGTGTCTACCTTCGATTTAAACCAGCTTCTGCAGTTTTCTTCCCTATGTTTTTAAATCGTTTCATTATCCGCGGCCAAGAGGCTGAAAAGATTATCTTTTGTAAAACATTATCTACATGTTTCCTATACCACAGCGATGATTAGAGTTTTATCATACAAGGTCCCGAGACGAAATGTATCAACGCAAGCTATGTTAAGGTTTGCCAATCTTTAGTTTGATGGCATTGCCAAAAGAAAATATGGAATGATTCTTTCCTTTATATGTTGGAGTTTCAGCCGCTCAATGTTTGGGCAAAGGCAGGAAAATCGAGTGGAAGAAAACACAAAGCAAACGTACTCCCACCTGCCCACCTCAATTTCAACGTGATAATCCTCCAGATTCTTCCTTGTCTGCTCTTCTCAATAAACTATGTTGAGTGCTTTACCAGAGGTGCTTAATGATAATCACTTGGGTGTCTGTGGGGTATATTTCACAATTGCGGGTGTTGCAAGTGAGGCTGATTATGATGTTATAAGAAAATAACTGCAGATGCTGGTACAAATCGAAGGTATTTATTCACAAAATGCTGGAGTAACTCAGCAGGTCAGGCAGCATCTCGGGAGAGAAGGAATGGGTGACGTTTCAGGTCGAGACCCGACTGAAGTCTGAAGAAGGGTCTCGACCTGAAACGTCACCCATTCCTTCTCTCCCGAGATGCTGCCTGACCTGCTGAGTTACTCCAGCATTTTCTGATTATGATATTTATGTATAAGCAGGAACTGCAGATGCGGGTTTAGACCAAGCTAGATAGAAAGTTCTGGAGTAACTCAGGGGGGGTCAGGCAGCATCTCTGGAGAAATAGAATAGCTGACGTTTCAGGTTGAGACCCTTCTTCATTCTATTCATAGAAACATAGAAAATAGGTGCAGGAGGAGGCCATTTGGCCCTTCGAGCCAGCACCACCATTCATTGTCATCATGGCTGATCATCCACAATCAGTCACCCGTGCCTGCTTTCTCCCCATATCCCTTGATTCCGCTAGCCCCTAGAGCTCTAACTCCTATCTAATTCCTTTTCTCCAGAGATGTTACCTGACCCGCTGAGTGTCTCCAGCATTTTGTGTCTAAGATATTTATGTACATGTATTTCAACATAGGTGCCAGAGATCTAAACAAAATATTAAATCTATTTATCATCATCTTAGTCAAAATATATTGACGACACATGCACGTCTGTATATAAATGTTCACGTGTCTGATAATGTAAGGGATATAATGTAATGGATGCAAGCATAACACCAATTTTATCTATGCAGGTGGAGAATTTCATACTATTTTTGTTTTAGTTTCAGAGATACAGCGCGGAAACAGGCCCTTCGGCCCACCGAGTCTGCACCGACCAATGAACCCCGCACGCTAACACTATCCTGCACACACTAGGGACAATTTACACTTATACCAAGCCAGTTAACCTACAAGCCTGTACGTCTTTGGACTGTGGGAGCAAAGCGAAGATCTCAGAGAAAACCCAGGCGGTCACGGGGAGTACGTACAAACTCTGTACAGACAGCACCCGTGGTCGGGATCGAACCCGGGTCTCCGCCGCTGCAAGCGCTGTAAAGCAGCAACTTTACCGCCGCACTACCATGCCTGCCTGACCATTGCAAACTCAGGACTGCAGTCATTATTGTACCTCCACAAAGTTGGTATGTTTAGCGTCACGAACAGTCACAACAGCGTGAACCTCCTCGATGAGCTTCTGCTTTTCATCGTCGTCAAACTGCATATACCACTTAGCCAAACGGGTTTTCCCAGCACGGTTCTGAATAAGGATGAAACGGATCTGAAAAGAGAAAAGGAAATAAATGAAGACGCTGCGGCGTTTTTCTGTTTTATTTGTGTGTCCCACAAGAATGTTTTGTTGCAATCTCTCTTAATCAACAACACCAAAATGAATTAACTGATTAATATCTTGCCTTTTACAACTGCGATTTTTGCATCGCGCAAATTAGAGGAAATGTTTCAAAATGTTATGAATAGTTTGTGAATTACTTTAGTTTTAGGACTTTCTTCCTTGGAGCGCACAAGTCTTAGGGGTGATGTTATAGAGGTGTATAAAATCATGTGGGGAACCGAGAGGGTGAATGCACAGTCGTTTACCCAGGGTAGGGCAATTAGAAACAAGAGGACAGATGTTTAAGGTGAGAGGGGCAAGATTTAATAGGCAACTTGGCTCTTAGAGGGTGGTGGATGTATGGATCGAGCTGCCAGAGGAGGTAGTTGAAGCAGGGACTATTGCAATGTTTAAGAAACATTTAGACAAATACATGGATTGGACAGGTTTAGAGGGATATGGGCCAAATGCAGGCAGGTGGGACTAGTGTTGATGGAACATGTTGGCCGGTGTGGTCAAGTTGGGCCGAAGGGCCTGTTACCATGCTGTAAGACTCTATGACCTTAGGGCACATTTTGGGTCGGGGCACTTCTTCAGACTAAAGATTGTACAGTTGTACAGTGTTCCTCCAGGAAATCTAAATGACAATATCTTCAAGTATGAATTCGGACAGCAAACATTTCCACCACAAACAAGCTTATTCATGCTTTTTGCTTAGTTCGTCCACCAATTTGTTTTTTCAGCATCTACAGTTTCTTTAGTCTCCACACCTGTCGTCCCCCCCCACCCCCCCCCCCACCCCGCCCCAACCTCACCCAAAATCCACACATGTGCACTTTGCAATAGGAGTCACTGGATGGTGATCAGAACCTATAATCGGGAATGACCTTTCTTCTTGGTGAGACCACAATGATCTCAGCTAACTTGATGGACCATTGCAGTGACTGCTACATTCCGTGGTTATCCTTGGATGCTTTCTTTAGAACGCTTTCTAAGAAGGTGGGGTTCACCGTAACTTAGACATGTCACTATGAAAAGGTCTGTGGTTTCCTGATGGAAGTGGGGGCAGGTCATCCGACTCAGTGATTACAGGCTTATAAAGGATACACCCAACCTTCTTTTCCTCAAGCAATAGAAGATTTAATTTTAATTACCTGGTACAATTAAATAACAGTTTATAGACCAAAAAAACTCCATTTAGGTATAAAAAACATTCCAAAATATCACAGTCACCTTTATTCTCCCCTTCACTCAAATGCATCTTGGTGCAAGTGTACTGCTGCGAAAAAAAGGTTCCTTTGCCAAGCTATTTGTGTCCTTACTATTAAATGCACTCCACCGTTATAAGTGTGAGAATAACAAGTTGAGCTGGAATGTGGATTCCACATCTGGAAACCATTTTGAGAAAGAGGGTCGACACCAGGGAATTAATTCAAAGCTTTAACCATACGGTGGGGCAGGTGGTTTGAAAGGGTCTCGACCCAAAACGTCACCCATTCCTTCTCTCCAGAGATGCTGCCTGTCCCGCTGAGTTACTCCAGCTTTTTGTGTCTATCTTCGGTTTCAACCAGCATCTGCAGTTCCTTCGTACGCATATCTCAACCACCTGCCCATTTTTGCCCCATATATATATCTCTAAATCTTTCCTATTCATGTACCTGTCCAAATAAAGACTTCCTTTTAAAAGTTCTTATAGTACCTACCTCAGCTACCTCCTCTTGGCAGCTTATTCCATATACCCACCACCCTCTGTGTGAAAAAGTTGCCCCTCAGGTTCTTATTAAATCTTCCCTATTAAATCTGGCCAAAGAAGGGTCCCGAACTGAAACGTCACCTATCCATGTTCTCCAGAGATGCTGCATGACCCGCTGAGTTACTCCAGCACTCTGTGAAACGTCACCTATCCATGTTCTCCAGAGATGCTGCCTGATCCGCTGAGTTACTCCAGCACTCTGTGAAACGTCACCTATCCATGTTCTCCACAGATGCTGCATGACCCGCTGAGTTACTCCAGCACTCTGTGAAACGTCACCTATCCATGTTCTCCACAGATGCTGCATAACCCGCTGAGTTACTCCAGCACTCTGTGAAACGTCACCTATCCATGTTCTCCACAGATGCCGCATAACCCGCTGAGTTACTCCAGCACTCTGTGAAACGTCACCTATCCATGTTCTCCAGAGATGCTGCCTGATCTGCTGCATTACTCCAGCACTTTGTGTCCTTTCCTCTGTAAACCAGCACTTGCAGTTCCTTGTATCCTAATATTTCTACTAGTCTTTCAAATGTCATCCTTTTTTTGGTGAAACTCTAATTTAAAGAAACGCTGGAAATACTTCACAGGTTAAGCAGCGTCTGCAGAGGGAGAGAGAATGAGAGTTCATGTTTCAGGTTGGTAACTTGGAAAAGTTAGAAATAAAGCAAATTTTCTGTTCCAGAGAAATGGGGGAGGAGCAGAGAACAAAGAGAAGATTTTTGAGGTGAGAATAAATGACACAGATGGTGGTGCTGGCTGAAATCGAGCGGTAATTATATGGCAGGAGAAGGGGAAGAAAGAGGAGCCAATGAAAGCTGAATTACAGGAAGGGAGAGAAAAAATAAAACTGCAGAAAAAGATTGCATCATTCTAATGTTCGCATCCTGTTACTTTTCGGCACTTCCTGTCGTTTGTAGAACAACATCCCACCAAATTACAAAGTTTGGATGAAAGATCATCCATCCAAAACATTAACTTAGTTTCTCTCATCATCGATGCTGCTTGACTTGCTGAGTAATTACAGCATTTTCCATTCTTATCTCGCCATGAGATTCTCGGGGGTTAACTGGAAGTATGATGGAACGCTGATGCAGCGGCAGATCTACTGCCTTACAAGCACCAGGGGCCCGGGTTCCATCCCGACTACGGGTGCTGTCTGTACGGAGTTTGTACGTTCTCCCCGAGACCTGCGTGGGTTTTCTCCAATATCTCCGGTTTCCTCCCACACTCCGGAGACGTACAGGTTTGTTTGTTGGTTAATTGGCTTGGTATAAAATGTAAAATTGTCCCTAGTGTGTGTAGGATAGTGTTAATGTGCGGGGATCGCTGGTCGGTGCGGACTCTGTGGGCTGAAGGGCCTGTTTCCGCGCTGTAACTCTAAACTAAACTAAACTAAAATGGGGTCAACTCTTCCTCTCTTTGTTTCAGTGGAGGGAAAATTACAACTTCTACTTCTATTGTTACAAGTATTTACATTTTTTTGAATGACTTGTATTCTATATTTTATCATTTGAGAAACATTTGCACATTTTTAGCCATTAATAACAAGTTAGGGAGAAAAGATTTCAATATTTAAACTCCATTCAACATACTAAGGTTGAATTGCACCCAAACAAACTTTGTGGGAGTCCAGACTTTGGTGCCCAATTAATGTAACGGTACAGATAATTCATGTCTGAACACTATCATTACTTATTTTCTCAAATGGAATTAGATTTGAGCTCTTTATTTAAGATGTCACTTTGTTTGAGCTCAATTGCATCCAAGTGTAATTTGCATATCTGTAATTAGAATAATTATATAAATGATTGGGTGGTTTAGTCACAATGCAAGAAAAGTTCAATTCAGATTAAAATAATACACTTTCTTTCATCAGCTTTCTCAAATGTATAGCAGTCTGAGCTAGAAAGCATCCTTTAACTCAGTGTTCCATTCCAGGCTGTACACCAAGGACAATCATATTATTTTAGAGACGTAGAGTCTCACAGATTGGAAACAGGCCTTTCAGCCCAACTTGCCCACACCGACCAACAAGTCCCAGCTCCACTTGTCCCACTTGCCTGCATTTGGCCCATATCCCTCCAAACCAGTCCTATCTATATATCTTTCTAAATGTTTTTGAAATGTTGCAAAAGTACCTGCCTCACTAGGTTAATTCCCGGAATGGCGGGACTGTCGTATGTTGAAAGGCTGGAGCGATTGGGCTTGTATACACTGGAATTTAGAAGGATGAGGGGGGATCTTATTGAAACATATAAGATAATTAGGGGATTGGACACATTAGAGGCAGGAAACATGTTCCCAATGTTGGGGGAGTCCAGAACAAGGGACCACAGTTTAAGAATAAGGGGTAGGCCATTTAGAACGGAGATGAAGAAGAACCTTTTCAGTCAGAGAGTGGTGAAGGTGTGGAATTCTCTGCCTCAGAAGGCAGTGGAGGCCAGTTCGTTGGATGCTTTCAAGAGAGAGCTGGATAGAGCTCTTAAGGATAGCGGAGTGAGGGGGTATGGGGAGAAGGCAGGAACGGGGTACTGATTGAGAGTGATCAGCCATGATCGCATTGAATGGCGGTGCTGGCTCGAAGGGCTGAATGGCCTACTCCTGCACCTATTGTCTATTGTCTATTGTCTCAACTACCTCCTCGTTCCATACACCCACCACCCTTTATGTGAAAAAGTTACCCCTCAGATTCCTATTAAATCTTTTCTCCTTTACCTTGAACCTATGTATCTGGTCCTTGATTCCCCTACTCTGGGCAAGAGACTCTGTGCATCATCCCGATCTATTCTTCTCATGATTTTATATACCTCTGTAAGATCACCCCTCATCCTCCTGCGCTCCAAGGAATAGAGACCCAGCCTACTCAACCTCTCCCTATAGCTCACACCCTCTAGTCCTGGTAACATCCTCGTAAATCTTTGCTGAACCCTTTCAAGCTTGACATTATCTTATAACACGGAAACTGAACACAATATTCTAAATGCGGTCTCACCAACGCCTTATACAACTGCAACATGACCTCCCAACTTCTATACTCAATACTCTGACTGATGAAGGTCAATGTGCCAAAAGGCTTTTTGACCACCTCATCTACCTACGACTTGACCTTCAAGGAACCATGCACCTGCATTCCTAGATCCTTCTGTTCTGCAACACTCCTCAGAGGCCTACCATTCACTGTGTAGGTCCTGCCCTTGTTAGACATCCCAAAATGCAACACCTCACACTTCCCTGTTGTGTAGGATAGAACTGGTGGAGGGGTGATTGTTGGTTGGCGCAGGCGTGTTGGGCCGAAGGGCCAGTTTCCACTCTGTATCTCTAAAATAACCCAAACTATTTATTTCAGATTTCAACTGTTCATATTATTGCTAAATATATTGGACTTGGCAAATCATGAATCGTTCATTTGGATCTTGTGTAACTCAGCACCGATGGCATCCAATTAAAGCACAATTGGGTTATTGTCATCAACTGATATACTTTATTATCGTGAATTTGTTTTACAAGAGATACAGCGCGGAAACAGACCCTTTGGTACACCAAGTCCACAACGACCAGCGATCCCCGTACACTTACACCATCCTACACACACTAGGGACATTTTTACCCTCAGACCAAGCCAATTAACCTACAAATCTGTACACCTTTGGAGTATGGGAGGAAACCGAAGTTCTCGGAGAAAACCCACGCAGGTCACGGGGAGAACGTACAAACTCCGTACAGACAGCACCCGTAGTCAGGATCATACATGGGTCTGAGGCGCTGCAAGGCAGTAGCTCGACCGCTGCGCCACCGTTAATTCAACACTGATTGAAATGGAGTCTAATGTTATTTTGCAAAAATAGCTGCATATTTAAATTAAAACAGATTCTATTTTTGCTAAGTCTTCTTTCCATTCGGGAGGCTCCATGAAATGTTGGGCATTGGTCAGGAAGTCCTGTCTGCTTACTCAGGGGCACAGGACACAATACTGATTGAGTCTCTAATGAGACTGGTGCTTGGTAATGCTGGGTGGGAAAATTCTGTTTCAAGTTAGGAAATCCTCAGGAAAAAGCAACAATATCCTAACAAACAACCCTGGGACGGATCATACCATTTATGATACTTAAATTATTTTATTTAAAAAATATTATGATACCAATAATTGCCAAAATAAAGTATTATTCTTAAAGTGGGATGGTGAATTTAACATCATTTCACACTTCAAATTTGGGGTTCATATCATATCTGCCCAGATCTTCCTTGCACCATTACTGACCTAAGTTGGAGACCTGCACAACATCCTCTTTGTGATGCAGACCCCTACTAAGTTGATAGTATATATGGGACTGCATCAACTTGGATGCTCACAGTTATTGAGCTAAACAGCACAGATAAGGGCCCTTCAGCCCAAGTAAGATGTCTATCTGGGATAGTAACATTTGCTCATATCCCTCTCATCCTTCCCCATCTACGTAACAGTCCAAATGTCTTTTACACACCTCCACAAGTTGTTATGGCAGAGGATACAGGATACAGATACAGGATACAGAGCTTTATTTGTCATTCGGCACCAAGGTACCGAATGAAATTACATAGCAGTCACACAAAAAAAAAGAACACAAGACACACGACCCCAACACAAACGTCCATCACAGCGACTCCAAACACCCCCTCACTGTGATGGAGGCAACAAAACTTCCACTCTCTTCCCCATGCCCACGGACAGACAGCCCGTCCCCGACCGACCCGCACAGTCCCCGCAAGGGGATGGGAGTCCCCGCGGCCGAGCCGCACCGGGCGCTGAAACATCCCGCGGCCGAGCCGGGCGACTGAAGGCCCCGCGGCCGA
This sequence comes from Rhinoraja longicauda, assembly GCF_053455715.1. Taxonomy (NCBI): domain Eukaryota; kingdom Metazoa; phylum Chordata; class Chondrichthyes; order Rajiformes; family Arhynchobatidae; genus Rhinoraja; species Rhinoraja longicauda. The sequence continues at coordinate 5,238,050 of NC_135993.1, forward strand.
GCCGCACCGGGTGCTGAAACGTCCCGTGGCCAAGCCGGGCGATGGAAGGCCCCGCGGCCGAGCCGCACCGGGCACTGTTAAGACCAGCGGCCAAGCCGCACCGGGCGATGGAAGGCCCCGCGGGCGATGGAAGGCCCCGCGACCGAGCCGCACCGGGCACTGTTAAGTCCAGCGGCCGAGCCGCACCGGGCAATGGAAGGCCCAGCTCATTCCATTTAAAATCTTTCAATTTTATTGGATGAAGTGGGGCACAGTAGCATAGTTGCCGGATAAATGAATTTGAATCTATCACAATTATAAAATTTAAACATAGTTTCATTCTAGATTTATTTAAATGACCTGGGTTGGCATGGTGGCACAGCGGTAGAGTTGCTGCCTCACAGCGCCAGAGACCCGAGTTTGATTCTGACTACGGCTGCTGCCTGTATGGAGCTTGTATGTTCTTCCTATGACTGTGAGGGTTTACTCCGGGTGCTCCGGTTTCCGCCCACATTCCAAAGACATGCAAATTTGTAGGTTAATTGGATTCTGTAAATCACCACTAGTGTGTAGGATGCGAAACTGGGATAACATACAAATAGTGAATGGGTGAACATTGGTCGGCGCTGACTCGGTGGGATGCAGGGCCTGTTTCCACGCTGTATCTCTAAACTAAACTAAAGACCTTTATCAGCAATGGTGATAATGAAACTACTGGACATTGGACAAAGCTTAGTGGAGTTAAGAAGTTGTTCATTATAAACGTGTGTTCAGGTGGGCAAAGGAAGGAGCTGGATATACATGTGACAAGGAGACGGTTGGAAACTGTCTAGGTGGCGGAAGGAGTAATTGATGGATTACTAGTTTGCAGATCATGGGGTGGATGTAGTGTAAGAAAATAACTGCAGATGCTGGTACAAATCAAAGGTATTTATTCACAAAATGCTGGAGTAACTCAGCAGGTCAGGCAGCATCTCTGGAGCCCTCTCTTCCCCTCCCTCTTCCCAGATCTCCCTCTATCTTCCTGTCTCCACCTATATCCTTCCTTTGTCCCGCCCCCCTGACATCAGTCTGAAGAAGGGTCTCGACCCGAAACGTCACCCATTCCTTCTCCCCAGAGATGCTGCCTGACCTGCTGAGTTACTCCAGCATTTTGTGAATAAATGGGGTGGATGTAGAATTTGCTTGTACATCTTTGAGAGACAATGAGCTGGCAACTATGGAGGAAAGATCTTCAGAAAAAAATAGGTCAATATTTGGAGACACAAGAAACAGCAGATGCTGGAATCTTGAATGAAACACAAAATGCTGGAGGAGCTTCGTGACTCAGGCAGTATGGTCCCTCCACTGATGCTGCCTGATCCGCTGAATTCCTCCTGCTCTTTGTTTTTTAGGTCATTTCCTATCTAGCCTAATGTTCAATGGCGAGACATGCTGTGTAGAATTGCTTTACGAAATTGATCAAATTTGGATGGTCATTGAGGACTCGACATCCATTGCAAAATTTTAAATTTAATCATAGTAAATTTCAAATGAGGTTGAAGTAGATCAAGCACAACAAACCGATTTGAAATGATTCCATCTGCAATAATTAAAACCTATCAACACTACATTAAAAAACACCTAATGTTTTTATAGAAAATAACATTGTTCTGTTAAAGACAGCTTTAGCTAACAATTTACTATACACAAGGATGAAAAGAGTTTGATAAATTAAGGAATAGCAAGTTGAGTGTGAGAGGAAAGAGTCGGAATAGTGTTGGTTGCAAGTTGGGGGATAAAAGAGATAAAAAATAGGGTTCATTGACACTATAATGGATCTTTCTGTTTTTTGGCACTGATATTATGTACGATAATCCAAGATTATCCATAATCAGATGTATGAATGGGACTACAAATAACAAAAATACAATAGTACTGCACAGGATTAGGCCTTTTAGCTCACAATGTCTGTGCTGAAAATGATGCCAAATTAAATTAATCTCTTCTCCCTGAATGTGACCCATATTCCTCCGATCCCCGCATATCCATGCATGGGTCTAACTAAAAGCATCTTAAATATCATCTTATCTGTCTCTAAAGCATCTTATCTGTCTCTTCCACCACCCACCATTCTTTGTATAAAATTTGCTCTGCACATCTCTTTTAACTTTCTTCCTCTGATCTTGCAGTCACACCCTCTAGTATTTGATATTTCCAAACTGGGGAAAAGGCTCTGAATGTCCACCCTATCTATGCCTCTTATAACTTTATAAACTTCTACCAGGTCTCCCCTCGGACTCTGACTCTCCAAAGAAAAACAATGCATGTTCGTCTAACCTTTCCTTATAGCCAACACCCTCTAATCCTGGCAGCATCCTGCCGAACTTCTTCTGCACCCTCTGCAAAGCCTCTATATCCTTCCTGCAAATGCGGCAACCAGAACTGCACACAATACTCCAAACGAGGCACAAAAATGTTTTAATAAGGCCGCAACATGACTTCCTGAACCTTCATGCCCTGACCGATGAAGGTAAGAATACCATGTGCCTTCTGTAAAAATCTATCTGCTTGTGTGCTGCCACTTCTAAGTAGCCAAGATAATAATATGAAGGAAACTGTTCAACCCTTCATGCTCGCTCTGCCTCTTTGAAGACCAATCTAATTGGTCCCATGGTACTGCTTCGAGCTCTCTACCTTTGAAAAGGTTGCATTTTCAACTAAATATATAACGCCCTGCAGAAAGTGACAATTCAATTGTCTGTTTTTAATTCGCTATGAAAAATAGTGGAATATCCAATTTTCTGGAAGGGTCAGCAGTTCTCGCTGCTTGAGAGGGTGGTGGAGGTGAACTGCCTTTTTTAACTACTGCAAGGGTGCTCATGTTGCCGACCTCCCCGTGGAGAGTCCTGTCAACTGACCTCAGTCAGGCGAACGGCAACAAACAGAGACAGCAGAAGCAGAAGCAGCTTCATAACTTCTGCTGCCTCAAACGCAAGAAGAAGAAAACTACTGCAACCCTTGTGCTCCCACAGTGGTCCCACCCTGCAGTTGGGTGGCGAGTTCCAGGAATTTGACTGGGCAATAATGAAAGAACAGCACCATTTCAAAGTAAAGCTGGTGTATGACTCAGAAACATCCGTGCTCCCATCTGCCTCTGCATTATCCTGGACATTATGAATCTGTGAGGTGCTGTTAAAGAAATGAGCTGAGAGCCCACGTTGCATCTTGTACATGTTGCATAATAGTGCTGGGGTGCTCTGGTGGACATGGACGAACATTTGGGGGCGGCACGGTGGCGCAACGGTAGAGTTGCTGCTTTACAGCGAATGCAGCGCCGGAGACTCAGGTTCGATCCTGACTACGGGTGCTGTACTGTAAGGAGTTTGTACGTTCTCCCCGTGACCTGCGTGGGTTTTCTCCGAGATCTTCGGTTTCCTCCCACACTCCAAAGACGTACAGGTATGTAGGTTAATTTCACTGGGTAAATGTAAAAATTGTCCCTAGTGTGTGTAGGATAGTGTTAATGTGCGGGGATCGCTGGGCGGTGCGGACTTGGTGGGCCGAAAAGGCCTGTTTCCGCGCTGTATCTGAAATATGAAAATAAATATGAAAATAATAAATATTTAGGACAATGCATGGATGTTTGTCAAGCAAATGTACAGAGGATGCTCGGTTTCTTGAATGTAGTTGGGAATATTCAATTCCAGGTAACTGAACAGTATCCATCCCATTGCTGACTTATGCTTGGTTCATGATTTTCCGGCACCCTTGGTTCCAAAGCCTTGCCGAATTATCCGTTTTGCCGGACCAACAGAGGTTATGCCTCCAAGAGGAGTCTTTTTTTGTGATTTTTAGTGTGCTTAGAAAGTATGTGTTAATGTTCTCTGGTTTGCTTTATGTGGGGGGTGGGGGAGGGGGTCGAGGGAAACTGTTTTCAATCTCTTACCTTGCCGGAGATGCGATTGTTTTGCGGATCGTATCTCCGGTCGCTCTGCGGCCTAACATCATGGAGCTGGCGACCTTGCTCGAGACTGACTTTGGGCCATGGACTTACCATCGGAGCCTGCAAGCGATCCCTTGCCTGGGAGAGTCTAGGACCAGAGGTCATAACTTCAGAATTAAAAGACATTCCTTTAAGAAGGAGATGAGGAGGAATTTCTTTAGTCAGAGGGTGGTGAATCTGTGGATGTTTTTAAGGCAGAGACAGATAGATTCTTGATTAGTACGGGTGTCAAGGATTATGGGGAGAAGGCAGGAGAATGGGATTAGGAGTGAGAGATGGATCGGCCATGATTGAATAGCGGAGTAGACTTGATGGGCCGAATGGCCTAATTATGCTCCTATCACTTATGACTTTATGACCTCAACAGTTTCAGATTTTAAAGAAAAGCAATAAATCACAATGTCGCTCCAGAGAAATAGCTCCACATCTAAACAATATCACGCAAGCATCCAACGTATTCAGTAGATTGTCCATCTAAAGTAACAAAAATGAAAATGGTACCAGCGATTATTTTGCAAGGGCTGTTCTCGAGTAAGATGCTGTGGTTAAATGGGGCATGATCATTCTTACATTGACTGGTGTAAGATTTGCGCTAAAGTGTTACAACTTTCTAAGTTCCTGTTGTGTCTACTCTATGGTTGGTTAAGAAATGCAGACTAGTATAGCATCATATTTTGTTCACAGTCTTTGCTGAGTTAGCTTATTTCGGGTGTTCTGGCAAAACAAGTATTAAATTTAGCTTCTGCAGTCTGGAGAGGGATGGGGAGTTCATTTGCAGAGAGCCCTCATGCAAGTGGAGATCCTAAATAGCTCAAAGGAAAGGATAGGACTGAGCTACGAATAATTCCTCCATAACATGGCCTTCAACCACTGAAGGTCACCTCACCTTCTGTCTCCTTTCTCTGTTCGTTTACATATTTACTTATTTATCTATTTATTCATTTCCCTATGTTCTCTAAATCTCTGTAAAGCGTCTTTGAGTATATGAAAAGCGCTATATAAATAAAATGCATTATTATTATTATTATTATTAAAATCACTCGCTGTCAAAGACTTGGAGGAATAGCTTCTTCAACATGGAGTACTATGTGCAGTTTTGGTCCCCAAATTTGAGGAAGGGTATTCTTGCTATTGAGGGCGTGCAGCGTAGGTTTACTAGGTTAATTCCCGGAATGGCGGGACTGTCGTATGTTGAAAGACTGGATTGACTAGGCTTGTATACACTGGAATTTAGAAGGATGAGAGGAGATCTTATCGAAACGTATAAGATTATTAAGGGGTTGGACACGTTAGAGGCAGGAAACATGTTCCCAATGTTGGGGGAGTCCAGAACCAGGGGCCACAGTTTAAGAATAAGGAGTAGGCCATTTAGAACTGAGATGAGGAAAAACTTTTTCAGTCAGAGAGTTGTAAATCTGTGGAATTCTCTGCCTCAGAAGGCAGTGGAGGCCAATTCTCTGAATGCATTCAAGAGAGAGCGAGATAAAGCTCTTAAGGATAGCGGAGTCAGGGGGTATGTGGAGAAGGCAGGAACGGGGTATTGATTGAGAATGATCAGCCATGATCACATTGAATGGCGGTGCTGGCTCGAAGGGCCGAATGGCCTCCTCCTGCACCTATTGTCTATTGTTTATTGTCTATTGTCTAACATGATACGATGTGAATACAAACCATTCACCACTAAGAGCAGGTTTTAGTTTTAGAGATGCAGCATAGAAACAGGGCCTTCGGCCAACCGAGTCCAAGCCGACCAGTGATCCCTGTACACTAGTTCTATCCTACAGACTAGAGACAATTTTACAGAAGCCAATTAACCTACAAACTTGCACATCTTTGGAATGTATGATCCCCGAAAAAGTCGAACAATCCCTATTCCGGACGTACACTGGCCCCATCCCCGAACTCTACCTCCGCTACATCGACGACTGCATTGGCGCTACCTCTTGTACCCATGCAGAACTCACTGACTTCATACACTTCACTACCAATTTCCATCCTGCTCTTAAATATACTTGGACTATCTCCGACATCTCCCGACCGTTTCCGGACCTCACCATCTCCATCACAGGACACAGACTAGTGACTGACATCTACTATAAACCCACTGACTCGCACAGCTATCTGGACTACACTTCTTCCCACCCGGTCTCCTGCAAAAAGTCTATCCCCTACTCCCAATTCCTCCGTCTACGCCGCATCAGAGATGTCCTCATTCTTCAGGAAACAGGGCTTCCCATTATAGATGAGGCTCTCACTAGGGCCTCTTCCATATCCCGCAGCTCCGCTCTTGCTCCCCCTCCCCCATTCGTAACAAGGACAGAATCCCCCTCGTTCTCACCTTCCACCCCATCAGCCAGCGAATCAAACCAATCATCCTCCAACATTTCCGTCACCTCCGATGGGACCCCACCACTGGCTACATCTTCCCGTTCCCCTCCCTTTCTGCATTCCGCAGAGACCGTTCCCTCCGTAACTCCCTGGTCCACTCATCCCTTCCTACCCAAACCACCCATCCCCGGGCACTTTCCCCTGCAACCGCAGGAGATGCAACACTTGTCCCTTTACCTCCCCCCTCAACTCCATCCAAGGACCCAAACAGTCTTTTCAGGTGAGACAGAGGTTCACCTGCACCTCCTCCAACCTCATCTATTGTATCTGCTGCTCTAGATGTCAACTTCTTTACATTGACGAAACCAAGCGCAGGCTCGGCGATCGTTTCGCTCAACACCTTCGCTCAGTCCGCCTTAACCAACCGGATCTCCTGGTGGCTGAGCACTTCAATTCCCCCTCCCACTCCCAGTCTGACCTTTCTGTCATGGGCCTCCTCTAGTGCCATAGTGAGGCCCACCGGAAAATGGAGGAACAGCACCTCATATTTCGCTTGTGCAGCTTGCAGCCCAGTTCTCCAACTTTAGATAGTTCCTCTGTCCCTCTCTTCCCCTCCCCCTTCCCAGTTCTCCCTCTATCTTCCTGTCTCCACCTGTATTCTTCCTTTGTCCCGGCCTCCTGACATCAGTCTGAAGGAGGGTCTTGACCAGAAACGTCACCCATTCCTTCTCTCCTGAGATCCTGCTGAGTTACTCCAGCATTTTGTGAATAAATACCTTCGATTTGTACCAGCATCTGCAGTTATTTTCCTACATTTGGAATGTAGAGGTAACTGGAGTGCCTGGAGAAAACCCACACGGTCACAAGGAGAAAGTTCAAACTACGTACAGATAAGCACTTGTAATAATAATAATAATAATGTATTACATTTATATAGCGCTTTTCATACACTCAAAGACGCTTTACAGGGATTTAAAGAACATAGGGAAGTGAATAAATAGATAAATAAGTAAACGGACAGAGAAAGGAGACAGAAGGTGAGGTGGCCTTCAGTGGTTGAAGGTCGGATACAGTATATTAGTTCGGATTTGTCCTGTGCCTCTGGCACTGTAAGGTAGTAACTCTACCGCTGTGATATTGTGCCCCCCTATGTCTGGAAGAACAGCAGAGTATGGTCAGCACAGTGGCACAGCTAGTTGTGGTGCTGCCTCACACCTCTAGTAACCTGGGTTCAATACAGACGTCCAATGCTGTCTCGGTGGAGTTTGCAACATCCTCCCTATGATTGTGTAGGTTTCCTCTACGGTTGCTCCGGTTTACCCCCACTTCCCAAAAATACCAGATTAGGTCATAAGTGACAGGAGCAGAATTAGGCCATTCGGCCCATCATGTCCAGGTTAATTGACCATTATGAATTTCTTCCCCACTTGTGTAGATTAGTGGTATAATCTAGGGCAGTGGTTCCCAACCTGTGGGTCGCGACCCCAAACGGGGTCGCGACACCAATGCCATGGGGTCGTTAAATGATTTTGAGCTGATATGAATATTATATAAAACACGGTGAAATGCATATTAAGATAGTTATATAAATTCATACTATGAAACTAAATGTAACAGTTCCCTAAGTCACTCAACACAACGTGTTGTCACTCAAGCCAGTATTGAACATGTTTGGTTTCTGTTTTGTCTTGGTCGCGCCACCGCTGTCGCTCCTCCCACTTACCTAGTGTTGTACGCGCGCTTGCAGTGACACGTAGTTAGTTTTGTTCGAGTGATTCTTAACCCTTTAAAAATGAGTGTAAGAAAGAGAAAGTACAGTGATGATTTCTTGAAATGGGGATTCACTGACATAGTTAATGCAGGTGTGGAAAGACCACAGTGTGTAGTATGTTTGGAAGTTCTTGCTCATGAGTCTATGAAACCAGCTAAACTTCAAAGACATCTCGAAACTAAGCACCCTGATTTGAAAGATAAAAGTATTGACTTTTTTAAAGCAAAAGTTGTTGGTGTCAAAAGCCGCCGGCTTGATAGCAGTGGATTATTTCAAAACAAAAATGTAGCCGCCATTGAAGCTTCATACACGGTTGCATTAAGAATAGCACGTGCTAAAAAGCCACACACAATAGCTGAGAATCTTATTTTTCCATGCACCAAAGATATTGTACGTCTCATGATCGGTCCTGAAGCGGTAAATAAATTATCGCTTCTATCCGTGTCAAACAATACGGTAAAACGAAGGATAACAGATATGTCCGAGGATATTTTATGCCAAATTATTCAAGAATTAAAAGAAACTCCAACTGGGCTGTTCAGCATACAGCTTGATGAAACTACTGATGTGACAAACTTTGCACAACTTCTTGTGTATGTTCGTTATTATAAAAATGAAAAAATTAAAGAAGAATTCTTGTGTTGTAAGCCTCTGCAAACTTCAACTACTGCTGCTGATATTTTTGATTTAATTGATGATTTCTTTAATGAACATTCAATTGAATGGAAGAAATTATGCGGAGTTTGTACTGACGGGGCACCTGCAATGCTCGGCTGTAAGTCTGGCTTCCAATCGTTGGTTAAAAAAGTGACTCCAGAAGTAATTGGGACTCACTGCATGATTCATCGACAAGTATTAGCTACCAAGACGTTACCTGAACCATTGAAAGAAGTGCTTAACCGAGTGATTAAAGCAGTAAATGTCGTTAAATCAAGGCCACTTGCAACACGGCTCTTCAAAGTTTTATGTGAGGATTTGGGATCAACGCATGAAGCACTATTGTTTCACACAGAGGTAAGATGGCTCTCGAAAGGAAAGGCGTTGAAGAGATTTTTTGAATTAAGAGGAGAGCTTCAAATATTTCTCGATTCTCAAAATGCAAGCGAATATGAATCATTGTTGACGGATGAATTTACGTTGTGCAAATTGGCATACCTGGTCGACATTTTTGAGATATTTAATAGTGTTAATACAGGATTACAGGGTAAGGAAAGTACGATAATATCTTTGTCTGAAAACATATCGTCTTTCAAAATGAAATTGGAACTCTGGATCACCAAAATTAACCATAAGAAATTATACATGTTCCCAACACTTGTCCAATTTGTTGAAGAAGCGGCAAATGAAATTAACATCGATGACTTATATAGCTTGATACAAGAGCATTTGGAAATTCTTACTGTTCGATTAAGAAGTTATTTTCCTGATGAATGTTGCAAATCTTTCTCCCTTACAATCAACCCATTCAATGCCAATGTATCTAATATCCCTGAAGCAGCAGAAGAAGAGTTCATCGACTTAAAAAACAATTTTGAAGCTAAATCATGGTTTGGTGAATTGCAACTACAAGAATTTTGGGCAAAAAGTTTCCAAAAATTCCCAGTAATATCAGAAATCGCGATAAGGAATTTATTGCCCTTCCCAACAACTTACTTATGTGAAGCAGCATTCTCCCAACTTCTCATCCTTAAAAACAAATACCGAAATAAATTAAATCTGGAAGACGACTTGAGGTGTGCCATATCGACAACGGAGCCCAGGATAGAATTGCTAGCTAAAAAACTGCAATACCAGCCGTCTCATTAAAGTCAGTTCATAAACATATTTTACATAACGGTGGAAATTTGTGTGTTCGAACAATTTTGAATTGATTTGCAATTAATTAATGTTTGTAGGAGCTTTGGAATTTTTTATGAATAAATAATCTATAATTCAATAATCGCAATATATGGCAGTTTGTTGTACAAAAACCGAATGTATATATAAGATATTTTAAGGGTTGGGGTCGCTTCATGATTGCTTGTTCTAAAATGGGTCGCTATATTTGAAAGGTTGGGAACCACTGATCTAGGGGGTAGCTGATGGGAAGATGGGAGGAATATTGTGTAGGAAGGAAACACAGATGCTGGTTTAAACAGAAAGCTGGAGTGATTCAGCGGGACAGGCAGCATCTCTGGAGAGAAGGAATGGGTGACGTTTCGGGTTGAGACCCTTCCTCACTCGTCTATAATCAAAGGGGTTTGAAGACTAGTCTGAAGATGGGTCTCGATCCGAAACATCACCCATTCCTTCTCTCCAGAGATGCTGCCTGTCCCGCTGAGTTACTCCAGCTTTTTGTGTCTATATTAGATGGGAGGAATAAAATAGTTTGGGTAGATTACTGTGAAAATGGTTGCTAGATGCTCTGCACAGACTTGGCAGGTTGAAGCGTCTGCTTCTATACTGTATCGATGATTTCATAACTTATTCCGAGCATTTCTAACAGCCTGTCAACCCATGGAGACTTGCCACCTACTATAAGGCTATTACACCCTTGCTCGGATAATATTTCTGGTTATATTAAGGTTACGTTACAGTATATTAATTGCAAAGTAATGAATTTCTGAACAATGTAACCTCGATCCATACCTTTGTTATATGCATTCTGGAGCTAGAATGCTCTTTCATTGTTGTTTACACTGACTGTGATATTGTTCATCTCATACTAAACCGGGGGCAAGAGATTTACATAATATACTGTATAGGAAGGAACTGCAGATGCTGGTTTACACCGAAGATAGATGCAAAATGCTGGAGTAACTCAGCCGAGACCCTTCTCCCTAATGGGAGATTTAGAATTAATATGGATGTGTGAGAAAATAAGATTACAATGAAATAAATGGGAAAATGGGATTTCTCTTTCAACCCACAGATTCCATATTATGAAATACAAAATGAAAATCTCCTTGTGGCAACACTTGGACTCCACATGCATTCAATGACCTTGACATTTTTGGCCTAGAACCAGATGCATTTCTCGCTTATGTCCACATTAATTTTACACGGAATAATTCAGGCCTCTTGCTCCATTAATTTCAGATTTTCATAAGTTCATAAGTGATACGAGCAGAATTAGGCGATTCAGCCCATCAATTTTACTCCATCATTCAATCATAGCTGATCTATCTCTCCCTCTCAACCCCATTCTCCTGCCTTCTTCCCATAACCACGGACACCCGTACTAATCAAGAATATATCTATCTCTGCCTTAAAAATATCCATTGACTTGGCCTCCACAGTCTTCTGTGGCTTAGCTGGCTCTCTTACATTCTGTCAAAGGTATCACAAAATGCTGAAGTAACTCAGCGGGTCAGGCAGCATCTCAGGAGAGAAGGAATGGGCTCGACCCGAAACGTCACCCATTCCTTCTCTCCGGAAATGCTGCCTGACCCGCTGAATTACTCCAGCATTTTGAGATACCTTTGATTTGTACCAGCATCTGCAGTTATTACTACACTCTTACATTCTGTGGTACAAATGTGGTATTTGCAACATACTATTGCAGAAAATGGTTTAAGCACACAAAGGCTCTCAAGAGTGAAACCAGACAAGGAAATCATCAAAAAGTGAATAGGTAGATCCGAGGTGAGGTGGGTGACAAGCTCATGCAGGACATGAATACCAGCAAAATGGTCCATTCAGTACAGTATATTCCATGTAGCAGAGTTAGACAATAGACAATAGACACTAGGTGCAGGAGTAGGCCATTTGGCCCTTCGAGCCAGCACCGCCATTTAATGTGATCATGGCTGATCATTCTCAATCAGTACCCCGTTCAGTTAGATGTCATTCGCAGTCTGCTTGAATGTACAAATTTAGGCCATGCTTAATTTATATCTTTTTATTCAGCACTCATGTTGAATAACCTTCTTAATGTTTTCAAGCCAATTACACAACCCCCTCTCTCCCCTTTGTTAATCAGAAGTTTTAAAAATTTACAACTGTTTTCCTTTCCCTAGGAAACAACTTCTCATTTCTTTCTGATAGATCCGATGGATAGCTTTTACTCTCAATCCCTTAAGAAAAGACAATTTAGCTTCTTGAGCTGGAACCCTCGCCAGTTCTGACACAGAAGAGACATCAGAACATTTATCTTTCTCGGAAACTTTTATTAACTTAAAGTGACACTGGGTTAACTGCCATACAAATGTTCTCTTCTAAGGCATATTGAACTGGCACTGATGGGACAGTCCTTTCCCATGCGTCTGAAATACTGTGTATTTATATAGAGTAACAGAGCCTTTAAGCAAGGAATCAGGCACTTTTGCTCTTGGAAACCGCACAGACCAGAAGCAAAGACACAAAATGCTGGAGGAACTCAATGGGTCGGGCAGCATCTCCATGACCATGTTTTCCAGGGATGCTGCCTTACCCACTGAGTTACTCCAGCATTTTGTGTCTTTCTTTGGCAAACCAGCATCCGCAGATCCTTGTTTCTTCAGACCATCAAGCACGCACTTCTCTATTCCCTCCTTATTCTCCTCGTGTTCCCATCAAATTCTGCCAAATTCTACCACTCATCTACCCACTAGGGCCTATGTATCATAGCCAAAATAACTTCCAACCAATATATCTTTGGGATGTGGGAGGAAATTGGAGCAGCCAGATGAATCCCATGCTCTCATCGGGAGACCAGGTAAAATCTGCTCGAGAGCACTGAAGGACAGGATTGACTCCGGATCCAGCTGTGAATTGAATCCAGCCACTTGATTGCTGTCCTGTTCCGATATTTCTGCACATCTCCATTTACAATAATTTCCGTTAAAGGATTATGGCACTGTCTCCATCTGCTTCATTATGATCCTTACGCTCCACAGGATTTTTTTCCCACCTATATTCATCCACCATCACATCAACATATCCTTCTATTTCTTTCACCCACATCTATCTTCCACAGATGCATCTATGTTGTTCCTTGTAGTATTGTATTGTCTTGCAGTATGCAAGCCGATATTTATCCTTTACCCAGCATCTGAAAAGGACTTGAATGCAAAGCACATTCAAAGGACTTGAATGTGCCTTCTCTAATTTGATAAATCAAGATTAATTAGATCTTTGGATTAACCAGTTTGTGGCTGATTGTTGATTCCCTCATTGTTCAAACATCTTTCCACATTGGCCTTAAAAATATTTGAGTAGAGTATTGGAACAGAAATTTACAAGAAGTCACCACACATTTCATTTACAAGTGACACATGCTGAAATCATGGTCTAATTTCTTAACTCACTCAACCAGGGTCACATTTTCTTATGGCATCTACCCTGGTAAACTGCCCCAGAATGTTTATACTTGTTTTTATTCACAAAATGCTGGAGTAACTCAGCAGGTCAGGCAGCATCGCGGGAGAGAAGGAATGGGTGATGTTTCGGGTCGAGACCCTTCTTCAGTCTGAAGAAGGGTCTCGACCCGAAACGTCACTCATTCCTTCTCTCCCGAGATGCTGCCTGACCTGCTGAGTTACTCCAGCATTTTGTGAATAAATACCTTCGATTTGTACCAACATCTGCAGTTATTTTCTTATATTTATACTTGTTTTGCTCTTTCAACGACCAACTGGTATGAATACATTCATCTCAGCCCTTCCGTGTAAGGCAACCCCCTCTGCCCACTAGTGAATCCTTTGAATTTATATCTAGTAAAACAGAATAGATCTTATATCATTAACACACTGTTCTTGCTGTGTGCAAATTGGTTACCACGTTTTCTACCAGAGTGCTAACACGTCAAAAGTATTTAATTGGCTGTAAAACACTTTGAGGTGATCTGATACCTCAAGAGTAATAACGATGTCGGTGAATTCAGTGAATTCAGTGAATTCAGTGAATTCAGTGAATTCAGTGAATTCAGTGAATTCAGGGCAAATATCTTGAATGCTTGAAGAATAATGCTTCCTAATAATAAAATAAACTTGGATTTTATTATTAGGAAGCATTATTCTTCAAGCATTCAAGAAATTTGCCCTGAATTCACTGTTCGATTTATTGGTGACTTTTATTCCTGGTTCTTATCTCACCGACATCTCTTGAAAGCATCACAACTTCAACCTTCTCGCTTTCAAAGGATACACTAGCCTGTGTAATAATTCTGACATCGATCCCATTGCAAGGACGGCGACAGTTATCTGCACAAATATGGTGCATATAAAACATCCATTGAAAATACTATTGATGATGATTTTAGATTGATAAAAGTCTCAAGCAGATTGAGACTGACAAGGCCTCAA